>NW_006921600.1:13375859-13392866 GCF_000298275.1 Orycteropus afer afer | reverse complement strand
AATAGGCCTTGGGTTACTGCTGGTAATCCTGTCTTCCTCTTGTGGGATTAGAGAAGGTCAGAACATGTGGCCTCTTTGCCGTTTTTGCACTACCAAATGCTTTAGGGTTTGTTTCCTACAAACAAGAACATTTTCCTACAGGTGCACAATACAACCATCAAAATCAGAACATTAACATTGATACTGTGCCACAATTAAACCTTGGTCCCTACTGTCCCAACAATATCCCAATAATATCTACAGACCCACTTCACATACTGCATTTAGTTGTCATATCTCTAGTATTCTTCAACCTAGAATAGTTCCTCAGTCTTTCCTTGACTTACATAACTTTGATACGTTTGAAGATTACAGGACAGTTATTTTATAGGATGCCCCACAATTTGGAGTTACCAGATGTTTTTGCATGATTAAATTCAGATTGGGCATCTTTGGCAAGAATATTACAGAAGCATGCTGTGATCTCATTGCATCCAAACATGTGCTGCATGATTTTTATTTGTTTCTTTATTGATAATGTTAAATTCAAACTCACTGCCATCGAGTCGAAACAGACTCATAGCAACCCCTCCTTGGGCTTCCGAGGCAGTATCACTATAGAAGTAGATAGCCCAACCTTCCTTCTGAGGAGTACTGGTGGGTTTGAACTGCCAGCCTTCTTGTTAGCAGTCAAGTGCCTTAGGCACTATGCTACTAGAGCTCCTATTGATAATGTTAGCACTGGTTATTTGATTAAGGTGGTGTGTTCTAGGCTTTTCCACTGTAAATTTATTCCTCTTCTCTTTATAATTAATATACACTTTGGGTGGAGGCATTTTAAAGCAATGTAAATATCCCATTCTTCATGAGACTTTCCATTACTTTATTTATATATTTTTATCAGCATAGATTCATGGCTTTTTACTATATTTAACAGTTTATAATCCCTTGGATTATAGATATAATTATTTATTTGATGCTTAGATTGACCAATGGGTGCTCCTTCTAATTGGCTTTTGTGTTCTTTTGCATACTGTTATTATTCTTACTGCATTTACTTGCTCTCTGCTCACTGTTGTTTTTGTTGTTAGGAACTGTTGAGTCAGTTCTGACTCACAGTGACCCTATGTACAACAGAAGGAAATATTGCCCAGTCCTGCACCATCCTCCCAATTGTTGCTATGCTTAAGCCCATCATTGCAGCCACTGTGTCAATCTATCTCATTGAAGGTCTTCCTCTTTTCCACTGACCCTCTCCTTTTGTTGTTAGGTGCCATCAAGTCACTTCTGACTCACAGCGACCCCATGCACAGCAGAACAAAACACCGCCCAATCCCACGCCAGCTCCATGATCTCTGCTATACTTGAGCCCATTGTCGCAGCCACTATGTCAATCCATCTTCTCAAAGGCCTTCCCCTCTTTTGTCAAACCTCCACCTTACCAAGCATGACATCCTTTTCCAGGGAATGGTCCCCTCTGACAACATGACCAAAGTAGGTGAGACGAAGTCTGGCCATCCTCACTTCCAAGGAGCATTTCGGGTGCACTTCCTCCAGGACAGATTTGTTAGTTCTGTTGGCAGTCCATGGTACTTTCAGCATTCCTCGCCAGAACCACAACTCAAAAGCATCAACTCTTCTTTGGTCTTCTTTATTCATTGTCCGGCTCTCATATGCATACGAGGCGATTGGAAATATCACGGCCTGTGTCAGGTGCACCTTAGTCTGGCAAGGAGACATCCTTGCTCCTCAGCACTTGAAAGAGTTCCTTCGCAGTTGACCTGCCCAGTGCTACACGTTGTCTAATGTCCTGACTGCTGCTTCCATTGGCCTCAATTGTAGAACCAAGCAACGTGAATTCTTTGACAACCTCAATCTTTTCTCCATTTATCATGATGCTGCTTATTGGTCCAGTTGTGAGGAATTTTGTCTTCTTTACATTGAAATGTAATCTATACTGCAGACTGTGTTCCTCAATCTTCATCAGTAAGTGCCTCAAGTCATCCTCACTTTACCAAGCATTATATCCTTCCCCACAAATTAATTTCCTCTCACAATAAAACAGAGTACCAGAGACAAAGTCTGGCCATTTTCACTTCTAAAAAACATTCCAGCTGTACTTCCTCCAAGATAGATTTATTCATTCTTCTAGCCGTCCATGGTACATTCAATATTCTTCACCAACACCACAATTCAAATGCATCAATTCTTCTGCAGTCTTTCTTATTCACTGTCCACCTTTCACTTGCTTATGAGATTACGAAAAAGACCATGGATTGGGTTAGGCCCATCTTGGTCTTCAAAGTGAAATCTTTGCTCTTGAACATTTTAAAGAAATCTTTTGCAGCAGATGTGCCTGGTGCAATATGAAGTTTGACCTCTTGACTGCTGCTTCCATGAGCAGTGATTGTGTAAAAGACCAAAACCAAACCCACTTCTGTAGAGTCAATTCAGACTCATAGTGACCCCCATTGGGTTTCCAAGGTGGTAAATCATTATGGAAGTAGATTGCCCCATCTTCCTTCCATGAAGAGGCTGGTAGGTTTGAACCAACAACCTTCTGGTTAGCAGTCAAATGCCTTAGGGACTGCTCCACCAGAACTCCTTATTGATTGTGTATCCAAGTAAAATACAATCCTTGAGAAATTTAATCTTTTCTCCATTTATCATAATATTACTTATTGTTCAGTTGTGAGCATTTTCATTTTCTTTATGTTGAGATGTAATCCATACTGAAGGCTGTTGTCTTTGATTTTCATCAGTAAGTGCTTCAAGTCTTCTTCACTTTCAGCAAGCAAGGTTCTGTCACCAGCATATCTCAGGTTGTTAATGAGTCTTCCTCCAATCCTGATGTTGTGTTCTTCTTCATATAGTCCAGCTTCTCAGATAATTTGTTCAGCATAGAGATTGAATAAGTATGGTGAAAGGATACAATCCTGATGCATACCTTTCCTGATTTTAAACCATACAGTATCTCCTTGTCCTGTCTGAATGACTGCCTCTTTGTCTCTGTACAGGTTCCTCATGAGCACAATGAAGTATTCTGGAATTCCCATTCTTTGTAATGTTATCTATAATTTGTTGTGATCCACACAGTCAAATGCCTTTGCATAGTCAATAAAATGCAGGTAAACATCTTTCTTTTATTCTTTGTTTTCAGCCAAGATCCATCTGACATCAGCAATGAAGTCCCTCACTCCATACCCTCTTCTGAAACTAACTTGAATCTCTGACAGTTCCCTATTGATATACTGCTGCAATCATTCATGAATTATCTTCAGCAAAATTTTACTTGCATGTGATATTAATGATATTGTTTTATAATTTCCACATTCTGTTGAATCACCTTTCTTTGGAATGGGCACAAATATGGATCTCTTCCAGTAGGTAGCCATCTTCCAAATGACTTGGCATAAATGAGTGAGGTACCTCCAGTGTCACATCTGTTTGTTGAAATATCTCAGTGGGCATTCTGTCAATTCCTAGAGCCTTGTTTTTCACCATTCCTTCAGTGCAGATTGGACTTCCTCCTTTAATACCATCAGTTCTTGATCATGTGCTATGTCCTGAAATAGTTGAATGTCAACCAATTCTTTTTGGTACAGTGACTCTATGTATTCCTTCCATCTTCTTTCGATGCTTCCTGCATCATTCAATATTTTGCCCATAGACTCATTCAATATCACAACTGGAGACTTGGATTTTTTTCTTCAGTTGTTTCAGCTTGAGAAAGTTGAGTGTGTTCTCCCCTTTGACATTCTAACTCCATATCTTTGCACATTTCATTATAATGCTTTGTCTTCTCAACCTGCCCTTTGAAATCTTCTGTTCAGCTCTTTTACTTCATCATTCCTTCCATTCACTTTTTTTTTCTAATATTTATTTATTTATTGTAAATTGGGTAAAAGTTTACAGAGCAAATTCACTTTCCATACAGAAGTTCACATACACTTTGTCTCATAACATTGACTACAATTTATCCCAATGCAGTAGCTCCCTCCCACTTCCTCCTGATAGTTAGCTCTTCCCTGTGTCCATCCCTCCATGCACTCCTGCCCCCTGAGCTGTTTCTCTGTGTATAAACAGCTGTTCTTTCTCCCATGATTGTTCTCTCCAAAGAGTGTATCTACCTCAGGTAAATGTTCAACTCATATGCCTGCCTTTTGTTGGCTGGAAGCCCCAGGTGTGGGTTCAATCCCAGACCTGAAGGGCAGCTAGGGGCCATACTCTCAGTGTTTCCATCAGGCCCTATCAGACCAGTAAAACTGGTCCCTTTTTTTTTCAAAATGATTTTGAGTTTTGTTCCACATCATGCGTGATGTTCTTGATGTCATCCCACAACTCATCTGGTCTATGGTCATTGGTGTTCAATGAGTCAAGTCTGTTCTTCAGACGGTTTCTAAATTCAGGTAGAATATAATTGAGGTCATATTTTGGCTCTTGTGGACTTCTTTTAGTTTTCTTGAGCTTTAACTTGGACTTGCATATGAGCAATTGATGGTCTGATCCACAATCAGCCCCTGGCCTTGTTCTGACTGATGATACTGAGCTTTTCCATCCTCTACATCTGTGGAAAGAGATGATGGAAAAGCTCTGGATCAATAGAATGTTCCAGAAGTTCTATTCCAGCCCTGCAACTTTCTCCAGAAAGTCCAGATTCTTTTTGGTAGAAAATGGCATTTAGAAACCTGGATGAAAGGTGTGCCCATTGTTATTTGCTACTCCAACAACACATCACACACACACACACATTCACATATATATGTAATTTTACATTTTTCTGTATTTATTGAAATCCATGACTTCACACATATATAACCAATTCCAATCTAACACACAGGGTTCATTCTAGTTTTCTCCCTTTCCACTGTTGCTGTTGTTGTTATGTGCCATTGAGTCGGACCCAACTCATAGCGACCCCTCCTTGGGTTTCTGAGGCAGTATCACTACAGAAGTAGATTGCCCTATCTTCCTTCCGAGGGACTTGGCTCCTATTTTTCTTGATATCTTTATTCTTTTGGTCCACCCACTGTTTGTAATTAATCTCCCATTGTTTGTCATGTCTCTCCAGCAAAGACACTCAGGCTGCCCCCACACATCAGTGTCCTTTTCACTCTCCCTGGGCTCCAGCATCCTACACTGGGCTACTCTCACACAAAGATGACCTCTTCCTCCCACTTAGGCTGTGATCCACCAAACCTTATGGACTCTGCAAGGAGGCTCTCTAGACATTGTGTGGCCCTTAGTTCCCCGCATCAAAAGTTTCTATGCAGATCTTGCTCTACTAATGACTTTAGAATGGAGATTTTCAGAAAGAGTAAGGGAAAGAAAACAAGAAGATAAACCAATTGATGTATTTTAAATATTATTTTAAAACATGAGAATTGTTCAGAGAAAAATAAATCATAAGAAACTATTGTTTAAAACTGCTAGAAAAGAAATACCGCATAATGTGGATGAACTTGGAGGATATTATGCTGAGTGAAATAAGTCAAACACAGAAGGACAAATATTATATTAGTTCACTATTGTAAAAAGTCAAGGAAAGGTTTGTATTTAAGGACACTTTCTTTCTTGGTTACCAGGGATGGGATGGGAGGGGAGGGAACACTGCTAGATAGGTAGAGACAAGTATGGATTTGAGTGAAGGGAAGGGCAATGTACCAAAAGTGAGTGATCAACACAGTGGCACTGAGGAAGAGGAAGACACAAAGAGGTACACAGAGGTATAGACAACAAAGATAAACCCTTTTTACATACACAATACTGTGTTGTCAGTGTTAACAAACATTAATCTATGGGTAAATAGATGGGTAGACAGGCTGACTGATCAGGTAGGTATAGGCAAAAGGGAATGTACCCACGACCTATATAAGGTTGGCAGAAGATATTTCTACATTCATATTTGAATGTGCTGTAAGGATGTCCAAATATATAATAGAGCTGACAAGGGACAAGTTTGTGTGGCTTCTTGGCCACAGCCAGCTAACCAGAGGGAACAGGTAGTTGGACCTGTGGGTTGGGGACCATGGTCACAGGGGACATCAAACTTAATTGGCATAACATACTACACAAAAACATTGTTCTACATCCTGCTTTGGTGAGTAGCAACTCAGTCTTAAAAGCTTGCAAGCAGCCATCTAGATGCAACAATTTCATCCAGAGCAAAGAATGAAGAAAACCAAACACGCATAGAAACAATTAGTCCAAGGAACTAGTAGACCATGCGATCCTCAGCCTGTATGACCATGAAACCAGAAGAACTAGATGAGTGCCCAGCTACCACTGTCAACCATTCAGAAGGATTTCAGTGCAGAAGATTCTGGATAGAGTGGGAGAACAATGTGGAGCAAAACTCAAAATCCTAAAAAACAACCAGGTTTACTGGTCAAATAGAACCTGGTGAGACCCCTGCGTCTATGGCCCCTAGTTAGCCTTCAAGCCTGGAACTGAAGCAACTCCTATTGCTCCTAGCCAAACAACAGAAAGGAATATAGGGCAAAAGTTTACATCAGGTAAATACACTCCTTAGAAAAATCAGTCATAGAAGAACAGAAGGGCAGTGTTTGCACAGGAAGATAGCTCCAGGGGGCAGGGGCAGGAATGTATAGGAAAGAAGGACATAGGAAGAGGTAACTACAGAGAGGAAGTGAGAAGAGAGCTGTTACATTACAGGGAATTGCAGTCAATGTCATGAAACAAAATGTGTATAAACTGCTGTATGGAAAATGAATTTGCTCTGTAAACTCTCACTCAAATCACAAAACCACAATAAAAATTTTAAAAAAACTGCTAGAAAAAAAGATCTTAAGCAAGTCAAAGAAATATTCGTTTATAAAAACTAAAACAAATTTAATTATGAAGAAAATGTTTATTTACCATGAAGATCTTCTATCAATCAATAAATTAACAAGCACTGTACATATACTACTTTCAGAGCTGTACCTAACATTTGCAGTTCCCAGGGCAGAGTACAAATGGAGACCCACATACCAATAGAAAAAAATACTTAAAAGTTGTAAATATCATCAATAAACTTCTCTTTAAAACATGTCTATTCTCTTACCTTGACGAATTATCTTTCCTAAAGAAAAACAAAAAACATATAAGACTATGGTTTTTATATGATCGTAAGTCAGCCAAATATCAAAGACAACTAAATTTAATCATTATTGCACATGTCTGGGTGTTCTGTTGATGAGCCAGTGATAATTGGATGAGTAGCAAAACAAAAGCATACATAATCCATTAGTTATATTTACACCATAAAATTTACTTTTCATGCTTTCATTTTAGCAAATCACTAATTTTGTGGTCATAAAGAAGATAATTCATATTCTACTGAAAGTAATTCCAAATTAGACAACCTTTCTAGAGCCACATAAGTTTCTAGTGTGTAGGTTTTTTTGTTTGTTTGTTTTTAACTGATTTCAGTTTGGAGAAACTTTGCTGAGACAATAGCAACTGCTGAGATGATAAATAATAAAATTCTTAAGGTAATACTTAGATTCAGAAACAAATCATGTTCATACATTATAATAAAGTCTTATATACTAACTTATTATAATTTATAAAATATTTTAGTTTCATCATAAAATCACAATCATATCATAATTTTTTTTACTGTCTCTTAAATCCATATCTATATCCAAGCTTCTATATAAAGAGTCAGCATCACACATCACACACAGTACATGTAGCTTACATATATACAAACTTAAGAGTAATATGAATTATTTAGTATTACAAAATGCTTCACAGATGTCATGGTCAATTGTGGTAAACAAGCAAGAAAATGTATTCTGGGCACTATGGGGATATAGTAATTTATTACAAAAAAAGATACTGCATTCCTATTATCTGAGAAGAAGGAATTGATTGTTAATTTGCTTTCTCTCTTACCTACATACTTCTGTTGATCAAATCCTTCCCTCTTGAATAATGTTTGTTTCTGATGCTGGCAATGGCACAGCTATGAGCTTCACAATACTCAGCTATGGTCATCTTTTGGTTTGAGAGCAGAGAGTAAGAGCTGAAGAGAAGTTTCCCTGGAGCCTGAATGTTATCATGCATGCGGTCACCAGAAAAAGAAAGTTTAGGATTACTGGTCATGATGTGCCACCACTGAGATCAGATCATAAGTGACACATTGCCCATGGCTTCCTTGATAAATTTATGTTTTTGAATTTGTGATAAGTAGAATGCCTTGAAGCATAGAGCCAAGACAAGGGACCTTGGCTGATGTCTAAAGACAGTAAGTAACGCTATGTTGCTTATACTCCATTAAGTGCTGTATAAAGTAAAAGATGAAGTTATAAGACAGGGCATGTTTCTTCATAAAAGTTTGAAATCTAACTGGGGAGATAGTTGTAGGATTCATAAAGCAAACAAACATATTAAAATATAAAGATGCCTGTTAGAGCATTTATAACAACAATAACAAAAAGAATAGCTGCTTAGCCTACTTATGTACAACCAATTTGGTTCTTGGTTTAGAGGTTTATGGTCATGGTTTCATGGGACAGCCAAGTTAATGGGCTTAATGCCATGTTTAGTCCCTCTGGTCTACCTCCTAGTTCTATGTATTGTGCCTGGGATCTTAAAAGTTTGCAAGTGTCTATCCAAGGCACAGCAATTAGTCTCTATTTTGCCTGGAACAACAGAGGAAGGAGAGTCAGGAACAGAAGGAGGAAATAGAATGTGTGGCTAATTGCTTCCATGAATAATGACCTCTTTTGCCATGAGGCCAAAACAACTGGATGGTGCCCACCTACCATTACTGAATATTTTGATCAAAGATTCCATATAAGAAACTTAATCAAAAGGGGGAAAATACAGAAGACCATATAAAATTCTTATTGACTCCAGACTTCCTGAAGCCATGAAGGTTGTCCTGAGATAGTCTTTAAACCTCAAAACAAAAATATCCCCTGAAGTCTTCTTAAAAACAAATAGTTCAGCTTAACTAGTAAAAAATGTCTGCTCATAAGCATTATGTTCTTTAAAAAGAATAAGAAGGTTGCCCATTAGGGGGCAGTGAGTTTATGTCAATGGAGAGAAACAGTTAAGAAAAATGGATGAGAATGGTTGCAAAACTTGAAGAATGTAATAAATGTCACTGAATTATACATATAAAAATTGTTGAATTGAAAGCAAATGACCAACACAATAGCAACAAGAAAAAGGAAGACACAGAGAGGTGTACAAGATGTACAGACAACAAAGACAAACACTTTTACATACACAACACTGCATTTAATCAGTAATAACAAACTTTAAATTATGGGTAGATACATAGGTAGGCTGAATGATCAGGTATATCTAGGCAAAAGAAAATATGCCCATGACCATGCATGTTTGGCAGATGATATTTCTACATACATATTTGTATGCTATAAGAATATCCATATATATAGTAAAGCTCACAGGGAGTAAAGTTATGATAACTTCTTAGCCATATAGCCATTGACCCTGAAGGAGTGAGTTGTTGGGCCTGTGGGTTTGGAACCATGGTCGCAAAGGATATCAAGCTCAATTGGTATAACACACTATACAAAAACATTGTTCTACATCCTACTTTGGTGAGTAGCGACTGGGGTCTTAAAAGCTTGTAAGCAGTCATTTAAGATGCAAAAATTTGTTTCTCTTCCTCCAGAGCAAAGAAGAATGAAGAAAATCAGACATGCAGAAACAATTAGTCCAAGAGACTAGTAGTGGACCATGCAAACCTTAGTCTATATGACCCTGAGACCAGAAGAACTAGATGGTGCCTGGCTACCACTGTCAACCACTTGGAAAGGGAGATCCTGGATAGAGTGAGAGAAAAAATAGAGAAAGAGCGACCAAGGAGGGGTCGCTATGAGTCAAAACCAACTCGATGGCAGTGAGTTTGGTTTGGTTTTATATTGTTGTTATGTGCCGTCAAGTCGGACCAGACTCATAACGACCTCTCCTTGGGTTGCCGAGGCAGTATCACCATGGAAGTAGATTGCCCAACCTTCCTTCCGATATATATGTTAAATTGATTACATTCTTCTGTGTAAATTTTCAACAACAAAAAATAATTTTTTTAAAAAAAAAGACAAAGTTGCCAAAATGATCAGAGATAAGAGTGGTGCTCTGAATAATTCCCAGTAAAATTCATCAACAAAAGAATAAGGAATATTTTTGTCTTTTAACTTTGCAGCAGTTGGGGTCCAATCAGGAAAAAAGAAACACTAGGTGTTTCAAAAGAGAAAATTTAATACTGGCCATTGATTATGGGCTATTGGAAATCTGAATGAGCAAAAGGGAAACTTTTGAGATAATAACTGCAAGAAGCAGCTACCACCCTCACAAACCAAACTCACTGCTGTCGAGTTGATTCAACTCATAGCAACCCCTCCTTGGGTTTCCGAGGTTGGTTAGCAGTCAAATGCCTTAGGCACTACACCACCAGAGCTCCTACCACCCTTAGGGCTGGAGAAACCAAGGGAGAGACTGAGGTCATTAAAACCCACAAGCTCAGAATTGGTGTTCAAATACCTAAAGAAGGTATTGGAGGAAAGGTCTCACTGAGCTACAAGTCAGTTTTCTGAGTAGAGAGTACTGCCTGGCAACTCTTGAATTTGGATCTAGGAGTTCAAAATGAGTTTGGATCTAGCAATTCAAAAGAAACTGCTGCTGCCCAGTGAGGTTTGGAGTGACTGGTACAAATAAGAAGTTCTTTTTCCCCTTTTCCTGCTTCCCTTTCTCCTTCTAGTGCCCCCTATTGGTGGAAAGTAACTGGAAGCCAATAGGCAATTGAGATGTAATTTGCAGTGGTCAGAGTTTCAGCATTACAAAGCAGGAGGATTTAGAGCTGGCAAACAATAGTTTAATAATCAGTGCAAACATGGAATGGAAGAATGACCCTACATCAAAGACTAACATTTTGGTAAACATTTTTCTGAATAATCTGTTTCAGATACCTGATCTCAAAATGACAATTTCAAACAAAAATAAAATTATCCTTAAAGTTCAAAACAACAAGTTCTTTAATAAACAGTAACTAGAAAAAAAAATTTTTGAAAGTGTTTTCCCTTTTTGAACAATAAAGAGAACAATAAATACATAATAAAATTTCTAAATTTTGAGCAATTTTAAATTCAATGTTAGTTGAAAACAAAATGTAGGTCCTAGCATAGTGGCTAAGACACTTGCCTGCTAACCAGACGGCGGGCGGTTCAAACCCACCAGCTACTCCTCGGAAGGAAGGTTGGGCAATCCTACTTCCGTAGTGATACTGCCTCGGAAACCCAAGGACGGGTCATTATGAGTCGGGGCCGATTCGAGGGCACATAACAACAACAACAACAGGACATACATGGTAAAGGCAAGTTTCTATCAGTGAGAATAGGCTAGGCTGTGCTGCATAACAGAGGTCCCTGGGTGGCAAAAATGGTTAAGCACTCAGCTACTATTCAAAAGGTTGCCAGTTCAAATCCTCCCAGTGGCACCTCAGAAGAGAGGCCTTATGATTATAGCAATGAAAGCCCTAAAGAGTACTGTGCTACTCTGAAACACATGGAGTTGCCATGAATCAGAAACAACTCAACAGCAACTGGTTTATGCTGCACAGCAAACAACTCTGAAATCTCAATAGTTTAAAACAATAAAAATTCATTTTCACTCATCATGCTTCATGTTCACTGAGATCCAGTAGGGAACTCTGCCCACGTAGTCATTCATGAATGCTGTGGTGGTTATGTTTGTGTGTCAACTTGGCTGGGCCTAGTTGAGCGACTGGGCATCTGGTGGTAGTTATTCCCCATGATGAGACTGGCAATCAGCTCCACGGTGGGATCTACCATAAGCAGCATATCCCTTTGGGATATGGTCTACTTCCTGTATATAAGGAGAAGGCCTGTGGATAGTAGCTAGCTTTTGACATCTTGAACCCTGCATGTAGCCGTGTCATTGTTCAGCAGCTTGCCATGCTCTGCTGAACTGGAGACTTACAATGAACTTGAATTAATGGCCTGCTATGTGGTTTGGTAACATTGGGACTGTGCCTTTTTACTTGTCAACCTTGGGTCTGGCAGCCTCAGCAGCCAGCAGCTGTCTGAGTGAAGAAAAGCCACTAGGTTCAGTGGGCCGGGGGCTGGAGGCAGAGCTGGACCCCAAGACTGAGGGGTTTTCACCCAGCCCCTAGAGCCTGTTACCTTGAACTTGGACTTAAAGCCTCTAAACTGTAAGAGAATAAACTCCTGTTTGTTAAGGCCATCCTATTTGTGGTATATTTTCTTGTCAGAGCGGCACTAGGTAACTGGAACAGATGCCAACTGATGGAGTAGCCACCATGTCAAATGTTGCTTATTGCCAGAAATGAAAGAGAGCACTGAAGTTTCTCATAATACAATTAAATGCTCAGCCCAGAAGTGATACATGTTATTGCCATTCGTAATTCATTGGTCAAACTGGTCACAACATCCCATACAATAACAAGGAACCAGGTAGTGCAATCCTATCATGTGTCCAGAGGGTAAAGAGCTGAAACTATTTTGTGCAAAGCATTAGTGACTACCAGAAGCCTGGTAGCCTATTATATCTTTAACAATAGCTAACATTTATTAAGTACTTACTATGTGCCAGGAACTGTACAGGAAGTTATTATACATTGTCTAATTTAACTCCAACAATACCCTATGAAAAAGATACTATCATAATTGCTACTTTAGAGATAAGGAAACTGATGCTAACAGTTGCTATACAGCTTGTCCCAGACTGAGAGTCAAACCCAAGTCTGATCCCAGATTCTATGCCCTTAATTGTTATAGAGAGGGAACCTTGTACTTCCTCCACTACAAAAGTTGTAGTTACAGTGGGTTTTATCCAATTCCTGGGGTCACTGGTATGTGCATGTTGAAAACATTTAATGGAGCAGCAACACAGTAGCAGGTACAAAGCATGGGCAGAATTTCAACACGAAGAGATGGTAGAAAAAAAAGCACAGTGGTATGAGCAACAACACAAAGACAAAAAAGTGTGGTGCATCCTAGGAAGTGGTAAAAATTAATATAACTGCTCCCCAGCTGCCATCACATCAGTTCTGACTTATGGCAACTCCGTGCATGTCAGTGTATAACTGTGCTCCATAGGGTTTTCACTGGCTAATTTTTCAAAAGTAGATTACCAGGCCATTCTTCTGAAAAGACTTGAAGCTCCAACCTTTGGGGTAGCAGCGAGGTGCGATAATTGTTTGCACCATACAGGGGTGTCTTTAGGACAGAGTTAAGAATAAAATTAAGAATAAAGGTATGGATACAAGGTTGGAATTAGAAATACCATTTGACCTAGCCATTCCATTACTAGGTATATATCCTGAAGAAGTGAGTCGGTACAAAAACAGATATACGCATACCCATGTTCATCGCAACACTATTTATAATACCAGAAAGATAGAAACAACCTAGGTACCCATCAACAGAAGAATGAATAACCAAACTATGGTATATACACACAATGGAATACTATGCAACACTAAAGAATAACATAGAATCAGCAAAACACTGTGTAACATGGATGAACTTGGAGGACATTATGCTGAGTGAAATAAGTCAATCACAGAAGGATAGATATTGTATTAGTCTGTTATTGTAAAAAATCAAGGAAAGTTTATATATGGAAGGAAATTTGGTGATTACCAGAGGTGGAAGGGGAGGGGAAAGAACACTGCTAGATAGGTAGAGACAAGTATTGATTTGGGTGAAGAGAGGGAAATGTACCAAATGTGAGTGATCAACATGGTGACATTCAGGAAGAGGAAGACAGGGAGGTACAGACAGCAAAGATGAACTCTTTTGCACATACAGTACTGCCTTGTCAGTGATGGCAAATATTGATATATGGGTGGACAGGCTGAAAATTAGGTATGTCTATGCAGGAGGGAGTAGAGTGTGACCGTGACCATGTATAGGGTTGGCAGACAATGTTTCTAAAAGCGTATTTGTATGTTCTGTAAGAATTTCCAGGTATATAGTAGAGCTGACAAGGCACAAGATTTTAGTCATTTCTTGGTCACCGCCAGCTACCCAGAGGAGTGAGTAGTTGGACCTTTGGGCTCAGGACCATGGTCAAAGAAGACATCAAGCTCAGTTGCCATAACATATGTGTTAGGCTGGGTTCTCTAGAGAAACAAAACCAGTAAAGCTTACATATATAGAGAGAGAAATTTATCTTAGGAAAATGGCTCACACACTTACAGAAGCTGGCAAGTCCACAGCTCTTGGATCAAATGTCAAGCTGGAGGCTTTTCTCGACTCACACAGCTGCAGAGGCTGAGGAGCTCAAGGTTGGCAGGCAGTAAACTGGCTGTTGACTCCAATGAATGATGAATCCAAGATCTCCAGGCCGAATGGTGGATTGTTTGCTCACAGACAGTTGTAGGCAGCCCAACAGAATCCCAATCCACAGAAGAGGAGTGTCTCTTTTATCAGGATGTCAATAAATATACCAGAAGTAGGCCACACTCCTAGGGAAACTCCCTTTCAGTGGATTGGCTGCTCAAAACATATTCATCTGATCCGATCGTGGGAATAACCACATCACAACTGCTTAAACCACACAGAATTGTGGTCCAGCCAAGTTAACACATAGCTTCAACTATCACAGTCCACCCCTTGTCAACTTGGCAGTTGTACACATCTTCTTAACTATATATAATCTCTAAATAAGGACAATTACAAAGTCATATTTGTGCCTAACATGATATGCTAACACACATAAAACCAAAATGCATTAACCTTATTTACATTTCACAGTTAAAAACAGAAGGAAATAAAAATATTTGATGCACATATACAATGAAGAAATATAAAAATCACAGTCCTCATTTCTGTAATGGTTATGTGGTCATAGCTGATGCAGAACTACCTTCTTCCACCACCCATTCTGTATTTCCCTTGCCCTCAGCAAGCACCTCAGCTGGGCGTGGTTCATTGCCTGGTGGGGTGACCCAAACCTTCATTTCTGAATGGTCTGGGCTGTTTGCAGTCATATCAGAATTGGGTTGCTGTAATTTTTCATTGACTTTAATCACAGGGCATGGTAGTACTAAGAGACATCCTAAAGAATCTCCTGTATTCCAGACATACTCTTCTTTACCTCCATTATGCAATGTCAATCCAATTACCAATTCCCATTGGTAATCAGGATCTATCACACCAGATAGTACAGTAATGCCCTTCTTTGTCTGTTGATCCAGAGGCATGAGGAAGCCAAAATGGCCAGGTGGCATTCTTAATTTCCAGTTCAATGCATTCAGTATTGTGTCTCCAGGTGGGAGTGTTCCTCTGTTTGGGACTAAGATCTCCAGACCCGCAGAGCATAGGGTAGCAGGGACAGAAAGCAAAAATTTTTTGAGTGAGTCACTAGGGGTAATAGTGAGTGGTACCACTTCCGTTTTCACCCCTTGGTTCCTGGACCCATGAATCCTGGCCATTGGAGAAACAGAACCATATATTAGATGCTGGTTTAGAGCATATCCAGCCTCCTGGAGAACATTGCCCCAACCGTTCGAACTATTGCCAGCTACCTGGCACCGTAATTGTGTTGTCAGTAGGCCATTCCATCATTCTATCAAGCCACCTGCTTCAGGATGATGGGGAACATGGTAAGACCAGTGAATTCCATGAGTATAGGCGCATTGCCGCACTTCATTTGCTGTGAAGTGAGTCCCTTGATCTGAAGCAATGCTGTATGGGACACCATGACGGTGGATAAGGCATTCTATAAGTCCACAGATGGTAGTTTTGGCAGAAGCATTGCATGCAAGGAAGGCAAATCCATATCCAGAATAAGTATCTATTCCAGTAAGAAGAAAACGTTGTCCTTTCCATGATGGAAGTAGTCCAATGTAATCACCTGCCACCAGATTGCTGGCTGATCACCCGGAGGAATGGTTCCATATCGTGGACTCAGTGTTTTCTCTGCTGCTGGCAGATTGGGCACTCAGCAGTGGTGGTAGCGAAATCAGCATTGGTAAGTGGGAGTCCATGTTGCTGAGCCCATGCATAACCTCCATCCCTGCCACCATGGCCACTTTATTCATCAGCCCATTGAGCAATGACAGGAGTAGCTGGGGGAAAAGATGGCTGGTTTCCACTGAATGTGTCATCCTATCCACCTGATTGTTAAAGTCATCCTCTGCTGAGGTCACCTTTTGTGGGCATTCACATGAGACAAAAATATCTTTACTCCTTTGGCCCATTCAGAGAGGTCTATTCACATACCTCTTCCCCATACATCCTTATCACCAATTTTCCAATTATGCTTCTTCCAAGTCCCAGACCATCTAGCCAAGCCATTAGCCATAGCTCATGAATCCATATATAATTGTACATCGGCTGATTCTTATTCCATGAAAAGTGAACAGCAGATGCATGGCTCGAAGTTCTGCCCATTGGGAGGATTTCCCTTCACCACTGTCCTTCAAGGAAGTCCCAGAAAAGGGCTGCAGTGCTGCTGCTCTCCACAGTAATGTCTGTATATCACACAGAACCACCTGTAAACCAGGCACAAGTTTTCTCTTCCTCAGTAAACTGATCATAAGGAACTCTGCATGAGGCTATAAGTGCAGACTGGGAGAAGGAAGGTAATGCAACTGGAGTGGAGACATAGGCATTTGGGCCACTTCCTCATGCAAGTTACTTGTGCCTTCAGGTCCTGCTCAGGCCCGATTTCTGATATACCACTTCCATTTAATGATGGAGTGCTGCTGTGCATGTCCAACTTTATGACTCTGTGGGTCAGACAACACCCAGTTCATGATGGACAGCTCAGGCCTCATGGTGACTTGGTGGCCCATGGTTAGGTGTTCAGTCTCTACTAAAGCCCAATAACAAGGTAAAAGCTGTTTCTCAAAAGAAGAGTAGTTATCTGCATAGGATGGCAGGGCTTTGCTCCAAAATCCCAAGGGTCTGCATTGTGATTCACCAATAGGGACCTGCCAAAGACTCCAAACAGCATCTCTATCTACTACAGACACTTCAAGCACCATTGGATCAGCCA
>NW_006921600.1:13356320-13374746 GCF_000298275.1 Orycteropus afer afer | reverse complement strand
TTTACTATTTTTGTAGGTAGAGGCAGTTCTAATGGCTTCCACTTGGCTTTTCCTACCATAATAGCCCTTATTCCACATGTCAGGGACCCAATGTAGGAATTCTGCCGATTGCTCAGTATATCTATTCCAATTATGCATTCTGGAACTGGGGAAATCACTACAGGATGGGTTCAGGGACCCATTGGACTCACCATGAGATGCACCTTAGCTAAGACTCCCATCAGTAACTTGACCTCCAAATGTCCTCACTCTGACTGATGGGCAACAAGGATGATTTGGGTTTCCTGGAATTAGTGTCAGTTCAGAGCCAGTGTCCAGTAATCCCCAAAAAGTCTGATTATTTCCTTTTCTCCAATGAACAATCATTTTCATAAAAGGCCTCAGATCACTTTAGGCTAGGAGAAAGACTGACATTATAGATTTTTGGCAATGTAGTGATGTCTTTCCTCAAAGGGACCCAGCCTCCCCTTCATTCAAAGGGTTGTGGGTCTGTAAACTGACTCAAGTCTGGGAATTGATTGAGAGACCATTACTGTATTCTGGCAATTCAATCTAGGCTGCTGTTCACATGACCTAGAATTCTTCTATCTATACAGATCAAGTAAGTATTTAGTAGGTTTGCAATGTATTTCACTACTAGGAATACCATGAGCAAGTAGCCAATGCCATAATTTCACACGAGTCAGACTATTCTGATTACTGTTCCCACTCTGCTGTCCATTATGGTAACCACGCCCTCCTTGCCTTTGTCGATTAACTGCTGCCACTTGGCCCCTACTATCATGGGGTCCAATGAGCCCCATCATAGTTAAGTGTCTTAGTTCAATTAGGGCAGTTCCCATTGTCAAATCCAGTTTACATAAAATAGCAATTGCAGAAGTCTTCAAGGATACTGGAACTCCCTTCACAAATTTATTCTTCACTGTATTGGTGAAAGGCATGTCTTCTGCACTCTCCATTTCTGGCTCTATGGGTCTAATCTGATAAATCCATTCTAACAGGTCAATTTCCCTAAGCCTCTGGATACTTTCTTCTACATTATACCAAGGCAGGTCTGGTATTTCCACTTGACTTAAGGTAGGCCACCGCATAATCCATGCTTCAGTAAGCCAACCAAATAAACTATTAGATCCTTTCCTAACCTCTTGAGCTGAAACACTGAATGAAGAATCTGTACTTAGTGGGCCTAAATCAATAAACTCAGATTGATCCAAGGTTACATTCCTTGCACCATTATCCCACACCCTCAGTAGCCATTCCCATACATATTCTCCAGGTTTCTGTCTATACATGTTAGCAAAATCAATTAAGTCTCTTCGCGTGTAGCGTACTACCTCCTCAGCCACACTTTGTATTTCACCCTTTGGGGCTTGCTTGGACTTAACTTTCGTTATAGATGTGGCAACAAAAATGGGTGGTTGGGGCAGTTCCTGAGAACATTCAGCAATGTCTTCCATGGCCTTTGCCTCAGGCAATGACCAGCAGGAATATTTGGGTTAATCCCATCAAACCGAAGTGGAGGGATAATGCTTTTACAGTAATCCCTTCAGATGGGAGGGATTCAATGGAATTTATGGGCTCTATATCCTGATCTTCCTGACTATCTGCCCATATGTCCCCATTCCAGGTTTCAGGATCCCATTTTTTCCCAATCAATGCCCTCACTTTAACTTCAGACACCATTCTGGGTTGGTAATTTAATTGGCATTGTAATTCAGCCATCCTTACAATAAAATTCTGGGTTTGGTTTTTGGCAATATCAGCTGTTACTAGAAGAAATAAGGCTTTCTTTTAAAGCACAACTGGAAACATTGAGATCTTTTATGGGGTACTTAAGCTGTGACTCAGCAGCCCTGAGCTCATCTCACTCTTTCACCCCTTTGTCTAGTATAAGAAGGACTAACCAACCAGCTTCGTTAAACTCCTCATGCTGACAAAATTGCAGAAAAGTATCAAATATGCGATTACCCAGAGCCTCACTTCTCACAAGTACTTAGTCTATTGGTGGTGCTATTTTGCATATTAATGTTGCCACCTCACTCCAGGGATTAGTAGGGCCCTCTTTACTAACAGAGGCAGGATCACTAGTGTCTTTATGATTAATCAAATTGGAGAACAAATTTAGGAAGCCCATCCTTATGATTGTGTCTCTCTAGAACCACTCTCAGTACCAAATGTGTTAGACTGGGTTCTCTAGAGAAACAAAACCAGTAAAGCTTATATATACAGACAGGAAGAGAAATTTATCTTAGGAGAATGGCTCACACACTTATAGAAGCTGGCAAGTCCACAGTTCTTGGATCAAACATCAAGCTGAAGACTTTTCCCAACTTATGCAGCTGCAGGGGCTGAGGAGCTCAAGGTTGGCAGGCAGTAAACTGGCTGTTGACTCCAATGAATGATGAATCCAAGATCTCCAGGCCAAATGGTGGATTGTTCGCTCATGGGCAGTTGTAGGCAGCACAACAGAATCCTGATCCACAGAAGAGGAGTATCTCTTTCATCAGGATGTCCATAAATATACTAGAAGCAGGCCACAACCCTAGGGAAACTTCCTTTCAATGGATTGGCTGCTCAAAACATATACATATGATTGCACATCACAACTGCTTAAACCACACAGAATTGTGGTCCAGCCAAGTTGACACACAGCTCCAACTATCACAACATACTACACAAAAGCATTGTTCCACATCCTACTTTGGCATGTAGCAACTGGGAACTTAAAAGCTTGCAAGCAGCCATCTAGATGAAATGATGGGTCTCTTCCCATCCAAAGCAAAGAAGAACAAAGAAAACCAAAGACACATGGAAGCAATTAGTCCAAGTGACTGGTACACCATGTGATCTTCAGCCTATAAAACGATGAGACTAGAAGAACTAGGTGGGTGCCTGGCTACCACTGTCAACAACCCACAGGGGGATCTACATAGGAGATCCTGGATAGAGTGGGAAAACAATGTGGAAAAAAACTCAAAATCATAAGAAAATAAATAAATAAAAAGGGACCAGTTTTGCTGGTCTTATAGAGCCTGGTGGAAACCCTGAGGCTATGGCCCCTAGCTGCCCTTCAAGTCTGGAATTGAACCCACTCCTGTGGCTTCCAGCCAAACAAAAGACAGGCATATGAGTTGAACTTTTAAACTAAGTAGATATATTCTTTGGAGAGATTAATCCTGAGAGAATAGAAGGGCTGTGTATGCATGGGGAGAGAGCTCAGGGGGCAGAAGTGCATGGGAGGGAAGGACATAGGGAAGAGGGAACTATGGGTAGGAAGTGAGGAGAGAGCTGTTGCATTGTGGGAAATTGCAGTCAATGTCATGAGACAAAGTGTATGTGAACTGCTGTATGGAAAATGAATTTGCTCTATAAACTTCCACCCAAATTGCAATAAAAATTAAAATAATAATAATAATAATAAAGATGGAGAGGGATGTTGGAAGACCATTGCAGAGGGCCTTGGAGGGACTATTCAGGAATTTGGACTTCATCCTCTAAGCACCAAGGAGCCATCTAGGAAGTGATGCAAGGAGTGATGCCTTCAAAGCAGGGCTATAGGAAGACCTCTCTGACCAAAGAGTGGAGAATGGATGGGCAAGGAATGTCCAGTTAGGACACACATTTAAACTTCCCACAAGACCACACTCACTAAACTCTGGCTTACCTCTCTCTGCTCCAGCCAAACTACATAACTGTGCTTCTGCGAACACCTTTCTGCTCTCCCACCCCTTCGTGCCTCTGGTGGCATAGTGCCTAAGGTATTTGACTACTAACCAGAAGGCTGGTGGTTCAAACCCACCAGCCACTCCTCAGAAGAAAGATGGGGCAATCTACTTCCATAGTGTTACTGCCTCGGAAACCCAAGGAGGGGTCACTATGAGTCAGATCTAACTCAACGGCAATGAGTTTTGTTTCGTTTTGGTTTAGTTCTCTCTGCCTGGAATATCTTTCCAGAGATTCAATTTGAAAAAACTTCTTCATCCCTCAATACTCATCTCTAAACTTACCAGCTTTGTGAAGTCCCACAGCAGAACAGCCCCCTCCTCACGTCTCCAAAAGCACTTTACATACCTGCTGTATCCCCCATAAGCCTGAGATTTCCCCAAAGGCAGGAACTGTCTTTATTATTGTTCTGCAGAATGCCTGGTGCAAAATCACCACACAACAAATGCTGATACCAAAAACAAAACTCACTGCCATCAAGTCAATTCCAACTCATATCAACCCACATTGGGTTCCCAAGGCTGTAAATCTTTATGGAAGCAGATTGTCCCATCTTTCTTCTACAGAGCGGCTGGTGGGTTTGAACCACTGACCTTTTGGTGAGCAGCCAAATGCATTAACTACTATACCACCAGAGCTCCAATGAAAGAAAAAGAGAGTATGTACTCTGAATTGATGAACTCAAGCTTCTGATGACTTACAATAAGTCCACCTTTATTTTGTCTCCTCTGACTACTTTCTTTTCTGCCTTGTCTGCCCACACAGGTTTAAACCCCTATCCTTGCTTGTCCCTGAAGGCATATCCTTAGAAGTTAACCTAACCCATTTTCTTAGGTTCATGATACCAATGCATATTTGATGTTTTCCCCTGTGTGGTAGTTAAGTTTGTGTGTCAACTTGACTGGGCCTGGTTGAGTGGCTGGGCAGCTGGATGTAGTATTCCCCATGATGAGACTGGTAATCAACTCTATGGTGGAATCTACTGTGAGCAGCTGAGTAGCTGCCTTAGGAATATGGTCGGCTTCCTGTATATAAGGAGAAGCCTTGGGGAATGGTCTCTAGGTTAGGGCATGCCTGAATCCTGCGTGTAGCTGTGTCGATATTCAGCAGCCTGCCATGCTCTGCTGGCCTTGGGACTTTCAATGGACTTGAATTAATGGCCTGCCCTGTGATTTGGTAACATAAGGACTGTGCCTTTTTACTTGTCAACCTTGGGCTTGTCAGTCTCAGCAGTCAGTAGCTGTCTGAGTGAAGAAAAGCCTCTAGCTTTAGTGGGCCGGGAGCAGGAGACAAAGCTGAAGCCCAAGGCTGAGGGGCTTTCACCCAGCCCCTAGAGCCTGGCTCTTTGAACTTGGACTTAAAGCCTCTAAACTGTAAAAGAATAAACTCCTGTTTGTTCAAGCATCCCATTTGTGGTCTATTCCTGTCAGAGCGGCACTAGGTAACCAGAACACCCTGTATTTGATTTTCTTTTAATTAGTGTTTAATATGGGAGTTTTATGCACACTTGTACGCCTAACTGACACAGCAGAATTTTTTCCTATGCATCCTATGTGATTTCATTGTTTCAGACAAAGGGGTGGATCACAGTAATCTTTAATTTTCTTAAATATATTTATATAAAAAGTAACATTCTTAAGGAAACTTTCTGATCTTGCTCAGTATGAAAGTCTTTGTCACAGTTAGTAGTGAAGAGAAGATGAAGAGAAATAACTAATGTGAAATGAACCCCAGATCCTTCTTCTGTGTGTTGGAACAGAAAGTTATATATGCACAAACATTCACACACACACTCCCAGCATGCTCCAATTCATTCTCTTAAATGCCTGATATTTTATCCTATCTTAGTTTAGTCCTGCCAGCTTTAATTAGGAGCAAATGCTGAGAGTCAACAGATAATCCAGATATTTGTCGAGCACACATGAAGTTCATGGCACCACATGAGATCTTTGGAGCACAGTGTGTGGAGTAGCCAGAGTCTGCTTCTTAAGAAGTTTATAATCTAAGAAGAAAGGAAATGGGAACATGTAATTACAGTAACTACAAAATGAGTAGGTCAAAGACTGTATTTTCAAGTTGAAGAATGGATTAAATAACTTCAAGTCCTATCTAAACACTGGTTTGCATAAAAGCATACGCACAAGGAAAGAAAGAAGCTGATTGAGAGCATAATATATTCTATTTTTAAAAAAACTGAGGTTCAATTAACTTACAGTGAAATACACAGATCTTAAGTGTACAATTCAATGCATTTTGACAAATATATGTGCTCTTATAACAAAATACCAATCAAGATCTACAATATTCCCCTCACCTCAGAAAGTTCATTAACATCTATGGGATCTATAATGCTATCCCTCTTTCATTCCTGATTTTAGCTCATGTTTTATCTCCTCTTTTTTTGGGGGGGATCTGTTGATTATGTCTTTCAGAAAAAAAAAAAAAAAACTTTTGACTGTTACTCTCCATTGTTCATATATTTTCTATTTTATTGATTTCTGCTTTTTATTATTTTCCTTTTTACACATTTCTGGCTTTGATTTGCTACTCTTCTTTGTAACTGCTTAAGGTAGAAACTTAGGTCAGTAATTTGAGATCTTTATCATGTTTTAATATAAGAATTTTTTAAAAAATAAATTTTCCCAACCACTCAGAGGGGGATCTATGCAGGAGATCCTGGATAGAGAGGAAGAACAATGTGGAAAAAAACTCAAAATCATTTGGAAAAAAAAAAAGGGGTGGGGGGACCAGGTTTGCTGCTCTTATAGAGCCTGGTGGGACCACTGAGACTTGCTCCTAGCTGCCCTTTAGGTCTGGAATTGAACTCACTCCTGTGGCTTCCAGCCAAACAAAACACAAGCATATGAGTTAACATTTACCTGAGGTAGATACACTTCTTGGAGAGATCAATCATGGGAGAAAGAAGGGCTGCTTATGCACAGGGAGACAGCTCAGGGGGCAGGAGTGCATGGAGGGATGGACACAGGCAAGAGATAACTATCGGGAGAAAGTGGGAAGGGAGCTGTTGCACTGGGGTAAATTGTAGTCAATGTCATGAGACAAAGTGTATATGAATCACTGTATGGAAAGTGAATTTGCTCTGTAAATTTTCACCCAAATCACAATAAAAAATAAATAAATTTTCCTCTGAACACTTTAAAAATAATTTTTGGTGCATTATTTTTATTACTTGGTTTGAAATATTTTCTAATTTTCTTTTTGATTTTTTCTTTGATGTATGGATTATATACAAGTATGTTGTTTAATTTCCATATATCTGAGGATCCTCTAGACATCTTGTGGTGATTGATGGATAATTTCATTCCATTAGATTTTTAGAATATATTATATTTATTATACATTACATTATATATACATTATATATTACATTATATTTCAACTTTTTGAAATTTATTGAGATTTACTTTATGACCCAGAATATGGTCCAATTTGGCAAGCATCCTAAATTTAATTTAAAATAATGCATATTCTGCAGTTACTGGGTGAAGTATTTTATAAAAATCAATTAGGTCAAGTTGGTGGACCTATCTTCTATGTCCTTATTGATTTTTATATTCTTGTTTTATCTACTTATTGCATGAATTACTGAGAACCAAACAAAACCCATTGCCATCAAGTCGATTCCAACTAACAGTGCGACTCAAGATGTTTCAGAGTAGAATGGCTACATAGGGTTTTCGAGACTGTGACCTCCTGGAAGCAGAACTCCAGACCTTTCTTCCAAGGCACTGCTGTGGAGGTTCAAACTTTCAAACTGCCAACCTTCAGGTTAGTAGTCAAATGCCAATCATTTATACCACCCAAGGACCTTACATTATTGAGATAAGTGTGTTAAAAATTGTAGATTTCTCTCCTTCTCCCTTTTGTTCCATCAGTTTTACTTCAAATATTTTGAAGCTCTATTATGTTTGAAGTCCCTGAGTGACACAAATGGTTATGCACTCACTTACTGGCCACAAAGTTGACAGTTCAAATCCACAAAAGGAGCATCAGAAGACAAGCATGGCAAAGGGTCACAGCTTTGAAAACCCTGTGGAGTAGTTCTACTCTGTACACATGACATCTCCATGAGTCAGAAATGACTTGTTGGTACTAACAACAAGAACAATTATTAGATTTATGGACATTTAGAACTTTTGTGGATTCCTGATGAATTGATCCTTTTATCATCATAAAATGTCCTCTTTTATCTCTGGTGATACTCTTTGTCTTGAAGTCTACATGTTTTGATATTCACATAATCACAACTCTTTTCTTATGCTTACTGTTTGCATGGTACATCTTTTCCCATCCTTTGACTTTGAACTTACCTGTGTGTTTGTGGTTAAAGTGCATTATCCTATAGATAGCATATGGTTGAGTCTTACTTTTTTTTTTAATCCAGTTTGACAATCACTGCTTTTAAATTGGAATGTTTAATCCATTTATATTAATGTAGTTATTGATATAGTTGCGATTGAGTTTACTGTTTTGCTTTTAGTTTTCCACCAGTTTTTCTTCCTTGTTTCACCCATTTTATATTTCTTTTGGATTAACAGAATATTTTAAATATAATATTTCAATTCTTCTATTGGTTTTTAAGCTATATATATTTGAATTGTTTTTAGTGGGTGGTTGCTCTAGGGATTAAAATTTATACCTTTAACTTACTGAGTCTATTTAGAGTTAATATTGCACATGTACAATGTAAAATAGTATACAGTATAGTTTCATTCATAATGGTACATGTGTTATAAATCCCAGTATGCAATGATTTTGCTTTAAATAATAGAGTTTTTGTTTGATTGCTTAGGAAATAAGCAATGTAGTGTGTAGTTGGAATCCCAGAAGGAGAGAAGAGAATGAGTGGAGAAGAAAATATATTTGAATAAACAATGCTCAAAAATTTCCCAAATTTTGAGAAAAACATCAATGGATTTATTTTGGACTTCCCTTAAGGTAAAAATCAATGGATTTATTTAAACCAGATGTTTAAAAAGCTCAGTGAATCCCATGCTGGACAAAGGCAACATGTACACACACACAAACACACACAAAGCAAACACATCAGAGTCAAACTTCTGGAAACAAAAAATAAACAAAATTTTTAAAAGCAGTCAGAGAAAAAGAGACACTTAAGTACAAGGAACACTAATAAGAATGGCTGCTAAATTCTCGTTAGAAACAACAGAGGCTAGAAGACAACAAAAACATCTTAAAGTGTTGAAATTAAAAAAGAAAAAGCTGTCAACATAGAATTCTATATGCAGCAAAAATATCCTTAAAATATGTGAAAGTCTGTCTCCCTGTGTGTGGAGGTAAAGTGTTCAAGCAAATCCTACAAATAACAATGATAAAATACACATAAAATACTGGAAAAGCCACAATTGAAAGGTATTAGAAAGTGACCAAAAGCAAGTAGAAAGCAGAAGTGAGTTTGTATTTGACAATTCACAAATGAAATGGGTAAGAATTGTGATTAATGGTGATTAGCTGTGCTCTTGAGTTAGCATGTCCCCCTAAACACTCACGCTTCCAGAAGCAGAAAACTGAAACCTTACTGCATCAGGATGGCAGATGGCAGACTTCAAAGATGAAAGAGTAGCTGCAAATTTAGAAGTACAATTCTGCAAGTAAGAGAGTGCCAAAATATGAATATGAATGTACCCATATCCCTGACCAACTACTGAACTATGAGTGCATGGGAGATACAAATTGGCCAACAATAGTTTCAGTCCAGGGAAGTTAACCGCCTATTAAAATAAAACTTACAAACTTCAGAAGACAGAAAAATTGGCCAGTATTTCTAGAATGTATTACCTACAATATTCAGCTTTCAATAAAAAATGAGTAGTCATACATATAAATAAAAGCATGATCTATACTCAGAAAGAAAGGAAGTCAATAGAAACTGATTCCAAATGGGACCAGATGTTTAATACAGAAGTCAAAGATTTCAAAGCTGCTATTATAAACATAGGCAAAGAATTAAAAGAAAAACTTTTGAAGAATTAAAGGAAAATGTGCTCTCAGTGTGTGAACAGATAATCTCAACAGATAAATGGAAATTGTTTATATAAAGAACAAATGGAAATTCTAGATGGAAAACTAGAATAATAGAAACAAAAAGTTCACTACATGGATTCAATATCATATCTGAGATGACAAAGAAAGAATCAATGAACTTGAAAGAGATTAAGTGAAATTACTCAATAGGAAGAGCAAAGCACAAAAAGAATGAAGCAGTTTGAATCCTGTTGGACAATGTTAATTAGAGTTCTAGAATGAGAGAGGAGGTAGGACTACACAGGTAAATTATTCAGTGAATAATGACTGACAATTTCCCAAATTTTGTGTAAAATATTGACTCATTGATGTAAGAATTTCAACAAAGATTTAAGCAGGATAAACACAAAGCACAATAGAGTCAGACTGCTGGAAACCAAAAATAAAGAAACATCTTAAAGGCCCATAGTGTTGGTGTCCTTACTGTATATGGTAGGAAGGCAAATCCAATACCAATTACTCAGAATTGGATGGAAGTGGAAATCCCTTGCATTCCTTTCACTTTGGCTTTTGCAAGATCAGCTGACTAACTTGTACCTATTCAACCTTAATTTATGTTATGTACTAGCTATGTGCTCTAGTTATCCCTTGTTTTTGGGATTACTCTATACAGCCTATGAATACTACTCCTTTGAACCTATAATACTGCCCTATCATTTGACCTTTTAAGAAATAAAAACATTCTGAATCATTCTACTACTTTTGAAACAATTTTGGTTAAATCTTTAGCATTAAAAAAAAAAAAAAATCTTTGGACTTCCCTTAAGGTAAAATCACCTTCCTTCCTTCCTCCCTTCCTTCTTTCTATCCTTCCTTTCTTTCTTCCAGAAACAAGATACATTTAAGAACTTGAGTTTAAGAAGTAAGATAGAAGCAGCTTCTAAGCTAGCCCTCTTAAGCAGTTGTCAAACATTCCAGAATTGTCCTTTGACTGGGCCTTTCTTTTCTATCTATTCGCACTCTCTCTCTCTCCTGTCACTGTCTTGGGAGATGGAATAAGGTTTAGCATGCTGTTAAAATAATTGTGGAAGAAGAGAGAAAGTTCTTGCCTAAGATATCCTGCTTCCTTTCCCCCCTTTCAGACCCTCGAGTGATAGGCCATATTATCATCTTTTTAATCCAAAAGCATCAAGTATCCTTGACTTGGCTATTCCCAATGGGCAGTTCCTTTACTTAGAAGGAAAGACTCTTCACTTAGGGAGAACCAAATGCTGCAATAACAACAACACATTATTTCACTGGACTCATCCTTTTATTTCCAAAATTGATTTAATTGTGGTAGTCTAGGCTAACACTGGAAGAAAATGGAAAGAAACCAAATCTGAAAACAAATTGCACCCATTTACAAAATGAGCAGGCTTGGGTGGTGCAGTGGGTAAAGCATTCAGCTGCTAACCAGAAGGTTGGTGGTTCAAACCCACCAGCTGCTCCATGGGAGAAAGAAGAGACAGTCTGCTTCAAGATTTACAGACTTGTAAACCCTATGGGGCAGTTCTACTCTGTCCTACAGAATTGCTGAGTCAGAATCAACTCCATGGCAGTGGGTTCAAAATAAGCACTACATTTTAGCTTCTCTTCAAATAAATGGAAAGGATTTTAAAAACACTTACCAGTTTAAACTAGTAGTTAAAGTGTGGTTTTTAAAACAAAACTTCTGTATAAATTTGATCACAGAAATAGTCTCCAAAACAACCTGGAGTGAAATGATATTCATTTGATTGAGTTTCTGATCCTTGAGAAGTGGGGGCAGTATTTTTATCCTAAGCTTTACATAGTATATCTCTAGGAGAAGGGGAAGGTGTGTGTGTGTGTGTGTGTGTGTGTGTTCAAATGAAATCACCAGCTTTAACATAATAATGAATGGCACGCTGTGAAAGGAAGAATAATGGGTGGAAAACTTGAGGGAAAGAAAGGGCCATGTTGGAACTCCTCCAGGCTAGCCACAATATGGTGGCATTCCTCCAGACAAGTCAGCACATTTCAGCAGAACCAGACTCTCTTCTGAGTTTCGTGACTTTGTTTTTATTTGTAATTTTAATGACATCTTAATTTGTCCTGCACTTTTTTCTTAGCACTTCTAATAACTGTCGCAAGGAACATTGGCCAAATTTGTAGCTAAATTGGGATGCCTTATACCTGATGGGATTATGTTTTTATCTTTTATAGCCTGGCGTATACGACTTCATCCAAAATCGGACGAGCAAGATGCTTAAGATGCAATAGGTAGAAATGGAATTTTTTCCAGTCCTTGAAAAGACAGTAAGAGGACAAACACAAGTATTCTTATACTTTTAGCTTAGGTTTATTTCTTTTCTCAGCATGTTTTACCCATATGAAATATGAGAAGAAATTAATTTTATCTTGGATTTCTGTAAATTCCAAACCTCTTTAATACTGACACATTTTGAAAATGGGTTCAGAATGTTAAGCATCTGTCCACTTGATTTTGCTCTTCACATTGAGACCAACTTGACATACTTCTGGGAGGAGTTGTAGCCTCATGGTTTGTCTCCACTTTCTATTTCTAAGTTCTTTTCCTGCATATCCAAGCACTCTAAATGTTTTTTTATATCCCCTAATCCCACAACTCTAGACATTTCTTTTTATTTTCCCTTGTAGAGAGAATAGGCTTCTTAATTCAGCTCCTCTTCTTATTCCAAAGGCCTGACCCTCTACTAACCTTTAGGGAAGAGCAGAATCAAAGCCTAACTATAAAATACAAAATATGAAAGGAACAAATACTATTTTTAAATTATAAAGTCAGGAAATTATTCCACATTATTTAGGAATGGGCCCTCAGTTGCACTGATGTAATTCCTGGGTACTTGAGGGCAAGTTTGCCTTTTTAGGTTAGGGAAGGGTACTTCTAAGATTGTTGTATGGAGGTTTTCCAACACTGTTAGAAAACCTTCTGCGTGGAGGTCAGACTAGACAACAAGAAATTCTGTGAACTATTAAATTTCATTCACATATGAAATCAGTCCCTAAGGTTAGGTTTAAGTCTACACAATCAAGCAAAATGGAAGGTAGGGCAATTGTTTTCTGTTTATGGGGTGATTTGGGGGTGATGAAAATGGCTATCCTGGAATGTTAAGGATAACTGAAAGATAATCACACAATTTAATTATTTTCATTTTGAGAAGAATCATCTATATGGAAGAGAGGATGCTGGAAAAAGTCTACAAAACTGGCTTTAGACAAGGCTTTCCAAGTGTGAGTAATCAAAAAAATTATCCAGGAGCTTTGTAAAAATGCTTTCTTCTCAGCCACATCTCAGAGACTTGAGATAGCCGTAGGGCTTTGAAATTTATATACTTTTAAAAGCTGCCTGGGTTTTCAGTGATCAGCTAGTTTTTGGAGATAATTATTAAATTAAATTAAGTTGATAATAGTCTAAGTTAGAGCTGAGTAGCTACATAACTCAGCAGTTTTGCATAATGACAAAAATAATGCTGGAAAAGTCAGGAAAATATTATTTGAGTTATCTGTGGGTTCGTGGCTGCTGTAAAGCTTGCCTGACTGGAATGCTTTTTCTTCTTAGAACTCTTTTTCTTCTCCCCACCCCCTACTCCCTTTGTCTGAAAAAGTTATTTTCAATACCCAATAAATTTATTGTTGTTTGTTAGATTATACAAAAAAAAAAGTATGCATTATTTAAAAAATATGAACAACACATATAGTATAAAGAACAAAAAGTAAAAATGATTTCAAATTCTACCAGGTTCAGATAATTCCCTAACATTTTATGCCATCCTTTCAAAAAATTATTTATACATAAAAAGAGCTGCATAGCTTTAAATATGTTTATATAACTGCTGTAGTTTAGATTATTGACTGGAAGTATTAACTCCCTTCCCTACTCTTGTATCTATGAGTGAAGTAATTCTCTATCCCCGACTTTGTCACTTGTTTTGACCTATAAATGTGGCAGAAATGACAATGTGCCGTTTTAAGCCTAGGTCTTAAGATGTCTCTCATGTTTCCATTTGCCCTTGAGCTTCTGCTATCTCACTAGAGGAGAATTCCTGAATCAGTCTGCGGAGCTCAGGAACAGGATGAGAGACATATTGTGCAAAGCCTCACTAGACAGCCACAGATGCTGGAGCTAAATAAACGATTATCATAAATGTCACAAAAATTTGTGATTCTTTGTTACCTAAGAACTAGACAATGCAAAAATTCTTTAAAATTTTTGAAAACAATACATTGCTTAATATTTTACATCCATCCATGCACACATTTCATGCTGCATAAAAACCATATTTCTGCATATTGTTATTTTTTGTTTACTTACCACAATCTCTCCCACTCTCCTTACTACACCCTCCCCACCAACCCCTATGAACCAATGTCATCAAGCTACACCTTTCTCCATATTCATACACAAACATACAAACATGCAGGAAAAGTAAGGTCATCAATGTCTGTTTTAAAACTGTGTTAATACTACAACTCTGAAATGCCATGAAAGAAAAGTACAAGGTGCTATGGATACACACACACACACACACACACACAGGGATGCAAACTTTCTCAGGGTCAGGAAAGGCCTCCCTGAGGAAGCGATGGTTAAGCTGAGCTGTATGTAGTGATTACCAACTCAGAAACCCAAGGAGGGGTCGCTAGGAGTCGGATCCGACTTGATGGCAGGAATTTGGTTTTTCGGTTTGGATAAGGATGAATAATAAGGAGCTCTGGTAATGTAGTGCCTAAGGCACTTGACTGCTAACCAAAAGGCTGAGGGTTCAAACCCATCAGCCGCTCCTCGGAAGAAAGGTTGGGCAATCTACTTCCGTAGTGATACTGCCTCGGAAACCCAAGGAGGGGTCACTATGAGTTGGGTCCGACTTGACGGCACATAACAACAACAACAACAACAAAAGGTGAGTAGGAATTAGCCATTACAGAGACATTGGGATATACATTGTTGGTAGAAATGTGAATTTTTAAGTCTCTTGGGGAAAAAAAAAAAAACTTTTTATTGTGATTTAGGTGTAAGCTTACACAGCAAGTAAGTTTTCCGTTCAACAATTCACATATTTTTTATGTCATTAATTGTAATCACCACAACGTAACACTGCTCCTCCTACTTCCTACCTGTGTTTCTTGTTACACCTTCCCCTCCTCTGCTAACCCTTCCTGCCTTCTGAACTTTGTCCTTGGGCAAATGCTGCCCTTTGATCTTGAATGGTTGATTGTTGTAAGATGTGTGTACCTTCCTAGAGTTACTATTCACCGGATAGACCTATCTATTATTTGACTGAAAATTGAGCTACCAGAGTAAGTTTAGTTCCAGTTTCAAAGGTGACCAAGGGCCATAGTCTCAGGGGTTCCACTAGTCTCTATTTGACAAGTAAGCCTGGTCTGTTTTATGATTTTGAGTTTTGTTCCACATTTTTCTCCCCCTCTACCCAGAATCTCCTATGATGATCCCTTCCAGAGAGCTCAGCAGTAGTATCAGGCACCATCTAGTTCTTTTGGTCTCAAGATCCCTCTGGAGACTGAGGGTCTTGTGGTCTATTAGTCCTTTGGACTAATTGTTTCCATATCTTTGATGTTCTACACTCTGTTTGCTATGGATGAGGAGAGACCAATTGTTGCACCTTAGGTGGCTGCTCCAAACCTTTCAAGACCCCAGTTGCTACTCACCAAAATAGGATGAACAACATTGTCTTTGTGGACTATGCTGTGCCAACTGACCTTGACATTCCCTGAGACTATGGGCCTGAGTCCTCAGGCGCAGGGATTATTCCCTCTGGATTTTTGGTTATCGCTAAGAAGTTTTCATAATTTTGCCCCAAGTATGCTCTACTATTGGGAGGAAGACTGGGCAATCTACTTCCATTGAGATACTGCCTCAGAAACCCAAGAAGAGGTCGCTATGAGTCAGGACTGACTCAACGGCCAGTGAGTTATGTTCTACTATACTCAGGGATAGGAACTCTGGTGGTGTAGTGCCTAAGGCATTTGATTGCTAACCAGAAGGCTGGTAGCTCAAACCCACCAGCCACTCCTTGGAAGGAAGGCTGGGTAATCTACTTCCATAGGGATACTGCCTCAGAAAACCAAGGAGGGGTTGCTATGAGTTAGAGATGACTCGAAGGCACATAACAACAATAGCAACATATTCATGGATATATGTGTGCCATACATAAATAAAACCAAAAACCCAATGCCATCAAATAAATTTTAAGTCATATTGTGTTGTTGTTGTTGTTAGGTGCTATCGAGCTGGCTCCAACTCATAGTGACCCCATGTACAGCAGAACAAAACACTGCCCAGTCCTGCGCCAGCCTCACAATCCTTGCTATATTCAAGCCCATTGCTGCAGCCACTGTGTCAATCCATCTCATTAAGGGTCTTCCCCTTTTTTGCTGATGCTCCACCTTACCAAGCATCTCCAGAGAATGGTCCCTTCTGACAACATGACCAAAGTAGATAAGACAAAATCTGACCATTCTTGCTTCCAAGGAGCATTCTGGCTGCACTGTTCCAGGACAGAGTGTTAATTCTTCTGGCAGTCTATGGTACTTTCAGTATTCTTTACCAACACCACAGCTCAAAAGCATGAACTCTTCTTTGGTCTTCCTTGTTCATTGTCCAGCTACACCAGCAATAATACCCCTCATTCTATCTCTTCTTCTGAATCTGGGTTGAATTTCTGGCAGTTCCTTGTCAATATACTGCTGTAACCATTTTTGAATAATCTTCAGCAAAATTTTACTTGTGTGTGATATTAATGATATGGTTCTATAATTTCTGCATTTTGTTGGATCACCTTTCTTTGGAATAAGCACAAATGTAGATCTCTTCCAGTTGATTTGCCAGGTAGCTGTCTTCCAAATTTCTTCGCATAAACAAGGCAACAACTGCAGCACTGCATCCATTTATTGAAACATCTCAATGGGTATTCTATAAATTCCTGGAGCCTTGTTTTTTTTGTTTTGTTTTGTTTTGTTTTGTTTTTTTGCCAATGCCTTCTGTGCAGCTTGGACTTCTTCCTTCCATACCATTGGTTCTTGATCATATGCTATTTCTTGAAATGGCTTAACATCAACCAATCATTTTGGGTACAGTGACTCTGTATTCCTTCCACATTCTTTTGATGCTTCCTGCATCATTCAATATTTTACCCACAGAATCCTTCAACATTGTAATTTGAGGCTTAAATTTTTTCTTCAGTTCTTTCAGCTTGAAAATGCAGAGCATGTTCTTCCCTTTTGGTTTTCTAAATCCAGGTCTTTGCACATTTCATTCTAATAATTTACTTTGTCTCTTTAAGCCACCCTTTGAAATCTTCTGTTCAGCTATTTTATCTCATTATTTCTTCCATTCAGTTTAGCTACTCTCCATTCAAGAGCAAGTTTCAGAGTCTCTTCTGACATCGATTTTGGTCTTTTCTTCTTTTCCCATCTTTTTAATGACTTTTTGCTTCCTTCATGTATAATGTTCTTAATGTCATCTCACAACTCATCTGTTCTTCGGTCACTGGTGTTCAATGTATCAAACCTATTCTTTAGATGGTCTCTAAATTCAGGTGGGATAAACTCAAGGTCATATTTTGGCTCTCATGGGCTTGTCTTCATTTTCTTCAGTTTCACCTTGAACTCACATACAAGCAATTGATGGTCTGTTCTCAGCTCCTAGCCTTGTTCTGCCTGATAACTGAGTTTCTCCATTGTCTTTTTTCATGGATGTAGTCAATTTGATTCTTGTGTATTCCATCTGACAATGTCCACATGTACAGTCACCGGTTAAGTTGTTGGAAAAAAAGGTTTTTCCACTTTCTTTGTTGGTTACCAGGGGTGGGAGGGGAGGAAACACTGCAAAAGTAAAAATAATTCAGAAAAAAAAAAAAAAAAGGTGTTTGCAATGAGTAATTCATTGGTCTTGCAAAATTCTATCATGTAGTCTCTGGTGATAAAGGGCATCCTTGTCTGGTACCTATTTGAAAGGGTAATGCATTCAATCTCTCTCCATTGACAATAATGTTGGCTGTTGGTTTTATACATATGGCCTTAATTATGTTAAGGAATTTCCCTTCTACTCCTATTTTCTTCAGCGCTTTTATTAGGAATAGTTGTTGGATTTTGTCAAATGCCTTTTCTGTGTCTATTGACATGATAATATAGTTCTTTTCCTTTGTTTTGTTTATGTGGTGGATTACATTCATTGCTTTTCTAATGTTGATCTATCTTTGCATACCTGGAATGAATTCCACTTGGTTATGATGTATTATTATTATTATTTTGATATGTTACTGGATTCTAATGGCTAAAATTTTGTTGAGAATTTTTGTGTCTATAGGCAATTTTATTTCTGTAGTGATAACTGCCTCGGAAACCCAAGGAGGGGTCGCTATGAGTCGGGGCCAACTCAATGGCACACAACAACAACAACATGTTCATGATAAATACGGGTCTAAAGTGGTAGGTTTGCCTGGTGTTGGTATGAGGGTTATATTTATTTCATTAAATGTATTTGGGAGTAATACTTCTTTGTCTATTTTTTGGAATAGTTTGAGTAGAATTGATGTCAGCTCTTCTCTGAATGTTGGTATAATTCACCTGTGAAGCCCCTCCCACCTCTGGTAACCAGGCCTTTTTTGTTGTTGGCAGTTTTTTTTTTTTTTTTTT
>NW_006921600.1:13342710-13349607 GCF_000298275.1 Orycteropus afer afer | reverse complement strand
TTCAATTTCTTCTTTTGTTATAGGTCTGTTCAAATTTTCTACCTCAGTCTGTCTTAGTTTCAGTAAGTAGTGTGTTTCTAGAAATCTGTCCATTTCTTCTAGGTTTTGAAATTTGTTGGAGTACGGTTCTTCATATTATTCTTTCATTTCAGTTGGTTCTATTAGGATGTCACCCATTTCATTTCTTATTTGTGTTATTTGCATATTCTCCTTTTCCTTTGTTAGATTTGTCAGTGGTTTGTCAATTTTATTAACCTTTTCAAAGAACTAACTTCTAGCCTTATTGATTCTTTCCTTTGTTTTCTGTTCTATTTATTTCTACTTGAACCTTTATTATTTCTTCTAGTGACTGTAGGCTTATTTTGCTTTTCTTTTTCTAATTATTGGAGATGTTGGGTTAAGGTGTTGATTTTGGCTATTTTTTTTTTTATGTGTGCATTTATTGTTATTCAAAGAAATTTTAAGCTCATTTTTAAATTTCTCGTATTACCCAATAGGAAGCTCTAGTGGTATAGTGGTTAAGGCATTTGGCTGCTAACCAAAATGTTGGTGATTTGAAGCCACCAGCCACTCCATAGAATGAGTGGCTCATCATGCCAAAGATGAGGAAGTCTGATTCCATAAAGATTTACAGCCTTAGAAACCCAATGGGAGTCACTATGAGTATGAATAGACTCTATGGCAGTAAGTGAGATTACCCAATAGTTTTTACCTAGCTTTCTGGGTGGTATTAGCAAAAAATTTTTCAGGTTACATGGTCTACTATTTTCATAGGACCAGACACCTCGAAGTTCTCTTTAACTGTGTGATTACTAGGAAACAGAAGAAGAACTATAACTGACACCCTAAATTGACCTAAACTGACACTCACTCCCTAAATTCCACCCCTGGTTGGTAGGGAAATTTAAATAACAGTATAGAAAGCTAAGAAGAAAATAAGGTGCTAGGCATCTAGATCAGTTGGTGACTTCAAAAATGGAATATACCACACAACATGCCCTTGTGATCCTAAAATTTTGAATGATATTTTCTTGCTGTTTCTCATTAACAAACATATTTTGAGAACTTTATGCTAGGCTTGTACTTTAAATTAAAAATATAGCAAGGAATGAAACAGATATAGTCCTTGCCCTCAAGAAGAACACCAGTGGAGTAAACAAACTTAAAAAATAAATTACTTAAATAATTATTTAATAACTGTTATGACAAGTGTTAAGTATAAGTTATCAAGCTAACCAGGCTGATAAGCTCAAATGACTTCTCAAACCTCATCCTCTGGACCATTCAGTTATCCTGGGGAATCAAAAGAAAACTCAGTGAATGTCAGCAAACATCATTCCTCATGTCATCATCATTCTTCTGCATTGGGTTAAATTTCCTCCTAAAAATTCTCCTGATTTGGAAATCAGTGACTACACATCACTCTGTTCCTGTCTGAACAGGAAAGCCTTAAATCACAGCATATTTCTCCTCAGCTGGAATCCAGGAGTTATTGGTCCACTGATGAAGATTTTTACCATTTTCTATGGTACCTTGTAGTGCAATGGGTTTTCTTTTTTGTGGCATTTCTGACCCAGGGCTTATAATTCTCCCTAAATGATTGGTTGGCTGCAATCTGCAAAAGGATTGGTAGGTTTGCTATCTGCATAAGTGACTTGCAAGGGATTGGCTGGTTTGCTATGCACATTTACACAGATAGGCTTGGGGGGTGGGCTATCAGTAGTTGACATTTACCAGTATTGACTGGCTTCCTTCCCTAGTATGACCTTTGCCATGATTGGCTTGGGGGGGGGGGGGGGGGCGGAGGTGCAGGGAGGCTGCCCAGACTGATAAAAAACCCTGGATCAAGGAGGCTCAAGGCATCAAGGGACTTCTCAGTCTATGAGAGCCAAGGGGGAAGCATGATCTTTGGACATGGGCCTTGTGCTGACAACCATCTGTTGCTGTTGTTATGTGCCGTCGAGCTGGACCCAACTCATAGCAACCGCTCCTTGGGTTTCCGAGGCAGTATCAGTATGGAAGCAGATTGTCCAACCTTCCTTCCGAGGAGTGGCTGGTGGGTTTGAACTGCCAGCCACCTGGTTAGCAGTCAAGTGCCTTAGGCACTACGCCACCAGAGCTCCAACAACCATCTGGAAGAGCTATAATATAGGTCAGGGGCCGTAGCACTGAACTAAAAACACTGAAGACAGAAAGAAAGACAACACGTACAAGAGAGCTAGCTTAGTGGTAGAGAGCTAGTGGCAGTTGTGTCAGAGGCAGAAACCATGAGACTGGCAAATGGCAATTGTGGTGGGCAGACTTCACCTAGAGAAGATGACACCAGTGGGTAAGTTGACCCATGGAACAGAACTAGGTACTTCTAGGCAGGAGGTTGCCAGTAGAATTGTGCATCTCCAGGCAGGAAGTGACCAATGGAGCAGAGGCTTGGCCCCACACTGTGCATGAGTTGCTTGTAAATGGTTTTGCTTTGAAGGGTATCCTAATGCCAGCCTAACCCTAGCCCAGGCCCAGAGTTGTCCCAAAGCTGTTGGTTGAGAGCTAGGCCAGCAAGCACAGAGGCCCAGACCCAATCAAGTAAATCTACTGAGAGAGAGAGAGAGAGAATGAATATAGTCCCACCACAGGCAATCTGACTTATGACACACCTGCTGAGAAACCTGCTGACACCTACTCCATGACATGCCCAGCTAATGACACAGAAATGGACATGAGTAATTTCGGAAGGGTGAGTGGGTACCCTTTTAGACATTAGGGGGGTTTCTCCCTGGCAGTGCTAAGAGGGTACTCAGGATAGAGGGGAACAGTTCACCTCAAATCTGTCCTGGTGTTTACTGTTTGCTTTCTGTAACTAATTTGTTCTTGTTGTTTACTATTTACCTTCTATAAATAATAATGGGTTTCAGTTGTCACAACTGTGTAAGTGTCTTTTGTGTATGACCCAATCAGATTGGATAGTAGAGCCCTCATCCTAGCAGTCTCATGATGGATCACTTAGGATTTAGAAGTACTACTTGTGTGTACGTGCACACACATACCTCTTATGGAAGAAACAAGGAGACACATGTTAATCAGTTAGGATCCAGTTACCCACCCCCCCCCCAAAAAAAAAAAAAAAAAAAAAACTAGCCACTCTTCGGAAGGAAGATCTGCTTCTGTAGTTATATTACCTCAGAAACCCAAGGAGAGGTCGCTATGAGTTGGGTCCGACTCAATGGCACATAACAACAACAACACAACAAACATACAAATTATTTCAACAGAGAGAGCATAATATAGAGAATTGTTAATCATTTGTAGGTAAGGCAAAGTATGGAACCTGAGGTATCACAATGACAGTAACTGCCAGAAGCAAATACCACTCTTAGGGCTGGGGGAGCAAAAGGAAGATGCTGGGATTATTAAAATGTAGAAGCTTGGAGAAGAAACTCCATGGAGCTGGAACTTAGCCCTTTGAGGAAGGATGCTGGTTACTGATGTTAGTATGTCTGAGTTGGTACAATAAGGTGGTCATATTGAAAAATTACAAATAGAAAAGAAATGGTGCTATAGCAATCAACTGTACTGTCAAGGTGAAGAGCCATTCCTGTGGTGACACTGACAGTAAACAGGAGGGAGCAAGTCTCCCTTTCCTCCAGCTTTATAGTCTCCCTCTAGCACTCCCTATTGGCAACTAGCAAAGAAAAAAAAAGTGATTTCTAAAGTCCAGCAATACAAAGCAAAGAATAGAATAAACCAAACCAAACTAACTGCTGTCAAGACGATTCGACTCATAACAACCCTTCCTTGGGTTTCTGAGGTGGTATCTCTACAGAAGTAGATTGCCCAATCTTCCTTTCGAGGAGTAGCTGGTGGGTTTGAACCACCAGCCTTCTGGTTATCAGTCAAATACCTTGGGCACTATGCCACCAGAGCCCAAAGAATAGAATGGTGGGTTTGAAATAGAGACTAGTTCATTACCATCAAAACATGAAAGAGTAAATCAAAATTACAGAACAAAAAATATAGTGAGGATTTGAGAAGCCAAGAGTAGACTGATGAACTCATTGAAGGGGAAAGATGGGCAGGATGAAGTTAGCTGACTTTATCCAGTGAATGTCTTTTCTTTCCCACTAGCTCTTTGACACTTAGGAAGTGGTAGCAGGAGCTACTAGACATGAGTGAAAAATATTCATTCATCTTATAGTCTTTGTTTTATTACCACCATCTTACATATGCCACAATGCTTTATTCTATTACTCCCCACCCCCCAATTCCCCAACAACATTGCTTCCATTTTCTCTTCATAACAATTCCTCTATTTATCTGGTTCTTAAGAAACCTCAACTCTGGAACAGCTGTGAGCTTGATAAAAAGTCTAAACTAAATGCAGGAAAAGCCTGAAACTAGTTTGAGATAGATGTCATAAATGTCATGCACTGTATCTCCACCAGACACAAAATATTTAAATTAATGTTATACTTAATACTTGCTTATGTTGGTTCAGTAGTTGAACCAACCAAGAGGAAGAGGAAGGGTAGGGCCAGAATGAGTTAATTACTTCAAAAACAAAAATGCACTGATTCAAGCCACTAGCCTTGTTCCCAGTGGACCAAAGGCAAGGGTTTCAATATTTCTCTCTTTTAACAAAATATTTGGCTGTTTTTGTTTTCTTGCTTCTCAAAGACCCTCCTGTTGGGATGGATGTAGTAGAAGAGACAGATATCTCATGAACAGTTATATGAAGATCCCAGAAGTAGAGAGGGTAGAAGAGATGCTTTAAGAAAGACTTTGGAAACCATCCGTTGTTTCATGTAGTTTTGTTGTGTTAGGTGCCTATAGCTAGAGGATGTTAAAAAAATATTAAGAGTGTTTGTTATTGTTGTTGTTATGTGCTGTGGAGTTGGATGCAACTCATAGCAACCTCTCCTTGGGTTTCCAAGGCAGTATCACTATGGAAGTAGATTGCCCCATCTTCCTTCCTAGGAGTGGCTGGTGGGTTTGAAAATGGGATGGTTCTTTTAACATCAAAGGGTTCTATAGGCTTTAGGCTACTACCGAGAAACTGTTATCAAACTAACACTGTCATCAAGAACAACTGTAACTCTAGGAGCTCTGGTGGCATAGTGCCTAAGGCACTTGACTGCTAACCAGAAGGCTGGCGGTTCAAACCCACCAGCCACTCCTGGGAAGGACGACTGCACGATCTACTTCTGTAGAGATATCCCCTCGGAAACACAAAGAGGGGTCACTATCAGTCACAATCTACTCCACGGTAGTGAATTTAGATAATTTTTTAAAACAAAAAGAAAGAGAAAAAAAAACAGTCATTTGGAGGCACTGAAGAGCAACAAGGTAGTCAGGCCGTACAGAGTTAAGTCCTTAGAGCAAAGGGAAACAAATGGAAATAAACCAAAGATTAGCCACCAATTTTCCCTCTTGGGGCATTTGCCATTGTACATCTAGGAAATACAGGCACAGCAGAAAGCAGTGACCAAGACAATTTGGATCTCATGGGAATGGGAAGAAAACAACTGAGGTTCAGGACTTGTGGAGAAATCAAGACTTGAGCAGCCAGAAACCCAGAGAAAAAGAGCTGCAAAGCAACATGTATGACATTCTGCAAGAATTTGATCTCAAGGATTTCTGAGCCTTAAGTTCTTTGAATGATGAGGAAACAAGGAGCAGTTACAGAAAGAAAGAAAAAAAAGTCACAATGGCTAAGATGTTTAAAGGGTAAGCAGCGATCCGGGCAGTCACATGGAGCTAAGGAAACAGTAATTGGAGTTCAGAGCCTGCCATGAAGAAGGAACTTTGGGCAATACTCCACGTTTTAAGCAGAGATTCCTGTCTGGTAAAATGATACAACACAAAGAAACAACACAACACAAAGAAAACTGGTGTAGTTATTATAATATTAGATAAAATGCATCTTAAGTCAAGAATTATCACTAAAGATGCTAATGGTGGCGGTGGCTTAAGAGCAGGACGCAGACAACCAGACAGCCACAGCCACGCGGAGAAAGTCTTCCCTGCCTCCTGCTTGCAGATCGTTGGATGCCAAAGCCAAAGCTCGGCAGCATCGCTGTGGTGTCGCCCGACCTCTCAAAAACCCGCTGGCCCCAGCGTCAAATGTTGTGTTGTTATGTGCCGTCAAGTCGGACCTGACTCGTAGTGACCTCTCCTTGGGTTTTCGAGGCAGTATCTCTACGGAAGTGAGTGTGGTTGGTGGATTTGAACCACTAGCCTTCTGATTAGCAGTCAAGTGCCTTAGGCACTACGCTATCAGGATCTGCGTCAATCAGCCGCCAAGCTTCTCACCCTCGAACGCACCATAAACCTACAGCCACTTACCAATTATCCTTTCGGTACAAAAGGGCCCCTCTAAGACAAAGACAGCTTTGTTGCAGCCAGATTTCAAGGTAAGAGGGAGGAATTTATTATAAAGTTGGACAACTGTAGGAGTTCTGATTGTGCATGAGCATGGGATACCTCATGTGTTACCTGCTACTACTGGGAGCAACTTTCTTCAAATTACCTACTTGTGAACTTAATCCAGGAGAAGATGAAACTGAAGGAGCAAAACGCTTAATGACAGAGATACAAGGTCATCAAGATGGAGTCCTGCAAGACTGGGTCATTGATGATTGCATTGGTAACTGGTAGAGATCAAATTTTGAACCTCCTAGTATCCATATACTCCCTCACACACTACAAAGCCTAAGGAACATAAAAAAAAATTTTTGGTTCAACTTCAAGAGGAAGCCTTGTTTTCTATCCCAAAAAATTACAAGCTAGCAGCTGAACCATTGTTTGAATTCTATGGCAATGCACCAAGATATGGACCCATCATCTCTAGACTCCCTCAACTCTTGAGTTGTTTCAATTTTATATACAACTGAATTCCTGTGCAGTGGG
>NW_006921600.1:13321395-13342610 GCF_000298275.1 Orycteropus afer afer | reverse complement strand
GAGTCAGCCCCGACTCATAGCGACCCTTCCTTGGGTTTCCGAGGCAGTATCGCTACGGAAGTAGGATTGCCCAACCTTCCTTCCGAGGAGTGGCTGGGGGAACTGGTAGAGATCAAATTTTGAACTTCCTAGTATCCATATACTCCCTCACACACTACAAAGCCTAAGGAACATAAAAAAAAATTTTGGTTCAACTTCAAGAGAAAGCCTTGTTTTCTATCCCCAAAAATTACAAGCTAGCAGCTGAACAATTGTTTGAATTCTATGGCAATGCACCAAGATATGGACCCATCATCTCTAGACTCCCTCAACTCCTGAGTTGTTTCAATTTTGTATACAACTGAATTCCTGTGCAGTGGGGAATGAAAGAAGCAGTCTCTGTAAGCACAGCTATCCACTGTGTAGAATAATAAACATGGTAGGCAAGGTCTTTTGGTTTTCTCTCTTTCCTGATCCCTAAATCGCTCCCTACTTTCTATTGTTTGAATAGTAAAGTTAACATGAATAACTAGATAGAGGTCTAAGCAAATGTGATCATGTTTAATCTGGTTTTGGTTCTACTCGTTTTGTACAATATTAAACAAGTAGACTTCTTACTAATTTTTTTTACTTCACATTAAACTTTTTAAATTCCTTTTTAAAAAAGAATTATCACTCAATATAAAAGTTCATAAAAATAAGAAAGTTAATGATACAAAAAACATAAAACAATCCTAAATTTATATTTACCTAATATCAAAGACATAAAAGCATATTTAAAACAAAAACTGACATAACTAAAAAGAGAAATAGACAAATCTATCAGCTGAAAATTTTAACAACCAGACACAAACTAGTTGAGAAACAAAAGATTAGAATTTATATAAACTTAGAGTTCAATGACAATAAGATATGTAGAAAGTCTTAGATATTGGAGAATAAAGCAACACACATTGAAATCACAGTGGAAGCTAGAAAATATTTAACTATATGATCTTGCAATATGACAAGCTAAAACCTATGTGACTCAGCTAATGCAGTGCACAGATGGAAATTTATAACTTTAAATTAATAATCAGAAAAAAAATCTGGACATCAAATAATAAGCTTTCATTTCAAGAAACTGGAAAAATGAAAGCAAAGCAAATACAAAGGAAGTAAAAAGAAGGAACTAGAAAGGATAAGGCCCAGGGGATGGCCTCTGGCCTAAGACATTCGCCTGCTGGCTGTTCAAGCCCACCAGCCGCTCCCCACAAGGTAGACAGGGCCATCTATTTCTGGACTCAGCCCTCCTCAGAAACCCAAGGAGGGTTCACTAGGAGTCCGATGTACTCTATGCTAGTCAGTGGGGAGGTGTTTTTAAGGTGCTCTGGTAGCCTAGTGCTTAAGGCACTTGACTGCTAACCAGAAGGCTGGTGGTTCAAACCCACCAGCCACTCCTCTGAAGGAAGGTTGGACAATCTACTTCCGTAGTGGCACCCCCTCAGAAACCCAAGGAGGGGTCGCTATGAGTCAGGACTGACTCTACGGCAAACAACAAGAAGTAAGGATAATAACAGAAGCCAATGAAAGAGAAAACAAATAACAGATCAACAAATCCAACTGTTGGTTCTTAAAAAACAGATTTATAATAAATTTTGACAAATCTTTGGCAATACAATTTAAGGAAAATAACATAAAAACCAGTATATGAAAAAATTAAAGGATATCATAAAAATCCCGCAATATTTTTCAAAAATCAGAAAAGGCTAGTAAGAACAACTTTATGTCAAAATCTTGAAAATTTATGTAAAATTTCAATTTCTTTGTGAAACAGATTCTTTCAAAACTAATATGAAAAAAAGTAGAAATTTTAAATTTATTGATATTTTTAAAGATAATTAATCTGCAATTAAGGTCCTGCCTGCAAAGAAAACTGTAGGTCAGGAAACTTCATTGTTTAATTCCCTCAAATATTAAAAAAAAAAAAAAAAAAAACACCATCTTACAATATATCTTCTAAAACATAGAAAGAGAGATAGCAATTTTCAACTCATTCAATGAGGTCAGTATAAACTTAATGCCAAAACTTGGAAAAGGTCATTAAAAGAGAAAAATTACAGGTAAATCTCTCTCATAGAGTTAAAAATCTAAACAAAGTATTAGCAAATGAAATTGAGCAGCATTTTAAAAGTATAATTCACAATGACGAAATTTTCATGTGTCTAGGTATGCTTTAGATTAACAGTTGAAAAGCCATCAATGCAGTTCAAGAATTAAAGTTATTGCCTTTCAATGCTCTGACTGTTAACCACCAGTGAGTGTGAAATTCTGCTCAGATTAGCTACTCTTTAGTCTTCCCTTAGGGACTTCCAGCTAACGGAGTAGAAAAGAGACCAGCTATGTTCCTCCTCTGTGGCCCAAGACGGGAATGTGAGGAGAAAAGATAGTTGGTGTTTCCGTTACCTATTGGGATAGAAGAATTTCGAGGCTTTGATGTTGGATAGAGAAGCAGGCATTGGGTGATAAGACTATGAAATAGGAGCCAAAGTCTTCAATGAGTGAGAGGAGTAACCTCAAGATGTGAATATATCAGCAACAAGGACAATTAGATAGTATGCAATGATTCTCAAAGAAAGGATTATTTCATGACTGTGCAAAAGTAATGGTCCAGGAGAAGCAAGATAAAGAACCTGAAGATTTTTACCAACTTCTGAAGTCTGAAATTGATAGAACATGTAATCAAGATGCACTGAAAACTGTTGATGATTGGGATTTGGAAACAAAGAAGAAGGATCAGTAGCTGGAAAACCTGGCCTTGGTGACAGAAAAAATTCCAGAGATCTCATGATAAAATTTTGCAAGAACAATGACTTAGTCATTGAAAATCCTTTTTTTTTTTTTTTTTAAACAACATAAGCAGTGACTATATATGTGGAACTCGCTGGATGGAATATGCAGGAATCAAATCAACTACATCTATGGAAAAAGATGATGGAGAAACTCAATATCATCAGTCAGAACAAGGCCAAGAGCTGACTGTGGAACAGATCACCAATTGCTTACCTGCAAGTTCAAGTTGAAGATGAAGAAAATTAAAACAAGTCCATGAGAGCCAAACTATGACCTTGAGTATATCCCACCTAAATTTAGAGACCATCTGAAGAACAGATTTGACGCACTGAAAACTAATGACCAAAGACCAGAGAAGTTGTAAGATGACATTAAGGACATTATTCATGAAGATAGTAAACGATCATTAAAAAGTCAGGAAAGAAAGAAAAGACTGAAACGGATGTCAGAAAAGACTCTGAAACTTGCTCTTGAATGCAAAGAAGCTAAAGCAAATGGAAGAAATAATGAAGTAAAAGAGTTGAATACAAGATTTCAAAAGACAGCTCGAGAAGACAAAGTATTATAATGAAATGTGCAAAGACCTGGGTTAGAAACAAAAAGGGAAGAACATGCTTGGCATTTCTCAAGCTGAAAGAACTGAAGAAAAATTTAAGCTTCAAGTTGCAATATGGAAGGATCCTACGGGGAAAATATTGAACAATGCAAGAAGCATCAAAAGAAGATGGAAGGAATACGTAGAGTCACTGTAACAAAAAGAATTGGTCGATGTTCAACAATTTCAGGAAATACCATATGATCAAGGACCAATGGTATTGAAGGAAGACATGTAAGCTGCACTGAAGGCATTGGTGAGAAACTAGCCTATAGGACCTGAAGGAATACCAATTGAGATGTTTCTACAAATGGATGCAACACTGGAACTACAAACTCACCTAGACCAAGAAATTTGAAGGCAGCTACCAACTGGAAGAAATCCATATTCGTGCCTATTCCAAAGAAAAATTATCCAACAGAATGTGAAAATTATTGAGCAATATCATTGCTATCACACTCAAGTAAAATTTTGCTGAAGGTCATTCTAAAATGGTTGCAGCAATACACCAACAGGGATCTGCCAGAAATTCAAGCTAGATTCAGCAGAGAAAGTGGAATGAGAGGTATCATTGCTGATGTCAGATGGATCTTGACTGAAAGCAGAGTGTTCTGGTTACCTAGTGCCACTCTGACAAGAATATACCACAAATGGGATGGCCTTAACAGGAGTTTATTCTTACAATTTGGATACTTTAAGTCCAAGGTCAAAGTGCCACACTCTAGGGCCTGAGTGAAAGCCCCTCAGCCTTGGGCTTCAGCATTGTCTCCTGCCCCCGGCCCACTAAAGCTAGAGGTTTTTCTTCACTCAGGCAGCTTCTGGCTATTGAGACTGACAAGCCCAAGATTAACAAGTAAAAAGGCACAGTCCTAATGTTACTAGACCACAAGGTAGACCATTAATTCAAGTCCATTGAAAGTCCCAAGGTCAGCAGAGCATGGCAGGCTGCTGAACAATGACATGGCTACATGCAGGGTTCAAGCAGGCCATAAGCTTCAGAACATTCCCCAAGGCTTCTCCTCATTTACAGGAAGCAGACCAGGTCCCTAAGGCAGCTACTCAGCTGCTCCCAGTAGATTCCACCATGGAGTTGATTACCAGTTTCATCATGAGGAATACTGCATCCAGCTGCCCAGCTACTCAACCAGGCCCAGCCAAGTTGACACACAAACTTAACTACCACACAGACAATACTAGAAAGATGTTTACTTGTGTTTTAATGACTATGCAAAGGCATTTGACTGTGTGAACCATAACAAATTATGGGTAACATTGCAAAAAATAGGAATTCCACAATTCATTGTGCTCATGTGGAACGTACACATAGGCCAAGAAGAATTCATTTGAAAAGGACAAGGGAATACTGTGTGGTTTAAAATCAGTAAAGTTGTACATCAAAGTTGTATCCTTTAACCATACTTATTCAATCTGTATGTTGAGCAAATAATCTGAGAATCTGGACTCTATGAAGAAGGAAGCTGAATCAGGATTGGCAGAAGATGCATGAGCAATCTGCAATGTGCAGATAACGCAACTTTGCTTGCTGAAAGCAAAGAGGACTTGAAGCTCTTACTGATGAAGACCAAAGTCTACAGCTTTCATTATGGACTACACCTCAACATAAAGAAAACAGAAATCCTCACAATGGACCACTAAGCAACATCATGATAAACGGAGAAAAGATTGAAGTTGTCAAGGATTTCATTTCACTTGGTCCCATAATCAACACTCATGGAAGCAGCAGTTAAGAAATAAAATAACATTACACTGAACAAATCTGCTGCAAAAGACCTTTTTAAAATGTTAAAAAGCAAAGATGTCACCTTGAGAACTAAAATGCATCTGGCCTAAGCCATGGTATTTTCAATAGCCTCATATGCATGCAAAAACTGGACAATGAATAAGGAAGACCTAAAAAAAATTGATGCCTGTGAAATATGGCATTCATGCAGAATATTGAATATACCATGAACTGCCAGGAGAACAAACAAATTTGTCTTGGAAGAAATACAGTTAGAATGCTCCTTAGAAGCAAGGATAGTGAGACTTCGCCTCACATACTTTGGTCATATTATCAGGAGGGACTAGTCCTTGGAGAAGAAACAGAAAAAAAGGAAGACCCTCAATGAGATGGATTGACACAGTGGCTTCAACAATGAACTCAGTCAAACGTATCAAAAATTTTAAGTATGGCACAGGACTAAGCAGTGTTTTGTTTTACTGTACATAAGATTGCTATGAGTGGAAACCAACAAAATGATACCTAACAACAATGACAGGAGTAGCAATGAGGCATTCTCAGAATGTTCACTACCCCAGGGTTCTTCCCTATGGAGCATGTAAGAATAGAGAACCTCCATTCAAGTAATCTTTTCAAAAATATGAGAAACAATAATACATGTATTTATTGCTTAAGAATAGAATATTATTTTACAAAGTTTCAGAGAAATCATTGATGAAAGTCCCTCTGGGGACTTGAAAATGCAGTTTTAAATAACTAACATAGTGTGGTAGTGTGGCAACTCAAGGGGATTCAACAACATGTATAAAGAGAACAACTTAGAAGAGATAGCCTAAATCCACCATAAATTTATTTGGCCTTACTGAATATTACTTAAAAAAATAATTACTTTAAGTAACTACAGATGAATAAAATAGAAACAAAAAAAAAAAAATAGCAAACTTGGTTAACATACAAAAGGACATGTTTTTAAAAGAACATGCTTTCTGCTATGTATTCAGAAGTTTAACATAAAGATGGACTTTTTATATTTGTCAGAAATGAAAGGTGACATAGAAATTAAAATACAAACTTTAACTAGTAAAAACTAGATAAAAGGTCTTACTTTGATCTGGGGCCAGAATCAGGCTCCCTACTACTTTTCACACCAACCCACCTTCAGTTAAACTCACCCACCAAGAACTTGACAGCCCAGGAATAACAGGAAAAGAGAACATACCCTCTTGGCAGGCTGGTTGAGCCTCAAAGATGTGCTGATCAGGGACAGGCTGTACTTGCTCAGAGAATCAGAAAGGGAAGAGGCTACCTTCAAATACTTGCAAGAGGATGGAGGTTCCACTAATGGACTGACAAAATGTCTTCCCATAAATTTAGTGTTAAGAATAGACACTACTGGAAATGCTCATAGAGGAAAGGTATCCCCAGGGGAGTAGGAGCCAAGGAGAGTGAAAGACACCCTTGGTGAGATGGATTATTGCAATAGCTTCAACTATGGGCTTGAACATGCTGGCAATCATGATGATGATGTAGGATTGGGCAACATTTTGTTCTGTTGTACATAAAGTCACCATGAGTCTGAACTAGCTCAACAGTATCTATCTATCTGTCTGTCTGTCTAACATCTATCTATCTATGAAGTGAAGGGATGCAGTGGTGGTTCAATGGTAGATTCTTTCCATCCATAAGGGAGACTGGGGTTCAATCCCAGTCAATGCACCTTACGCATCGCCACCACTCATCTGTCAATGGAGGCTAGCAATGTTGCTATTATGCTAAACACGTTTCAGACGAGTTTCCAGACTATGATGGACTAGAAAGAAAGGTCTGACGATCTACTTCCAAAAAACAGGCAGTGAAAACCCAACAGATCACAACTCATATCATCCTGATATGATCCTCAACATATCATCCTGAGTTGGGGTTCTACCTGATGGCAGCTAACAACAACAGGAGGTGAAGACGTTTAAGATTGGGTCAAGAACATGAACATTTGGCATTGATTAACGAAAACAGAGATGAGTGGTAAGGTGAATTTAATACTGACTGTCTCTTTGAGGCTGGCAGCCACTTGGCTTAGGATGGCATCATCAGGCCACCATCCAGCAGCCCGTGCATCCCTCACACAGCTTGGGCTCCTGTCACTCCCAGCAACTATCATCTCTGTTTACCAGACTTCTGTTCATCCCAGTGACCAGAGACTCTGCTCTTCAGGTAAAGAGGTTTTATATATATAACCTATAGTTCTAATATTGTAGAGGTAATATTCTTACCTCTAAAAGTTAACCTAGCATTCCTCACGATGCTTAAAATGCCCATATAAGAAGATTTTCTCTGCAGATCCAGGATAATTGACAAAAGAGTCAACAAAGGTAGTAGACTACAGATTACTTGGGTCTGGGAGTGGCAGAGGTCCTTCACAGAACTCTCTTTGCTTTTCGAAATGTAAATTTATTCTATTCATAAAGGCAAATTCAATATTCAATTCAAAAACGTAATTATTGTCTAGGTGCAAACCTACTGTTTCTTTGATACCCCCTATTGTGGTATCCTGTTAAGCACAAGAAACAAAAAACAAACCCACTGCTGTGAAGTCAATTCCAACTCACAGCAACCCTGTAGGACAGAGTAGAACTGCCCGAGGCTGGAAATCTGGATGGAAGCAGACTTCCATATCTTTCTCCTGCTCACAGAAATATATTAAAACCTGGAAGAAGTCTTTAAGGTTTAGGTTTCCAGAAGAATGCTTTTCAAAGCCTGACTCATTCTTCTAAAAACATTATCCTCACTTAATTCTCTGGGTTATAAAATGTTTATGTGAATAAAACCCTGCAAAAGTGTTTTAATCAAAAGTCAGAAGCTCGTTGAACCTTTTTTTTTTCCCTTTACTCTTGGTATAGAGTGTATTAAAATGCAGAATAACAGGCAATAGATGAAGCTTTCTTCTTGAACATCCAGTTACCTGCAGATTTGACACTTAAAATGACCTTGAACTCAAGGCTGGGGAGGACTTTCTTCTTATTTCAAAGTCCTTCCCTATCAGCCTCTTACTGAAGAATCTTGAGATAATAAGAAGTGCAATAGAAACTAAGAAAGGTGGAATAATTGGTATTTCAAAAAGCAGGCTCTCTTTTAAGGGTCTCATATTTTTCTACAAAATGCTAATTTAAGACAAGCTATCCAAGTCTCATACTCATATTGGCCAAGAAAGTTACTCTTCAAAAAATTGTGGGAAAACTTCAGAAAATCCTTTTCTGATTGCATTTAAAATGGATAATTATTTTATATGCTCAATATCTACCAGGATTTTAAAATAAACTTACTCATGGAACAGTGTTTTTGAGATTGTGATATACTTGAGAAGAGTTTGTGCAAATGAGCAATATGGCCTAACATCTCTGTTGCCATATAATAGCAAACAATTTTGGGATTTGTAATTCTCCTCAGTAATTTTATCTAGCATCTTTAAACACTTTTTAAGATTTAATGCTGGAAAAGAGTTTGTGGCTCATCAAAAAGTTAAACACAGAATTATCTGTTTACCGAGCAGTTCCACTCTTAGGTATGTACCCAAAAAACTTGAAAGCAGGGACTTAAACAGATACTTGCACGCCAATGTTTATTTCAATGTTACTAAAATGTGGTTATTATTCACAATAGCCAAAATGTGGCAACAATCTAAGTGTCTATCAGCAGAGGAATGGATATATAGTCGAATGTTTTTTAGCCATGAAAAAAGAATAAAGTTCTAATATATGCTATGACATGGATGTCTCGACGGCAAAACAACAACAACAACATTTTGAAATTCTTAATTTCTAACAAAGGACTCTACACATTCATTCTGTATTCAAAAACAAACAAACAAACAAACAAACTCACTGCCATCGAGTCGATTCGACTCATAGTGACCCCTCCTTGGGTTTCCGAGGTGGTATCTCTATGGAAGTAAATTGCCCAACCTTCCTTCTGAGGAGTGGATGGTGGGTTTGAACCACCAGCCTTCTAGTTAGTAGTCAAATGTCTTAGGCACTATGCCACCATTTTGTACTGTTGTTGTTGTTGTTATGTGCCGTCGAGTCAAACCCAACTCATAGCGACCCCTCCTTGGGTTTCCTAGGCAGTATCACTACGGAAGTAGGATTGCCCAACCTTCCTTCCGAGAGTGGCTGGTGGGACTAGGTCCTACAAATATATGTCCTGACCCCAAATTTATATATCCAGACTAGACTTATCTGCAGCCTTGTATATCTAACTGCTTACTCAGTATCTCAACTTGAATTTCTAACAGTCATTCCCAAACTCAACAAGACCAAAATAGTTATCTTGAATTTCCTTCCCCAAACCTGCTCCATCTCTAGCCTCCTCCATCTCAGTTGATAACATCATCATGTCTCCACTTGCTCAGACTAAACACTTTGGAGTTACTTTTGATCTCTCTTCTTCTCTTACACCCCACAGCCCTTTGCCAATCTTATTAACTCTACCTTCAAAACATATACAGAATTCAACCATTTCTCACTACCTCTACTACTGTCATCCTGGTCTGAGCCTCCATCAGCTTGTTCCCAGCTTACTGCAGAAGCTTTCTATAGGTTTTCTGTCTTTGATCCTCACTCACTACAATCTATTCTCAACCTAGCAGCCACTGTGGACCTTTTAGAACACAAGCCACATCATGTCACTCCTCTGATCTAAACCCTCAATGGCTGCCCATTTCACTCAAAGTAAGTTATTACCAAAAAATCCTTACCAAAAACCTTCCAACTTTCTACAAATCTAGTTCTACCACTACAGCACATGTCATAATGTAGCATGTGTGTATGTGTGTGTATAGTGTATTGTTCATTGTCTCCTCCTTCTAAAATGTAAGCATCACACAAATAGGAATCTTTACTGAGAACAATACCTGGTACATAGTAAGCCCTGAATAAATATTAGTCATTTTTGTGAATTGAATTGTTTTCACCAAAAAGATGTGTTGGGGTCCCAGACCCTATGCCAGTGAATGTGACTCTGTTTGGTTTTGTTATGTGAATGAGGTTATTCAGGAGTAGGGTGAGTCTTAAACCAAATCACTTCTGAATGACATCTTATAAAAATAGCAGAATAGACATAGCAACACACACACACAGAGGTGGACACAGACACCTGTCTCAAGGGCGACAGATACATTTACAAGCTCAAGGAGGCCACAAACTGTCAACAGTTACTAGAGGCTGAAAGAGACAAGAAGAATCTACCTGTAGAGCCAACACCCTAAATTCAATTTCCAGCCTCCTGAACTGTAAGTTTCCTTAAAGCTACCCACTTATGGCATGTTTCGTTATAGCAGCCAACAAAAACCCAAACCTTCTGCTATTGAGTTGTTTCCGATTCATAGCAACCCTATAGGACAGAGTAGAACTGTCCCACAGGGTTTCCAAAGCTGTCCCATGGAGCAACTAGTGGGTTTGAATCGCTGACCTTGTGGTTAACAACCAAGTACTTTAAACACTGTGCCACCAGCACTCCCTCTTATGGCAGCATGAGGTAACTAAGACAGCTATAGAATAAATAATGTATAATACAATCCATGTTTATTATGAAAGAGTTTTAACCATGGGATTTAAGGAATAAGTATTTGAATTTTTTGATTATTTATGTAGTGGCTAAGGTGATTATTTTAAAGTATCTCCCAAATATTTAGCGTGATGCAAAGATAAAAGACTTTTTTTCCAACTATTTTTTATTCAATTTTTTATTATTAAATAAATGTATTCTCCTCAACTGTTCATTACCAAAATAAATTATATTACTCACAAGGAGACTGCAGTGAGAAGAATTAAATGAAGAAATAATTACTACTAAGTGGGATGCTCAAAGAATGTATGCTATAATGATGCTGATTTGGTACAATATTTACATAAAAGGAGTTCCTGGGTGGTGCAAATGGTTAATGTACTCTACTGCTAACTGAAAGGTTGGAGGTTTGAATCCAACCAGAGGTACCTCAGAGGAAAGGCCTGGGATCTACTCTAGAAAAATCAACCACTGAAAACCCTATATAGCACAGTTCTACTCTGACATACATGGGAACACTGTGAGTTGGAATTGACTGGAAGGCAATTGATTTTTATACATAGAAGGAAATTTGTAACAACTAGGTAAATATAACATAACTTCTGTAAGTTCTAGTAAGTGCCTGCCACAAATAAACTTAAAAGTCTATAGATAGTGAAGTTTTGAAGCCTGTAAACATTTTTTGTTGTTGAGTAGAAGGCAGTCATCCATCCAGAAACAAATCAAATCTACTGCCACTGAGTCAATTCTGACTCATGGTGACCCTAAAGGACAGAGTAGGACTGACTCATATGTTCACAAAGCTGTAAATCTTTATGGAAGCAGACTGCCTCATCTTTAGTGGCTGGTGGGTTTGAACCATGAACCTTATGGTTAGCAGCCCAATGCTTTAAGCACAGGGCCACCAGAGCACCCCACCAGTCATTCACAGTTGGACATAAATGAAAGAAACATAGCTTTTCCGAGACTTAAAATTTGCTATATTTTTCTTGGTAGTAGGAGATGGGGGTGGTGATGGGTAAGAATTCTCTATTATTTAAAATAATTTTCAAGTTGACTTTTTGGTGCTTTCATAGAAAAGCTAGAGAACGGTAGCACAATTTGAGTCTAATGTTACAATGAAAAGAATGAAATAAACAAAAACCCTGCACCTTTCTAAAAACTCCAAATCTAAGCTAATCCTATGACAGCCCGAGGAAGGACTACATAGTCTGTCCTTGCCTAGTATAAGGACATGTCATATATAAAGTATCATTGTAGGGCTATACAGTGAAATCTGTGAGAGCCAGAACTTGACAAGGCTGCCTTGCTTTTCTTGGTCTCACAAGTTTTCTGCCTTTGACAGATTCTAGTCTAACCACTTTCCTATCATTCATTTTCATGGAAATTATTTGAATTTTCATCTCTGACAGATTTACACCTTACACAGTTTACCGTAGTTCTGCTGGCAGTTTAATTGGGTTTCAAAAAACTATATCAAGAACTTATAATTGGAAATGAAAACTTATTAAGAAAGATGAACTGATTTAGGATCATTCTCTCCGGAAAAGAGAAGAGGAAATTTCATATTATTAATTGTAGCTTTTAAATAGAAGATTCTTGTTGCATTTTACAATTTACATATTTTGTCCATCTACATTTTCATTTGGATCATGACTAAGCTGTTCCCCAAACAGTTTAGATAACAAGGAAATAATAAAAGTGAGTTTTTAAATTTAAATTTTAAATTAAAGAATGTTTTTAATTTTAAATGAAATTATATACATTTTTGTTTAATGAGTTTTATAATATAGACTTCAGATATATTACATTTCAAAACTATTATTATGGTATAAGCACTATTACTTTTTATTACATAGCACAGACAGTTCCCAATTTTAGACATGGTTGAAGTTAAGGGCAAGACTGTAGACAAGACTGGCTAGTTGTGTCTTCTTGTTGAGTGCCATGAGTGGATTCTGACTCACAGTAATCTTATAGGCCAGAGTAGGGTTTGGCCCTATATAGGCCCCATAGGGTTTCCAAGGCTGTAATCTTTATGAGAGCAGATCTGCCAGTGGCTCCCGAATGTCAAACATTCTTTTAACAGCTGAGTGTTCAAGCACTGTGCTACCCGGGCTCCTTCCAAAAACCAAAAAACCAAACTCACTGCCATCGAGAAGAGTCCAACGCATAGCAACTCCTCCTTGGGTTTCTGAGGCACCATCACTACAGAAGTAGATTGCCCAACCTTCCTTCCAAGGAGTGGCTGGTGCATTTGAACTGCCAGCCTTCTGGTTAGCAGTCAAGTGCCCTAGGGACTATGCTACCAGAGGCAAACCCCCCCCCTCCCCCCGCGGCTCCTTAGCTGTGCCCTAAAACCAAAAAAAGAAGGAGCTCTGGTGGTGTAGCGCCTAAGGCATTTGACTGCTAACCAGAAGGCTGACAGTTCAAATAATTAATCAGAGTGTGACCCTTAGTGGGTCCATAATTCAATTGTGTTAGCTTATCTAGAGCTGGTCCAGCTTTCAGGTCTTTCCTCTTGCTAAACAAATATTCAACAAGGCTGAAAAGAGTACCACCCACTGTAATTAATAAAATTACTTCCTGTTTCATACTTATCAAAGACTTTGTAATCCAACAGAGGGAGAAAGATAAACATATAATTTCAATGAGGTACCGTGGTTATTATCATAAAGTCTATACAGCCCAGTCTGGGGAGTAAACCCATAGTTTTCCTAAGGTGACAATCAAAGAAGATTTTAAGTGAGAATTATATAAAGAATAAATATAATACAAGAATTCAGGTATTTGAGGCCCCAAAACTATTGCTATGAGGTAATCTTTAAACCTTAAACTTTAAACCAAAAAGTAGTTTAAGCTAATTAGTAAAGAATGATTGCCTTGAGCATTGTACCCTTTAAAGAATACTCTATCCTTCTCGCTGAATGCCACCAAGATGGTGTTCAGGCGTTTGTGGATGTTGGCCAGGTGGTCATCTCCTTTGGGCCTCAAGCCGGAAAACTGGTTGCGATTGTAGATGTTATTGATCAGAACAGGGCTTTGGTTGATGGACCTTGCACTCAAGTAAGGAGGCAGGTCATGCCTTTCAAATGTGTGCTACTCACTGACTTTATCCTCCAGTTTCCACGTAGCGCCCGCCAGAAGGATGTCTGACAAGCCCGGCAGAAGGGCTAAAAACTGCAATCAATCAATCAATACAAAATGCACAATGCATTTTATCAATACAAAATGGGCAGCCACAAGATAGGCCAAGAAGATTGAAGCCAGAGAAAAGAAAGCCAAGATGACAGATTTTGATCGTTTTTGTCATGAAGGCAAAGAAAATGAGGAACACACTAGTAAAGTATGAAGTTAAGAAACTCCAAAGGGCAGCTCTCCTGAAAGCTTCTCCCAAAAAAGCAACTGCTGTGAATGGGGGCTGCTGTAGCTGCAGCAACTGCTGCAAAATTTCCAGCAAAGAAGGTGACCACTGCAGGCAAGAAGGTTGCTACCTAGAAGGAAAAGAGTGCAGGCCCAAAGGAGACTTCTGCCCAGAAGCAGAAAGCTGTAGGCAAGAAAGATGGGCCTCCAAAAGCTCAGAAGGGTCAGAAAGCACCAGCCCAGGAAACACCTGCACCAAAGGCAGCGGTCAAGAGAGCATACAAAGCTGTTAATGCAAGTAATGAAATTTCTTTGACATGCTGGGGAAAAGGAAAAAAGTTCCATATATGATCACAGTGACAAGGACAACTCAAAAGTTTAGATGAGAAGCTTAGGGGGCAATATTTATGCTAACGATGGTAGAATAATCTAGAAAAGGAGAGTGAGAATGGCTGCACAGCTTGAAGAACGTCATCAATGTCACAGAATCTTACCTGAAGAAACTGTTAAATTGATGTATGTCTGGCTATGTATATTTTCACCAAACAAATTACAAGTGTACTAGGAGACTGAGTTAAGGCCTCCTTGGAAGACGTATCAATGAAAAATGGCTGGACTGAGGAAGAACTGATTCTTGCCAACCACCGGTTAATTTTATGCTATAAAAATCTACACAGATTTATCATAAAGTACGAACAGCAGTAGATCAAGTTGAGGACAGGAGATGAGGAAATGTAGACCCTCAGAAAAACATTACTGTTTTCCTCTAAGAAGTAGAACTTTGATCTACATCCCTTCCCTGTAATAAACTGTATTACAATAAACTTTAGAGTATAATAGCTTTCAGTGAATTCTCTGAGTCTTTCTAGTACTGTTAGTGTCAGACGTGAGGACAGTTTTGGAAACTGTACCCTCTAAACTTTGCAAGTGCATCCTAACTCATTGTACTTGGTGTCACAAGACTTAATAGCTTTAAATGAACCACTGGAACATAAAACAATTTTTTCCTGGATTTATATGTTTTCTTCTAACAATGAATACAAATGTTAAGTAAGCCACTTTTAGTAATGAATGGTGGGGTGGATATGACCAAATTTGATTGCTGTCTAGGACTTCAACAACCATGACAGACTTTAAATGCATGACATTATATATTTTAACATGAATTTACACACTGCTTCTTTCTCCAAAGGGAGCTCTGGCAGCCTAGTGCCTAAGGCATTTGACTGCTAACCAGAAGGCTGACAGTTCAAAATCACCAGCCACTCCTCAGAAGGAAGGTTGGACAATCTGCTTCCATAGTGATACTGCCTCAGAAACCCAAGGAGGGGTCGCTATGAGTCAGCTCCAACTCGATGGCAGTGAGTTTGGTTTTTTGGTCTTTCTCCAAAAGGCTTTGAAGTGGCTTTTTAAATAAGCATTTATTTATTTGTTTCTAATGTTTGTGGCTTATTGACATGAGTCACCTAGAACTGGAGATAGTATTTTGAGATATATGACATTTGTGTGAATTTGAGAAAAAGCTACAGACAATTGAAACAATATTTACATTAAAAAAAAAAAAAAGAATTAGGGCATTTGATTCACATAATAATTGAAATGCTGGTATTTGTTCTAGACTTTTTGAATTCATAATATAAAAATGTAAGACGTATTTAATCCATTTTAAATAAAAACAAAACACTAAGTAACACTGAAAATTATAAGAATTAGTATTTCAACATTAAATGTAAATCATCATTCTTTTATTTTTTACAATAGAGACTTTTTTATTAAAACTTAGGACAAAGACAAAACAAAGATAATCATCCAGGATGAGAGAAACTATCCACATGTACATAGTACAGAAGCCATATGGAGTCATAAATCATCATTGTAATATCAGTTATTAGCAGATAAAATTAATAAAGTATTATGAATGATTAGAAGAAGCACTATATAAAATAAATGTAATTAATCATGAAACTAGAAGATTAAATATGATACAATCATTTTCTTTTTTTAAAAAAAGGCATTTCTTTAAGTGTATCAATTAGTCATTGTTAGGTAGTGGACTTGTTTTTGTGAAAATATTCCCAACTGCTAAATAAGCTCTTTCCAATTTTATGAGTTGGAAGAGCGCATCGTGATTATTAGTTAACTCCAGATATTTTATTTTTACTCCATCTTCAAATGATTCCCTCTGCCTCTCACCTTGAGATTTTTTTTTTTTTTATGATGATTTGGGTGAAAATTTACAGAGCAAATACACTTTCCATACAGCAGATCACACACATTTGTGTCATGACATTGACCACAAGTTAGCACAATGCAACATCTCCTCTCCCACTTCCTCCCGATAGGTACCGCTTCCCTGTATGAGATTTTTTTTTTTTTTTAATCGTGGTAAAAATATACATAACAAAACTTTGTCATTTCAACATTTTTTACATGTACAATTTAGTGACATTAATTATGTTCATCATGTTGTGCAACCATCACCACTATCCATTTCCAAAATTTTCCATTACCTTAACAGAAACTCTGTGACCCCTAAGCAGTGACTGTGGTGGTTAAGTCTGTGTGTCAACTTGGCTGGGCCTGGTTGAGTGGGTGGGCAGCTGAATGTAGTCATTCCCCATTGTGAGACTGGTAATTAACTCCATGGTGGAATCTATTGGAGGAGCTGACTAGTTCCTTTGGGTATGTGGTCTGCTTCCTTTATATAAGAAACATCTTTGGGAATGTTTCTAGCTTATGGCATGACTGAACCCTGCATGTAGCCAAGTCGTTGTTCAGCAGTTTCCCAAGCTCTGCTGATCCTGGGACTTTCAATGGGCTTGAATTAGTGGCCTGCCATGTGGTGTGGTAACATTGGGACTGTGCCATTTTATTTGTCGACCTTGGGCTTACCAGTCTCAGCAGCCAGTAACTGCCTGAGTGAAGAAATGCCTCTGGTTTCAGTGGGCTGGGATCAAGAAGCAGAGCCCAAAGTCGAGGGGCTTTCACACCGCCCCTAGAGCTTGGCACTTTGAACTAGGACTTCAAGCCTCCTGAACTGTAAGAGAATAAACTCCTGTTTGTTCAAGCCATCCCATTTGTGGTATATTCCTGTCAGAGTGGCACTAGGTAACCAGAACAAATGACCAAGGAAATATTTTTAGTAACTGTTTTTTTCCCCATGATTATTGACAGCAAGCTGTTGTTCTTCCTTCAAAATGAACATATGCAGCTCTCTTTTAGCTTCTTTAGTTTCATGAGGAAGATTCTAATGAAGTTTCCTGGAAGGATTTCAGTACTGGCATTTTTGTAGTCTAGTTGCTCAGAAGGTCCTTGAACTCAAATAAGATTATTCTACCAATAGAAGCTCTTCTTTTTCTTTTTTTTAACTTTTTTTTGTGGTAGAAACATACAAAGCAAGATATTCACTAACATAACAATGTCCACATTTAGAGCTCAGAGACATTGATGACATTTTTCATGTTGTGCCACCATTATTGCTAGCCTTTTCCCAAATATTCCACCATCATTAGCATACACTCAATGTCCTACAAACAAAAGCTTTCCCTTTCTCCCTCCCTCCTACCCCTGTTAACCACTAATAACCTAATAACTTTTGGTGTGTATATATATAGAGAGAGAGAGGGAAAGAGAAGAGGGAGAGAGGGAGTTCTGGTAGCATAGTGCCTAAGGCACTTGACTGCTAACCAGATGGTGGTTCAAACCCACCAGTCACTCCTCAGGAAGAAAGTTGGGCAATCTACTTCTGTAGAGATACTGCCTCAGAAACCCAAGGAAGAGTCACTATGAGTTGGAGACGACTTGACGGCACATAACAACAACAACAACATATATAGAACCTATCTAGGAATCTTCCCACCCCTCCTCTCCCACCCCTGGTAACCAACAAAGAAAGTTTCCTTCCATTTGTAAACTTTTTTTTTTTTAACATTGTACAGTACTGGACTAACACAATATTTTTCCTTCTGTGATTGACTTATTTTATTCAGCATGATCTCCTCCAAGTTCATTCACGTTATGCAGTGTTTTGCAGATTCTACATTATTCGTCAGTGTTACATAGTATTCCATTGTGTGTATGTATCATAGTTTGGCCATTCCTCTGTTGATAGGCACTTAGGTTGTTTACCTCTCTTTCCTATTGTGAATAGTGCTGTGATGAACATAGGTGTGCATGAATCTATTTGTGTCCTGCCTCTCACTTCTTTAGGATATATACCTAGTAATGGAATGTTGTTACGTGCCGTCTAGTCGAACCCAACTCATAGCGACCCCTCCTTGGGTTTCTGAGGCAATATCACTATGGAAGTAGATTGCTCAACCTTCCTTCCAGGGAGTGCCTGGTGGGTTTGAACTACCAGCCTTCTGGTTAGCAGTCAAGTTGGGCACTACACTACCAGAGCTCCTAGTAATGGAAAGGCTGGGACTAATGATATTTCTATTTCCAACTTTTTAAGGAATCACCATACTGATTTCCCCAGTGGTTGTATCATTTTACAATCCCAGTAGCAGTGTATGAGAGTCCCAATCTCTCCATATCCTCACCAGCATTTTTTATTTTCTGTGTTGTTGAACTTTGCTATTAGTGCTGGGGTGAGATGGTATCTTACTGTTGTTTTCATTTGCATCTCTAATGGCTAACGATCATGGATAGTTCTTCATGTGTTTGTTGGCTGCCTGAGTATCTTTGGTGAGATGTCTGTTGATGTCTTCTCCCCATTTTTCAACTGGATTGTTTGTCTTTTTAATGGTGAGGTGTTGAACTTTTCTATAAATTTTAGAGATAAGTCCTTTTTTAGATATGTCATTGCTGAATATTTTTTCCCAATTTTTTCACTCTTTTAAGGAAGACTTTTGATGCACATAAGAATTTAATTTTTAGAAGGTCCCAATCATCTAGTTTATCTTCTGCTGTTTGTGCATTTTGGGTTATGCTTGATAGTCTATCTATGTCACAAATTAGGGCCCGTGTTCTGGTTCTCTAGTGCTGCTCTAACAGAAAATACCACAAACGGGTGGCTTAAACAAATAGGAGTTTATTCTCTTACAGTTTTGGAGGCTAGAAGTCTGAGTTCAAAGTTCCAGCTCTAGGGGCTGGGTGAAAGCCCCATCCTTGAGCTTCAGCTCTTTCTCTTGCTCCCAGCCCACTGAAGCTAGAGGCATCTCTTCACTTAGACAGCTGCTGGCTGCTGAGACTGACAAACCCAAAGTTGACAAGTAAAATGGCACAGTCTAAGAATTATCAAACCACATGACAAGGCACTTATTCAAGTCCACTAACAGTCCCAAGATTGGCAGACAACATGGCAGTCCACTGAGATGAAGACTTGGCTACATGCATGGTCTAACTGTGCCAAAAAGCTGAGACCTTTCTCAAAACATCTCCTTATATATTGGCAGCAGACCATACCCCTAAGGCAGCTACTCAGCTGCTCCAGCAGATTCCACCATGGAGCTGATTACCAGTCTCATCGTGGGGAATAACTACATCCAGCTGCCCAGCCACTCAAAACCAGGCCCAGCCAAGCTGCACACAACTTAACTACCACAGCCCATAAGTTTGCCCCTATTTTTTCTTTAATGAACTCATAGTTTTAGGTTTCACACTTAAGTCTTTGATCCATCTGGAGTTAGTTTTTGTGTATGGCATGAGGCATGGATCTTGTTTCATTTATCTGCAAATGGATATCCAGTTTTGCCTGCACAATTTTTTCAAAAGACTCTCTCTTTCCCATTTAATGAGTTTTTGCCCTTTGTCAAAGATCAGCTGACCATGGGTTGATGGATCTATTTCTGGGTTCTCAATTCTGTTCCACTAGTCTGAGTGTCTGTCATTGTACCAATACCAGCCTGTTTTGACTACTGTGGCTGTATACTAGATTTTGAGATCTGGGAGCATGAGACCTCTTACTTTGTTCTTCTTCTTCAGCAGTACTTTGCTTATCTGAGGTCTCCTTCCTTTCCATATAAAATTAGTGATTGGTTTTTCCATGTCTTTAAATAATGTTGATGAAATCTGGATTGGAATTGAATGGAACATATAGATTGCTTTGGGTAGTATTGACATTTTCACAATGTTCAATCTTCCTATCCATGAACATGGTATGTGCTTCCATTTATGTAAATCTCATAGTTTCTTGAAGTAGTGTTTTATAGTTTTCCTTGTATAGATCTTTTGTATTCCTGTTGTTGTTGTTGTTGTTTGCCGTCGAGTCGGCCCCGACTCATAGCGACCCCTCCTTGGGTTTCCGATGCAGTATCACTACGGAAGTAGGATTGCCCAACCTGCCTTCCGAGGACTGGCTGGTGGGTTTGAACCGCCTGCCTTCTGGTTAGCAGTCAAGTGCCTTAGCCACTATGCTACCAGAGCTGTATTTCCTGGTAAGATTTATTCCCAATTATCCTATCTTTTTGGTAGCTATTGTAAATTATATTGATTTTTTTATTTCCATTTCAGAGGCCTCTTTGCTGGTGTAGAGGAATCCAACTGATTTTTGTATGTTGATTTTTTTAATGCATTTTATTGAAATATAATTTATGTTCAGTGAAATACACAAACCTAAAGTGACATGAGTCAATGAATTTTTTTTTTTTTTGCTGTGTTCCCTCCTCTCCCCTCCCAGCCCTGGCAACCAACAAAGAAAGTTTTCCTCCATATATAAACCTTTCCTTGACCCTTCACAACAACAATATTTGTCCTTCTGTGATTGACTTATTTCACTCAGCATAATGTCCTCCAAGTTCATCCACATTATGAGGTGTTTTGCAGACTCTACATTATTCCTTAGTGCTGCATAGCATTCCATTATGTGTATATACCATAGTTTGGTCATTCACTCTTCCACTATAAATCTTAGAGATAAGTCTTTTGCCAGATATGTAATTATTGCCAAATATGAACTTGTTGCTGTCATTTTTGTTATGTTCTTTTTTCCTGGTGTCAATTTCTTTTTCCATATAATTTTCTATGCTGAGCTCATTTTGTTTATGAATCATGTTATCACTTCCTTCATTGCTATTGTTTTAGTATTTGCTGAATATTTATGCTGGTCCTCTTTTTTGATGTGAAGATCATTTTTCTTTGAGGTTATCCTGTGATTTATAGTTTTCTTCCCAAGTTTAGAACAGTCTGTTCTATCTTGTAGTT
>NW_006921600.1:13313518-13320445 GCF_000298275.1 Orycteropus afer afer | reverse complement strand
TATTGTCTTTTGAAATTGTTCCAGGGTTTTCTCTGTGTTTTCCTTGATCTGTCTCTCAATTTGTTGAAGATTCCTAAATATAATTCTTTTTAATTCCTTATCAGAGAGTTCCAATGCTGCGTCTTCCTCAGGGATGTGTTTTGGGTCTGTAACCTGGTCCCTTGTTTCTCCTGCTTTATCTTGCTTCTTTGTGTGGACTGTAATGCTCTGTTGTCTCTGAGGCACTGTGACATGTTTGTGTTTATATTTAACTGGTGATTGTATGTTGGAGTCACTTGCCCACAATTTTCGTTTTCTTTGTTTTGTTTGTATGTTATCTACGCAAGCAGGGTACTGTGCTCCTCTATTTGGTAGTTGACAGCACTTATATACTCACCACCTGTCTCCTTTCCTGTTGTCAGCCTCTCATATGACCCTGCTGACCCTGGCGAACAGTCTATTCGTAGGTCCCTGGAATCCGAATGAGAATGCTATCACTTTAAAATCCAAAATGGTTGCCAGTTATAAAGATTCAAAATGGCTGCACCCTTGGTCACTTTAAATATCCAAAATGGCTGCCACTTGTAAATGTTCAAAATGGCTGTGCCCTCAGTCACTTTAAATTTCCAAAATGGCCGCCACTTGTCTGCACCCTCAGTCACTTTAAATATCCAAAATGGCTGCACCCTCTGGACAGTGGAAAGTCAACAGCTCAGGTTGTCTTCCTCCTTGCTATTTCCCTTCCTAGTCATTGGCCACCAGCGCAGTCATCCCTGCAGCCCTTGGTGACCAGGGCTGATCTTTAAGTCAATTATCAGGTACCACTTGGAAATATTCAGGCTATTGGTCCCGTGAGAGTAGCCAACAATCCGCAGCCCCAACCGTCTCTGCACTCACTGTTTTCATTCAGGCTTTTCCACTAGTTGGTGCCTAATCCACTTCTGTATAGTTCCTTTCAAAGCTCAGGGCTCCAGGATTATCTTCTGTATCTCTGTCAATTGGGTTTTTTTTCTTTGTTGAAGAGGGTCTGTGTCGTTTGTCTGCCTATTCCTACATCTTACCGGAAGTCTCTGTATGTTGATCTTGTATTCTGCCACTATGCTGTATCTTTCAATAAGTTCCAGTATTCTTCTTGATGAATCTCTTGGGTTTTCTATGAACAGAATCATATCATCAGAAAATAGGGATAGTTTTACTTTTTTCTTACCAACTTGGATGCCTTCAATTTCCCTTTCTTGCCTTATTGCCGTAGCTAGGACTTCCAAAACAATGTTGAATAGAAGTGTTGATAGAGGGCATCCTTGTTTGGTTCTTGTTTGCAATGCTATTGTTTTGACATTATTCTCCATTGAGAATAATGTTGCTATTGGTTTTGCGTATATGCCCTTTATTATGTTGAGGAATTCCCCTTCTATTTGTATTTTTCTGAGAGTCTTTTATCAGAAATGGGTGTTGGATTTTATCAAATGCCTTTTCTGCATCTACTGATATGATCATGTGATTCTTTTCCTTTATTTTACTTATGTGATGGATTATGTTGATTGTTTTTCTAATGTTGAACCATCCTTATGTACATGGTATGAATCCCACTTGGTCATGATGTATTAATTTTTTTGTTGGAGTCTATTGGCTAGAATTTTGTTGAAGATTTTTGCATCTATATTCATGAGGAATATTTCTCTATAGTTTTTCTTTCTAATGGTGACTTTGTCTGGTTTTGGTATCAGGGTTATGCTTGCTTCATAAAAGGAATTTGGGAGGATTCCATCCTTTTCTATTTTCTGGAATAGTTTGAGTAGGATTGGTGTCAACTCTTCTCTAAATGATTGGTAGAATTCTCCAGTGAAACCATCTGGGCCAGCATTTTTTTTGTATTGGTAATTTTTTTTTATGACCTGTTAAATTTCTTCTTTTGTGATCAGTCTGTTCAAATTCTCTACTTCAGTCTATGTTAGTTTAGCAGTGTGTTTCTAGGAATCTGCCCATTTCTTCTAGGTTTTCAGATTTGTTGGCATACAGTTCTTCATAGTATTCTGATATTATCATTTTTATTTCAGTTAGTTTTGTTGTGACATTGCCCATGTCATTTCTTATTCATGTTATTTGCATGTTCTCCTTTTCCTTTGTTAAGTTTGCCAATGGTTTGTCAATTTTATTAATCTTTTCAAAGAACAAACTTCTAGCCTTGTTGATTTTTTTCTATTTTCTTTCTATGTTCTGTTTCATTTATTTCTGCTCAAATTTTTATTATTTCTTTTCTTCTGGTGAGTGTAGGCTTTCCCCTGCACCACCCTGCTCTTCTTCTAATTGTTGGAGATGTTTGGTTAAAGTATTGATTTTGGCTCTTTCTTCATTTTTGATGTGTGCATCTATTGCTATAAATTACTCTCTGATCACTGCTTTTGCTATGTCCCCCAAATTTTGGTATGTTGTGTTTTCATTTTCATTTTATTCAAGGAATTTTTTATTTCTTCTTTTACCCAATCATTTTTAAGGAGGGTGTTATTCACTTTCCATACATTTGTTCTTTTTCTGTTGGTCTTCCTAGGTTCATTTTTAATTTTATAGCATTGTGATCAGAGAGATGCTTTGCACTATTTCAATGTTTTTAAGTTTCTTGAGGCTTGCTTTGTGGCCTAACACATGATCTATCTTGGAGAATGTACCATGTGCACTGGCAAAGAATGTATGTCATGCTGTTGTTGGGTGAAGTGCTCTATAGGTTAAGTTGGTAGATTGTATTGTTTAGTTTTTCCATGTCATTTTTTCCAGTTGTTCTATCTTTCACTGAAAGTCATGTATTAAAGTCTCCTTATATTACTGTGGAGTCACCTATTTGTCTTTTCAATTCTGTTAAAATCTCACTTATGCATTTTGGGATTCTTTCATTGTGTGTGTAATTATTTTTTTATGGCTATGTCCTCTTGTTCAAGTGATCCTTTATTATACAATGTCCTTACTGGTCTCTTATGATGGTTTTTGTCTGAAAGTCTATTTTATCAGAAATTAATATTGCCACTCTTACTCTTTTTTGATTGCCATTTGCTTGATATATCTTTTTCCAACTTTTTATTTTTAGTCTATTTTGTCTTTGTGTCTAAGGGGAGTCTCTTGTAGACAGCAATTGATGAGTCATGTTTTCTTATCCAGTCTGTAACTCTTTATCTCTTGAATGATACATTTAATCCATTTACAATCAGTGTAATTATAGACAAGTATCAATTTATTACTGTCATTTTGTGTGGTGTGGTAAATTATATGGTATAGCTTTTCTAGACACAGTCTTTGTAACTCCTACCAATTACCAGATTGGACCATGCAATTTAAACTGCTGATTGTTAAAGTTATCCACCCAGTGTATTTCTGTTGGAGTAGCACAAAGCAGTCATCTGGGAAGTTCACTCTCTCTTAGGTGTGTAGAATTCTGACATTGGGATTGGTTAGTTTTGCCACTCTGCCAGGCTTAAAATCAACCCTCCTAGAGGCAGAAAGTAATCTCATACTGCTGGCTGAGAGAGACACACTGCTGAGAGAGGCACTTGGCTAAGAGACAGTGGCAGTGGAACCAAATGGCATGAAACAGAGTGGCAGGCTTATCTGGCCCAGAGAGAGAGGCCAGGCCAAGAGCCAAAGAGGCATGTCTAAAGGACACAGTGGAGGGGAGACTGTCCTGATCAAAGAACTGTATCCTGAGCCTGTTCCTGAACTTGAATTGTAGCCTGTTGCTTCCATAATAAACCCCATAATCTATGAGTTACGTATGGCCAGTGTAGTGAACCCAGCAGAGAGGCGGTGGGTGCCACAAGAGGGATAGTTAGTGTCAAGGCTGGTAAGAGAGCTGGAGGCTGGCAGCATGTCTGGTCTCATAAGAACAGGTCTTGGGCTGCTGATGGTGATTCTGTCTTCCTCTAGTGGAGTTAGAGAAAGTCAGAAGATGCCACCTCTGTGCTCCTTTAGCATTTCTTAGGTGTTGTGTGTGTGTGTGTGATCTTGCCGATTTCTTTGTTCCATATAATTTTCTATGCTGAGCTCATGTTGTTTATTAATTTTATTATTATTTCCTTTGTTGCTATTATTTTAGCATTTGCTAAATATTTTTGTCTCTCCTATTCCTTATTTTGATGTGAAGGTTTATGATTTTTCTTTGAGGTTATCCTGTGATTTATAATTTTCCTCTCAAGTTTAGAATAGTCTGTTCTATCTCACAATTGTCTTGACTTCCTTACCATTTGGAAGTTCTGTACCTACACTATTTATTCTCTCTTTTTGGTTTGTAGTTGTCTTCATTTACTAATTGATATCTCTGGTTCCCTGTTTACAGTCTGCAAGCTTATTTTACTTTGGATACTTCTATAACTGTGTTGGTTTTGGGAATGTTTCATCATGTGTGTTAAGTATTGGTTGCTGCCTGCTGGTGTTGGTTCTCTGTCCAAAGGACTCCCTTTTAGCATCTCTTGTAAGTCTGGTCTGGTTTTAATAAATTCCCTTAATTTCTGTTTATCTGGAAATGTCCTAATTTCACCCTCATATTTGAAGGAGTAAAACAGTACCTAAGGCATTTGACTGCTAACCAGAAGGCTGGCGGTTCAAACCTACCAGCCATTCCTCAGAAGGAAGGTTGGACAATCTACTTCCATAGTGATACTGCCTCAGAAGCCCAAGGAGGGGTTGCTGTGAGTCAGATCCAACTGCAGGGCAGTGAGTTTGTTTTGTTTTTTTATAATTCTTGCTTGGAAATTTTTTCTTTCAGGGTTGTATATATATCATCCTGTGATAGTTGGCACTGTGTGTCAACTTGGCTGGACCACAATTCTGTGTGGTTTGAGCTGTTGTGGTGTGGTTGTTCCCATGATGGAATCAGATGACTATGTTTTGAGTGGCCAATCTGTTGAAAGGGAGTTTCCCTAGAGGTGTGGCCTGCTTCCAGTATATCTGTGGACATCCTGGGAGAGGAGACATTCTTCTGTGGATTGGGATTCTGTTGTGCTGCCTACAACTGTCTGTGAGTGAACAATCCACCATTCGGCCTGGAGATCTTGGATTCGTCATTTGTTGGAGTCAACAGCCGGTGTACTGCCTGCCAGCCTTGAGCTCCTCAGCCCCTGAGACTGCAAGAGTCAGGAAAAGCCTCCAGCTTGACGTGAAAAAGCCTCCAGCTTGACATTTGAGCCAGGAACTTTGGACTTGCCAGCTTCTATAAGTGTGTGAGCCATTTTCCTAATATAAATTTCTCTATATATACATATATATATAAGCTTTACTGGTTTTGTTTCTCCAGAGAACCCAGTCTAACACACATCCCATTGCCTTCTCACCTGTGTGGTTTCAGCCAAGAAATCAGAGCTTAATCTTATTGGTTGTCCATTTTAGGTAAGTTCATTTTTCTTGTGCTGCTTTCAGGATTCTTTCTTTGTCTTTGGTTTTGGTGAGTTTGATTATGATATATCTCAATGATTTTCATTCAGGATCTATCCTGTTTGGAACTTGAATGAATATCTTCTTGCCTTTCATTATATTAGGGAAATTCTCTTCTAACATATATTCAACAATTTTCTCTGTGGTTTTATTTGTCTCTTCCTGTTCTGGAATTCCGATTACAAATAGGTTAGTCCTCTCGATGGTATCCCACATGAATCTTAGGCTTTCTTCATTTTGTTTCTATCTTTTTTCTGATTGATCCCTTAACAAAGTAGTATTGAGGTATTTGTCTTCAATCTCATTAATTCTGTTTTCCATTCATTAGATTCTACTCCTTTTCCCATTCAATGTGTTATCCATTTCTGAAATCTTAGTACTAATCTAGTAGTTTTTCTTTATCAATTGTCATTTATTCTTCCTCTTGAGAATTATGGTGATACAGAGGAATTTTATGTAAAAATTATAATGGATTAGATTGTATTCCAAAAAATATGTGTTGTAGATCCTAATCTCCATGTCTATGGTTATGATCCCATTTGGGAATAGGTTGTTGTTAATGAGGTAGTATTAGTGCAGGGTGTGTTTTCAATCAATTTCTTTTTAGATATAAAAGAGATTAAACAAGCAAAAGAGAGAAATAGAGACACCAAGTGATACAGATGCCAAGACACATGAAGACTGTTTAGGTGCAGAAGGTCAGAAGACTCAAGGACTTTCTCCAGAGACAACAGAGAGAGAAAGCCTCCTCCTAGAGCTGGAACCCTAAATTCAGACTTTTAGCCTCCTAAATTGTGAAAAAATAAATCTCTGTTTGTTATAGCATCCATTTGTGGTATTTCTATTCCAGCAGTATTAGATAACTAAGTATAACTAACAATTAAACTAAACTGTTTTAATTGTTTTAACAATTAAAACAGTTTGATTAGAAAGTATAATGAATTGGAATTAACTCAGTTGCAATGGGTACAAAAAAACAAATGTATTGCTGTCAAGTTGATTCCAACTCATAGAGACTCTATAGGACAAAGCAGAACTTCCCATATGGTTTACAAGGCTGTACATCTTTATAGAAGTAGACTACCTCATCTTTCTCCCATGGAGCAGCTGTTTGGTTCAAATCACTGACCTTTTGGTTAGCAGCCGAGCGATTTAATCACTACATCACCAGAGTCTCTGGCAACAGGTAATGGGTACAATACTTGAATGATGTAAATTTTCAGAATTTGTTAAAATTATGGTATTTCTCCAGCAAAAATACTAGTCATCTGGTACTGTAAAATATAGTATACTAGAATATTAGAATTTTAAAAAATGAATATTGTATTTACCAGCTTAAAAATTAAGTGTAGGGGAGATCCGGCAAAATGGCAGACTAGGCAGAAAGACTGAACAGACCCTCTTCAACAAAGAAAAGGGAAACCAATTAACAGATACAGAAGATAATCCTGGACCCCTGAGCCTTGAAGGGAAGGATATAGAAGTGGACTAAACCCCAACTAGTAGAAGAATTTGTGTGAAAATACCAAAAAA
>NW_006921600.1:13260041-13310493 GCF_000298275.1 Orycteropus afer afer | reverse complement strand
ATACACTCCTTGGAGAGAACAATCATGGGAGAAAGAAGGGCTGTTTATGCACAGGGAGACAGCTCAGCGGGCAGGAGTGCATGGAGGGATGTTCACAGGGAAGAGGTAACTATCAGGAGGAAGTGGGAGGGAAGCTGTTACAGTATGATAAATTGTAGTCAATGTCATGAGACAAAGCTTATGTGAACTGCTGTATGAAAAGTGAATTTGCTCTGTAAATTTTCACCCTAATCACAATTTTAAAAAAAAATGAAAGGAAAAAAAATTGTATCTCACGCTTATACAGGTCAGAAATCAGAACATGGCTTAGTGGGCCCTCTGGCTCAGGGTCTCTCATAAGGTTGCAATCAAGGTATTGACTAGGGCTCCAGCCATCTCAAAGCTGGACTGGACAAGGATCTTCTTCCAATCTCACTCACACGTTCAGTTTCTCGTAGGCCATTAGACTGAAGTCCTCAGTTCTTTGTTGGCATTGTCCAGAGGCCAGCCTCAGTTCTTGTAATGTGGGCTTCTCCATAAGGCAGCTTATAACATAGCAGTTGGCTTCATAAGAACAAGCAGGTAAGAAGAGCCAGAAAGAGAAAGTGGGAACAAGATAGAGGTTACAATCTTTTATAATCTAATATTGGTAGGATATCCCATCACTTTGCCATATTCTCTTTGTTATATCCAAATCCCTGAGTCCTCCTCCTACTCAAGGGGAGGGGAATCCCACAATGGCATGAACACCAAGAGGAATGCATCACTAGGAGCCATTTAGAAGCCACCTACCACAGCCTAGCGTATGTGTTCATGTTTGCCTCATTAGGTGTAGCAGTAGAGCAACAGTTGTGCAATTGCACTGATATATATTATATGCATATATATATATATATGTATCAAAGGAAAGACCTACCTCAGAAGTCCTACACCTACCTTGGACCCATTATAAGAGCAAGTGTATCAAATCTTACCCATCACCCACCACACACACATACACACAAATTGTGGGACTTGAATGTTATCAATCACCACTGACCACCCTGCTGAAGCCATTGGGTCCCACTTCAGGTTGAATGATTTAGATTTATAGAATTGTCATAATGAGGCAAGAGAGATGAATCCAGAGAGTCAGACTTATCCCTGTGTATTTGTGGGAGTTTGCCGAAAGATTGGTTAAGACTTTCATGGGGAAGAAATGAAGAAAGGTACTGTCTTAGCCTAGTTGCTCAGAAAGCAGAGCCTGAGACAAAAGCTTAAGTACATATATTTTATTGAGGAGTATGAACCAGTGAGCAGGAATAAACTATAGGAAATACTATGGGAAGAAAGGAAGGAGAACCAATTGAAAAATATACTATCAAGTTGGCCACCACTATGGCTTACTGGCTGCTGGATTGAGTGGGACTGTGAAAAAGCCTCTAGAAATGCATGTCGGGACTGTCAATTAGTGAGAAAAGGGACAGAGGTATATTTACCCACTGGATCTCATCCCCTATTCTTAAATAGGGTTGCATAAGGATAAGCACCAAGGTCATCATGCAATCAACAGACAAAGCCCAGACAGAATGTGAGAGGAGAGTTCCATGGGCCTAAGGTGAGGCACATCAGTTTATCCAAAAAGAAGCTAAAAGAATGAGCAGAAAACTGGTCCCACACCAGTTCTGGTAACTGACAAAGATAGGTATGACCAAGACACCAAGAAGTAGTTTACAAGAGGTGTCCCATAGAGGTACAAACTTGAAAGCTTGATAGGCAGGTTAGGAACTGAGTGAAATTCACTGGCCCATCAGAAGAAGCCCTTTTAGTTGCTCCTTGTAACAACCAGATATTGTTGTTAGTTGTTGTGGCCTTGCACAATGCCCCTATCTAGTAAAAGACATTAGCTTCTGCAAGGGAAAGGGAGGCACAGGCTTGGTTTATAATTTGTTGGTAAAGGGTTTGATAGCTTGTGGTTTCAGGGGTTGTATGGGATGTAAGAAGCCCCTGATGATGCAAACAGTAACACATTAGGCTGTGAACTGAAAGGTTGGAGGTTGGAGTCCTCTCACAGGCACCTGGAAACAAAGCCCTGGCAATCTACTTCTTAAAAAATCAGCCATTGAATATGAGCCGAACATTTACATTAGGTAGATACACTCTTGGAGAGATCAGTCATGGGAGAACAGAAGGGCTGTGTATGCACAGGGAGACAGCTGGGGGGCAGGAGTGCATGGAAGGAAGGACACAGGGAAGAGGTAACTATGGGGAGGAAGTGAGAGGGGAGCTGTTGCACTGTGGGAAATTGCAGTCAATGTCATGAGACAAAGTGTATATGAGCTGCTATATGGAAAGTAAATTTGCTCTGTTAAACTTTCACCCAAATCACAATAAAAATTTAAAAAAAAATTCAGCCATTGAAAACCCTATGGAAAATAAAATGTATATGAACTGTTGAATGCAAAATAAATCTGCTTCGTAAAATTTCACCCAAATCACAACAGAAAGTTAAAAAAAAAAAAAAAAAAAAAAAACCTATGGAGCACAATTCTACTCTAAAATACACAGGGTTTCCAGGAGTTGGAATTGACTTGATGGCAACTGGTACTGCTGTGAGGAAAAAAGAAAAGTCATATACGAAGAACAAGGAAAGAGGATCCTGTAATAAGTATGGAGAAATGAGGAAGATGGAGAAAATCTGAAATAGTCCTTGTTGAGAATGAGAGTGAGCTGACTTTCAAAAGCACAATAGGATTGCTGGGAGGTATGGAGGACCACACTGAGGCTAGTGCCCGTGAATCACAAGTGACAGCAGTTTGCCAAGTGGTATGAATGTCAAGAGCTGTGCTCATCAGACCCAGGTTACAGATTCACGAGAGCAAATGCTATCTTGATATATTCCTTCTTACTTGTTACTCCACTCATTATAATCTGCCCAGCTGGTTATAAAGACTTTTTGTGTCTATTTCTCCATGTGCGAAATAGAGAAGAAAAAGGGGAGGGGCTTGACTACACAGAGGAGGCTTCTAACCAACATTCCAGGATTATGTTTTCTGTAAGCCTGCCTCTCTCACAAGACCATGAGCCCCTTAGAACTGTGGACTCTGTGTTACTCATCTTGGAGCTCCAAATAGCTCACTTGGGGCCTGTCCCAAAAGTATCAGGAATAAAATGTTTGTGGGATAAACGCTGGAATGAATTTTAAAGACTCTAGTTTCACTGGATTTAATTTGTGACTTATTTGCTCCTTCAGGCTAAGAAATTGTGAAAAAAAATAAGAAAACTTTTAAGAACCAGGAAAGCCTTTTCTGATTTATTAACTATGGAGAAAAAGATGAAGACCAGATTAGCCAGAAAACCCAACAATTTATGAAGCTCTTCAAACACATATTTCACATTTATAAAAAAAAAGTAGTTTAAAATTTAAAACTCCACATTTGATTGGTAAAAACAATTGTTATTGTTGTTATTTGCCATCGAGTTGGCCCCGACTCATAGTGACCCCTCCTTGGGTTTCCGAGGCAGTATCACTACGGAAGTTGTTGTTGTTGTTATGTGCCGTGGAGTCAAACCCGACTCATAGCGACCCTTCCTTGGGTTTCCGAGGCAGTATCACTACGGAAGTAGGATTGCCCAACCTTCCTTCCGAGGAGTGGCTGGTGGGTTTGAACCGCCAGCCATCTGGTTAGCAGGCAAGTGTCTTAGCCACTATGCTACCAGAGTAGGAATGCCCAACCTTCCTTCCAAGAAGTGGCTGGTGGGTTTGAACCACCAGCCTTTTGGTTAGCAGTCAAGTGCCTTAGGCACTATGCTACCAGAGCTCCTAACAATAGTATGTATATTTATATTTAGTTCTATTCTGCAGGGATTTGAAACAGTTTTATGTATTCATAGAAAAAAACATATATACAATTATGAAGAATACCTGTTTAAAATAGTATTACATACAAAGAAATATTAAATCCCTGAAAGTTCTCAGTGGTGGCTTGAAAGTTCAAAAAAACCGCAAGATAAACATACTCTATCTTTCAGATACAACAATGTTACAATGATGTGTCACGAGCCAAAGATGGGGAAGCAGCAGCCTGACAGGTAGGTTGGAAATTATTACCATTGTCGTAAAAGAGTCCTGCTGGCACAGTGGTTAAGTACTTGACTACTAACTGAAAAGATGGCAGTTAAAAACCACCAGCTGCTCCAAAAGAGAAAGATGTTGCAATTCATTTTTATAAAGATTTACAGTAGTTCTACCCAACCCTATAAGGTCACCACCATGAGTCAGAACTGACTCAACAGCAATGGATTTAGTTTGTAATAAAGTACAAAGAAGCTGCAAACATTCATGCTTGACCTATTAAATAAGAAATTCTTTCCTCTCCAATGTCTTTACAGGTATCTGCTAACTTTAGTAAACAAAATAATAACCACTCAATTTCCTAATTGGTCTTCAAATTGAAAATTGTATAAAATAAAAATAAATTGTAGAATCCAGGTGGTGGGTGTATGAATTCTCCCTATATAATTCTTTCAATCTTTCTGTATGTTTGATAATTCCATTTAAAATACTGGAAAAAAGAAATTGCTTCAAAATAGATTTGTGAGTGAAAATTATGTTAAAAAGAAAAATGTTTTGTTGTTGTTGTTACTGTTATGTATCATTGAATCAGATCTGACTCATAATGATCCCTCCTTGGGTGTCCGAGGCAGTATCACTAAGGGAGTAGATTGCCCCATCTTCCTTCCAAATAGTGGCTGGTGGATTTGAACCACCAGCCTTCTGGTTAGCAGTCAAGTGCCTTAGGTACTACGCTACCAGAGCTCCCTCAATGGCAACTAGTTTTGGTAAAAACAAATCCCTCCAATTCTAAAACAGCAGCAACAAGAATAAAAAGAGCCAACAAAAACAAGGAGTTTTCTACAAGTTTTCAAAACATCCCACTTAAAACCTGTCTCCCTCTCTTCTCTCTCAGCAGCTGACTTTGCCTCTTATTTTACTGAGAAAAGTGATTCCATCAGGCATGAACTACCTCAACGGTCCACACCTTTACTGCAAGTTTATTTGCAAGTAATCCTCTTTTTAGTTTTCACCAGTTTCAGATGATGAGGTGTACTACCTCGCATTCAAGACCAGTCCAATCACCTTGTCCCTATCTCCTGCTTCATACTCCAAAATCAGTTAATCCCTCTCTGCTCGGTTCTTCAGCATCTTTCTCATTACCGATTTCTTTTCCTACAATATTCTTAAGAATCTACTTCTCTAAAACATCCCTCCTTTGTCTCAGATACACAAGATACCTGTTTTAGGATGAGAAGATTTTGAGTGGTCCTTGGGTATTCAAACTACTAGTCTGTCCACTGTTACTGGTCAGAGATTAAGAAGCTTACAGAATGTAAAGCAATTCACCCTCAGCTCTAACAACAGCAACCTCTCCCCAGTGGGCAGCCCTGTTGGATGGAGTACCAAAGACATAGAAATTATGAAATTAAATAATGAGAATTATTGGACAAATTTTAGAAATTATCACTTCTCATTACTTCTGAGCCATAAATTGAATTTTGAAAATAAATTGTCTTTTTTAAAAAATTTTACATTAGAAGCCTCTGTGAAGCATCCAACATGAGACAAATTTTAGAAATTATCACTTCTCATTACTTCTGAGCCATGAGTTGAATTTTGATAATAAAGTTGTCTTTTTTAAAAAAAATTTACATTAGAAGCATCTGTGAAGCATCCAACATGTTATAGATTAAGATATACAGTAAAACTTGTAGAAGCCAGAACCTGTATAAGGTGGAAACCCATCAGAGAAGGAAATCTCAAATATTTCCCACTAACAGAAAGCAACAGAAAAGTGGTAATTCTGCACGTTGTCAAAGGTAGAAAACTTCTAGGAGTGGGACAAACAAGGCAGTCCCATTGAGTTCCAACTCTCACAGATTTCACTATAATATTAATGAGTGGGATAGGAAAAATATTAAGTTGTGGGGAAACATTTTTACATTTCTTCGGTGAAGAATACTGGATGTACCATTGACAGCTAGAACAATGAACAAATATGTCTTGGAGAAATACACCTGGAATGCTCCTTAGAAGCAAGAATGGCCAGAGTTCCTCCATCATACTTTGGTCACAGTGAGTCGGCATTGACACAAAGCAATCAAAAACAGCACTGTATTAGTGAGAACTTGCCACTTGAGTTGCAAGTGACAGAAACCTACCTTGAAATAGCTTAAGAAAAGCAGAGGGTTTATTGGAGGACATGGGGATACACATGAAACACAGAATCAAAGAAAAGTCTTCAGCAAACAGCCCATTTTGGGGACCTCAGAATCTAAACTAGAGACTTGTTTCCATTAAGTGCCCCACCACCACAGGAGCCTTGGTGGCCCAGTAATTAAAGCACTCAGCTGCTAACCAAAGGTCAGTGGTTCAAACCCACCAGACACTCTGCAGGAGAAAGACTTGGTGGTCTGCTTCTGTAGATTGCTGTTGTTGTCAGGTGCCATCAGGTTGGTTCCCACTTATAGCAACCTTATGTACAACAGAACGAAACATTGCTTGGTCCTGCACCATTTTCACAATTGTTGCTACATTTGAGCTCATCATTACAACTACTGTATCAATCCATCTCATTGAGGGTCTTTCTCTTTTTCACTGACGCTCTACTTTACCAAGCACAATGTTGTCCTGGTCCTTCCTGATAACATGCCAAAGTACATGAGATGAAGTCTCATCATCCTTGTTTCTAAGGAGCATTCTGGCTGTACTTCTGCCAAGACAGATTTGTTCATTCTTCTGGTGGTCCATGGTATATTCAATATCCTTCATTAACACCATTATTGAAAGGCATCAGTTTGTCTTTGGTCTTCCTTATTCACTGTCCAGTTTTCATATGTCTATGAGGCTACTGAAAATACCACAGCTTGGGTCAGACACATCTTAGTCCTCAAAGTGACATCTTTGTTCTTTAACACTTTAAAGAGGTCTTTTGCAGCAGATTTGCCCAATGCAATATGTCATTTGATTTCTTGACTGCTGCTTCCATGGTCATTCATTGACTGTGGATCCAAGTAAAATGAAATCCCTGACTTCAATCTTTCTGCATTTATCATGATGTGTTTATTGGTCCAGTTGGAGGATTTTTGTTTTCCTTCTATTGAGGTATAGTCCATAATGAAGGCTGTAGTCTTTGATCTTCATCAGTGTTTGTCATCTTCACTTTCAGCAAGTAAGGTTGTGTCATCTGCATATTGCAATTGTTCGTGAATCTTCCTCCATTCTTGATGCTGTATTCTTCTACATATAGTTCAGCTTCTTGATTGAAAAAGTCAGGAAAACAAAAGGATACAACCTTGATGCATACCTTTCCTGATTCTAAACCATGCAATATCCCTTGTTCTGCTCAAATGACTGCCTCTTGACCTATGTACAGGTTCCTCGTGAGCACAGTGGAGAGTTTTGGAATTCCCATTCTTCCCAATGCTATCTATAATTTGTTATGATCCACACAGCCTAATGCCTTTGTGTAGTCAATAAAACACAGGTAAATATCTTTCTGGTATTCCTTGCTTTTACCCAAGATCCATCTGACATCAGCAATGGTCTCCTTTCATGTCCTCTTCTGAATCCAGCTTGAATTTCTGGTAGTTCTCTGTCAATGCCTGACTGTAGCCCTCACTCATATGCCAGTTTGTCATAATGTGGTGACTTGTGTGTTGCTGGATAATAAACAGCATTACATTTAAACTCACTTTTGGGGAAAAGGTAAAAGAAAAACAAAACAAAACTCTGCTGGAGTATAAGTGGGGAGTAACCAGGCTAAATAAAAACAGATGTAAAAAAAAGACCCCAGAGGATGTAGTTGACTCCAAATTTAGTAAAACCATGTGCAGTTGCTGCCGAGAGCTAATTTTAGGATGGATTAATAAAAGTATGATGCAGAAAAATGGGGCCAAAATATTTCTAATTGATTTTGCACCAATCAGACCTCACAAAATTGTGGAGGGGTCCTTTTAAGGACAAACTAGGGTATAATCATAGGACAATCAAAAAGGTGAAGGATCTGAAAACAGTATTAGTGAAGATTTGTCAAAGGGAATAATGATGTCTAATTTGAAAAACAAAAAGCTTAACTGGCATATGATTGCTATTTCAAGTATTTAAAGAGCTTCTGTGACTGAGATTGCTAGTTATCTCTCAGCACTCACTTCTTTCATGTCTAGCAGCGGAACCCTGATTTTTCGCTAGGCACAATGGTATTCCTAGACTCCTCTGGAGTTCAGTGAGATATGTGACTAGTTCTGGCCATTGATACATTAAAATAAGCGGTATGTGGTACTAACAAAATCTCCTCAAAAGAGAGGGAAGGGTCCCTTCTACCTTTCTTCTGTCTTGCTGCATGCTGTATGATTATGATCATTGACGTTCTGGCAGCCATCTTAGCTCACAAGGGCAAAGTTACATTCTGGGAAAAGGGAATGGATGAGATGGAAGAGGCCAGTATTGGATTACCCAATAAGCAAGATAAGCATGGGCTTACTTGTGCCTAGTGACCAATCTGTAGTGAACAATTTCACATGTTTTTCATCACATTAAATATTCTGCTACTAAGTATGGCAAGTATGCTTCTAAGTACATCTCTCTTTCAAACCTACAGCATCTTTCTACCTAATCAAAGCTTCTTTTCAAATGTACACTCCCTGACAGGGACAGAGTACCCACTAAGCAAGGTAAGATACACTTATTTGTGCTTACATACTCATCTGTAGTGAATAATTTAAGATGGGTTTCAAACTACTTTATGATACAGTTTCCCATCTCTATATAAGTTTACTTGGAGGTTTAAAACTAGCTTTAGAAATAGTAAATATTCCAGAGGGCTATCAGACCTCTGTAATTCCTTTCAGCTCTTCACATACATGGTTTTTTTGTTTGTTTGGTTGGTTGGGTTTTTTTTGGTATCAGTGGTTTTAAAACAAAAAGCTCCCTTTCCTTACATTAAGATCTACTATGAAATGCCACCAGCAGACAGATTGGGCCCAACATGAGCTAGCTCACTGTTAGGCAGTCTCCTGGCCAAGCTGCACAGCACTACCCAACTCCTGTTAAAAGTTAATACTATCATGGGACCCACACTTCTAAAGTTATAATGAAAAAGGAGAAGAAGCAAAGAGGAAAAAAAACTCTTCAGCAAAATCAGTGTCATGAAGAAAATCATTATAAGCCTGGATATTACAAATAAAACAGTCTGCTGAGGTCCTTCCTATGTGCCTGGTGTAGGTAGTGACCAAGGTGTATTATTACCCACCTTACTTTTTTTTCTTTTATAAAATGAGGATACTTACACCCCTACCCACTTTCCATTTTTTCTTTTTCCATTCTAAATCCTAACTTCTGTTAGTTATACTTTTACTTTCACATTATTTTAGTATTATTTATTTTGTAACTATAATTACCTCTGTGTTGTCTATCAGTTAACTCTAAACATTTATTTTCTTAAAATAGTAATATATGCATGAGAGGAGTCCAACCGTGCAGGAATACATGGGAAGATAAAATTCCCCCTCCATTCCAGACTCTTGACAATTCCTACTCAGAGATAAGCCAGTCTTAAGTAACCTTTCAGAAATATTCTAAGCATGTATCCAAAAAACCAAACTCACTGCCATTGACTTGATAGGCCTCCAAGGCTATAAATTGTTACAGAAGGAGACTGCCTCATCTTTATTCTAGAGTGGTTGGTGGGTTTGAACCACTGATCTTTTGGTTAGCAGCCAAATACCTTAACCATTACACTACCACAGCTCCTTCTAAGCATGTATGGGCAGCTACAAATATTTATATATAAGTTTAAAAGGGACTATATATATATAAACATATATATATATATATACATATATATATACACACATGAATGCTGTATGAACTATTTACACAGTTACTTTCTCACTTAAAAGTATCTTCAGCACTATTCTATATTGGCAAAAATAGGTATGGTTCATTTTCTTAAGAGGTCACATATAGAACTGCTGTATGGAAAGTGAATTTGCTCTGTAAATCTTCACCCAAATCATAATAAATAATTTTAAAAAAATGAAAAAAAAGAGGTCACATATATTCCATTATATGTGTGTGTATTAATTTTAAAGGCTGAAAATCAAAACAGCAGTAACATTAAAAAATACAGATGGAAAATTCTTTTACTGCAGAAAATAATTCCTTTATTTTTCACACATGCAATCCCCACAGTGTATCAGCCATCTCCCCACTTCCTTCCTGTGTTTACCATTTCCCTTCATCTTTCCCATCCTTGCCTGCCTTCTTGCTTTATCCCTGGGCATATGCTGCCCTTTTGATCTATGATTGATTGTTCTAAGGAGTGCATACCCATGGTGGGGAGGGGTGGAGGTGCGGCTTAAGTTTAGTTCCCAGCATGAAGGACATGGCCATAGTCTGGTGGTGGTGGCGGGGGTTCCACCAGTTTCTATCTGACCAGTAAGCCTCGTCTTTTATGATTTTGAGAGTTTTGTTCTATGTTTTTCTTCCACTCTATCCAAGACTGTGATCCCTTTAAGAACAGTTGGCAATGGTAGCTGGCACCATCTAGTTCTTCTGGTCTCAGGGTCATAGAGGCTGGAGTTCGCTTGCTCTAGCAGTCCCTTGGACTAATTGTTTCCTTACATCTTTGTTTTTCCTCACTCTTCTTAGCTCCAGATGGAGAGAGACCAATAGTTGTACTTTAGATGGCTGCTCGCAAGCTTTTAAGACCCTAATTGCTACTTATCATAGTAAGATGCAGAACACTGTCTTTGTGGATTATGTTATCCCAACTGATCTTGATGTCCTCTGTGACTATTTCCCTTTGCCCCCATGTCCAGCAACTCATTCCCTCGAGGTGTTTGGTCATGGCTAAGAGGTCGACAGAACTTTGCCTCCTGATGCTCCACAATATTCATGGATATATTTGTGAAACACCTCATAACATGGATGAACCTGGAGGACATATGCTGAGTAAAATTAATCAATCAAAGAGGACAGATATTGTATGAGACCATTACCATAAAAAAGTCAAGAAAAGGTTTACTCACAAAGAAGAACATTCTTTGAAGGTTACTAAGGGTAGGAAGAGAAGAGGGAGTAAATCTCTGAGTAGACACATACTAACTAGGGTGAAAGGAAAGGTAATATACAATAAGGGTGAGGTCAGCACAACATGATCAAGGCAAAGGAAGACATTGGGAGGAGCAGAAGAGTTAAAAGCAAAAAAAGGAAATACCATTAAATACACAACCTGCAATAATAGTAGTAACAATAATCTACAAGTGGCTACATAGACAGACATGCAAACTAACAGGAGTGGGAAAGTAAATGGGACTACACCCATAAATAGGTATACATTGACAGAGAGCTCGGAGGGAGGGTTGGGCAATCTACTTCTGTAGTGATACGGCCTCAGAAACCCAAAGAGGGGTCGCTGAGTTGGATCTGACTCGATGGCAGTGAGTTTGGTTTTTTGAGTTTTATTTATATCTTTGCAGTCTATTTCATGGATTTCTTTTCTTCTTTTTGGCCCTTCAATGTTACTGTACCACTATTTTTCATTCTCTGCTCATTGTAGCTCTCATTTTACATGCTCTTCCTGTGTAATCTAGTTAGGTCTCATGAACTCAGTTAACTGCATTCAACAATTAACAAATTTCTCTCTTCAGTCCTTGTCTTAATTATGTACCCACCTGCATGCTGGCTATCTCCTCATGGAGTACCCAAAATATCTAGAAATGAAATCACCCTCCTTGTCCTCCAAATTGGTAAGTCTTCAGTATTCACCAGCTCACAGTTGTTGACACTGAAATCCTAACCCGTTGTTGCTGTTAGGTGCCGTCGAGTCGTTTCCAACTCATAGCAACCCCACGCACAGCAGAACGAAACACTGTCCAATCCTGCGCCAGCTCCATGATCCCTACTATACTTGAGCCCATCATCACAGCCACAATGTCAATCCATCTCGTTGAAGGCCTCCCCCTCTTTTGTCCACCCTCCACCCTACCAAGCATGACATCCTTCTCCAGGGAATGGTCCCTCTGACAACATGACCAAAATAGGTGAGGTGAAGTCTGGCCATCCTTGCTTCTGAAGAGCATTTTGGGTGCACTTCCTCCAGGACAGATCTGTTAGTTCTTTTAGCACTCCATGGTACTTTCAGCATTCTTCGCCAGCACCACAACTCAAAAGCATCAATTCTTCTTTGGTCTTCCCTATTCATTGTCCAGCTCTTACAAGCATACGAGGCGATTGGAAATATCATGGCTTGTGTCAGGTGCACCTTAGTCCTCAAGGAGATATCCTTGCTCCTCAGCACTTGAAACAGTTCCTTTGCAGTTGACTTTCCCAATGCTACACGTCTTCTAATGTCCTGACTGCTGCTTCCATTGGCATCAATTGTAGAACCAAGCAATGTGAATTCTTTGACAACCTCAATCTTCTCTCCATTTACTGTGATGCTGCTCATTGGTCCAGTTGTGAGGATTTTTGTTTTCTTTATATTGAGGCATAATCCCTAACCCCTGGTGCCTATGATGTGACCTTATTTGGAAATAGGGCGTTTGAAGATGCTATTAGTTAACAGAGGTCACATTAGAGTAGAGTGGGCCCTAATCCAATATGAATAGTGTCTTTATAAAAGAAGAGAAGAGACAGAAAGAGACATGGAGGGAAGATGGCCTTGTGAAGACAGAAGCTGAGATTGAAGTGATGCATCTATAAGCAAGGAACACTGATTGCCAGGAACCACGAGAAGGTTGAGCATGGCCCTGGCAACACCTTAATTTTGGATTTCTAGCATGCAGAACAGTGAAACAACAAACTTCTATTGTTTTAAGTCACCTAGTTTGCGGTACTTTGTTAGGGCAGTCACAGGAAACTAATTACCTATCATCAGCTAGACTCCTCCTTTCCCTTTTACTTCCCATATTTAATCAATGTCCAGATTGTGCTAATTATAAAACCCACTGTTGACAAGTCAATTCCGACTCATTGTGACCCCATAGGACAAAGTGCAAATGTCTTGTAGTTTCCAAGGCTGTATTTAGGGAAGCAGCCTGCCCCATCTTTCTCCTGTCAAACAGCTGGTAGGTTTGAACCACTGACCTTTTGGTTAGTAGCCAAATGCCTTAACCAACACCACCAGGGTTCCTTTCTGCTAATGATGGCAACTAAGTATTTGTATCTGTTCCTATCTCTAGTCTTGCTATCATTGCCCTAGTAGACTATCACTGGCCTCATCATTTCTGAAGTACTTTAATAGTCTTCTAATTGATTTCTTTGCCAAATTCTATTTCCACCTAAAATACCAATTTGATAAAAATCACTCTCCTACTTTGATCCCTCCGATCCTTTTCCATTATCTACAGGGTAAATTGCTTAAAGCTATAAAAGGCTTTATGTAGTTCAGCCCTTACCTACACCTCCAGCTTAATTCTGAGTTCACTTTATATTCTAGTAATATGAAACTATACGTTGTTGTTGTTATGTGCCGTGGAATCAGACCTGACTCATAGCGACCCCTCCCTGGGTTTCCAAGGTGGTATCACTACGGAAGTAGATTGCCCAACCTTCCTTCCAAGGAGTAGCTGGTGGGTTTGAACCACCAGCCTTCTGGTTAGAAGTCAACTGCCATAGGCACTACACTACTACCTGAAATAACACTTTGATTCAAGTTCTTTGCATTTCCCATGCTATTTTCTGTCGTGCAGTGAATTGCTTAATATGGTCCTTCTAGCCATAGTTCTGTTTTTTGTGATGAATTATAAATCTTAGCCTCTATGCCTGTGGTTATGGTCCCATCTTAGGGTGAGTTATCCGATGTGTTGATGAAACAGAATTACGGTGGGATTTATCTTGAGTCCCCGCCTTGCGGGAAGGTGTGACTCAAGTAGTCACCTTAGTTTCCTTGAGGGTATTTATGTGAATGTTCTGGCAAAGTTCACTCTCTTGCTCTAGATCCTGCATTTGGTTTGTCAACATGTTATCCCTGGACTTTAGACAGCAACCAGTCATCGGACCTGCTGGTATGGGTTGTTAGCCCCTGCAACCATGGGAGTGAGAATCCAGATTGATGCCTAACCCAAGGATTTGGGACTTGCCAGCCTCCACCACTGCATGAGCCATTTCCTTGGCAGTTTGTGAGTTCTGTGAGACATTATAGCAAAATACAGAATCCTAAGACAGGAGGGAGAGTACTGAGAAGAGGAGTTGTTGTTGATATTAGAGAAGATGGAGTGCTACAGTTTGAAAAGTTGGACATTTGGTACATCTTTAATCTCTGCCTCACAGGGGCCAGCCTTGTACTGATCCTTGTAAAAAAAATTCAAGCAGCAGTCATAGGTAACTAATCCACTAGGAATTTGATATTTTTGATGCATTTGTACATGCCATCACTTTCTTAAAACCATTTTCTGTTTAGTGTTAGTAACAGAAATGCAATACATTTTTATATACTTTGTAACCAGCAACTCTGCTAAATTCACTTAATTTTTACTATTAGTTTATAGGTCATTTTTAATTTTCATATATACTATGATACTTTCTCCAAATAATAGGTTTAAGCAGTATTTCTTTCCAATTCTTATACACTTCTTTTCTTGTCTTTTTGCAAGGGCTGGTACCTCCAATATAATGTAGTATATCCTTTTACACTTTTTGATTTTTTAACTATGAGAATGTTTTGTCTATTTCAAATTTAAAATATCATTAAAATTATTTGTTGTTATGTGCCATCAACTTGGACCTGACTCATAGTGACCCCTCCATGGATTTCCAGGGCGGTATCACTATAGAAGTAGATTGCCAACCTTCCTTCCAAGGAGTGGCTGGTGGGCTTGAACCACCAGCCTTCTGATTAGCAGTCAAGAGCCTTAGGCACTATGCTACCAGAGCTCCCATTTTAAAGTGATTAAAATATCACTTTAAATTTAATAAATTTTAAATACAAGGAAAAAAAAAAAAAGCCAACATCCTTCTTAGTTAACAAATCCAAAGCCTTTTCTAAAACCATTCTCAAGACTATTCATCTTTGGATATTGTCTATTAATACTTTTTAAAACTTTCTCCTTCCTTGACCAGTGTTTCCTCCTCTAAGTCCGTTAGGTAGGTATTTGCAAGATTTTCTCCTTAGCCCTTTTCTCTTTCTATACTGTTCCTGTTAATGATTGAGAAACCATTTTAACTCTTTCATGACCTAGGGGACATACAGTGCCCACTACATTTTCTGCCTCTGGGATTTACTGGGACGCCACTATCCCACTTTTAGTGTGTGCATTCATCTAGTAGGAGCCTGCATAATTGCATAAATCTGAAGAAACAGGCTTCATCCCACTAACCCCAGCACCAGAGACCCCTCAGGCATATGTATCTCACTAATTGCTTAAAAATCCGTATTACCTCCAAAAGTTTTTCATTTCATTCAAAATGCCTTCCATGCCATGGTTTCAACAAAAAATTAAAAGCAGAAAATAATTTGGTCTTGAAAAGGTTAGGACCCACTATTATTTTTCAGAGGGGTTCTGGTAGCATAGTGCCTAAGGCATTTGACTGCTAACCAGAACACTGCGGTTCAAACCTACCAGCCACTCCTGGGAAGCAATGTTGGGCAATCTACTTCTGTAGTAAGAACGCCTCGGAAACCCAAGGAAGGGTCGCTATGAGTAGGTCTGACTTCATAGCACATAACATTATTTTTCAGAATCAGGTCAGTTTCAGTGTTTCCTTTTTCTTTCAAAGGCAACAGAAATCTGCTTTACTTTTTACAGAGTGCCATAACTCACCCCCTCTCCCTGAGTTTTTTCTTTTTCCAAGAGTGGTATTAAGTCTTTCCTACTCTTGCTTTTTTTGTTGTACTCAAGAAAAGCGTGAGCTCTGTTTACTTTAAGGGTTTCACTAGTAATGAAAGAGGATAATAAAAATAAAAATGAGTTACAAAGATCCTCCAATCTTCAGTGTTTTGGTCTCTTATCTGTATATGGACATACTTACGTGGAAAAGTGCATGGAAGGTGTTGCAAAGTTGGGGTGTTAAAAAGCTGGTGGGCCATGAGGTCTCAGAGTGGCATTTACCTTGGTAGATTCACTCAGTTCTGGGTCTGACCCTTGTCTTACAGGACCAGAAATGCTTAATTATGTTCATATACACATGCACAAAGGTCAAAATACCAGTGTACTTTACAATGAAAAAGATAATTGTCAAGGGAAATGGCTAGTCATTTCATTTGGCCAGGGTATTTCCTCCTTGTAGAAAAACTTTTGAGGATTCCAAAATTCGTAACTTATTTTTTAAAAAAAGAATAGAATATAAAATTTAGTTTTATGATCCAAATATTTAATGGAGTCACATTACATTTTGACATCCCAAAACCAAACCAAACCCACTGCCATGGAGTTGGTTTCTGTTCATAGCGACCCCCATAGTTTCCACTGTTGTAAATCTTTACAGAAGTAGATTGCCTCATCTTCCTCCCACGCAGCAGCTTGTGGGTTTGAACTGCCAGCCTTCTGTTTAGCAGCCAAATGCCATATGCACTGCGCCACCAGAGCTCCTTATCCTTTGGTATAGGTTCATAATTTTCTCCACTGCAATAACCAAATAGGTTTTGCACCTGCCCAGAGGTTCCTCTTTGGACCAAGACACTGCCATATATTTATTTACTTCCTAGGCTTTTCTTCCTAATTCCTGATTGAGATATTCCTGTTTTAGGTGTGTAATATTACACTCAGTATAGCCTTGGTCTGGCTAGAGTAAAGCTTTTTTTCTGGCTCGATCCACTCTGCACTGACCTCCAACTAAATTGTCAGGATAGTTTTTATTTTCAAGAGTTTTGAGAACACCTCCTTGTTGACCTCAAATACTGTTCTACATACATCTTATTCCTAATAGATGTTCACAGTTAAGTCCTCATTTACTTCTACTAACTCATGAGCAAAAAAAGAAAAAGAAAAAGAAAAAGCAGCCCCCAGGCCACGCCAGACTAGGTGACGTCCTCAAATCTGGTGAACAAATAAATGCACTTCCCTACTCTTTTTGCCTAATGCAGCTCAGGAAAGCATTATACAGAGCACATCTCCTTCCAGGCTGGAAACTGCCAGAATGCAGGTCTACCTCCACCGATACCGGAGGACTCCGCCCCCAAAGCCGCTCCTCTCCTAGAGTGGTCAGCGTGGACCGTCTAAATTTTAGTTTCCCTCTCGACAGCATTCATGCTCTACTAAAACAAGAAAACGAAAAAATAAAAAGTGAAAAAAAAAGACAGGGAGAAATGTTTTTGTTTTTTCAAAGAAAAAGACACCTTTTAGCAAAACACAGCTGCATTGCTCAGCTGCAGAAAATTCTCTCACCACCCCCAGTCTCTCCAGGGAATTAGGTCCCAGTTCAGAGGGTCAAAAGCAAAAAATCCAGATGATTAGAGTCCAGATAATTATGATCGAGTCGCCTTCTCTCGCCGGCTGGGCCTCGGAATCGGAAGGCCGACCTGCTAGACTTCCCGACTCCACGGCGAGCGAGTAGGTCGTCTTTGCCTGAGGAACCGAGCGGCCAATCGGCCGCAATATCTGAAAAGGGAAGCGCTCCAGCCATAACCAGCTCGGCAGCCACGACCCGCAGCCCCATCCACAAAAAGGGGGGCCGCGGTTCTGCTCCCGACACCAGCACTCAGGTCGCGCCTGTCCATTCTTAGTCTGACCGCGTTTCTTCCGCCCTGAGAGGGCAAAAAGTCCCGCTCCCTCGCGGTCACTTCCAGCCCGCGGTTCAGAGCGCCCCCTAGGAGGGAACCTGAAGAGGCTGCCACGCCTCTGCGGCGATTCTATTACTGCTCGGTTGGGGTTGCCCTGCCCGTCTGCAAGCCGGGCTTCCCCGCCCCTCCCCCACTTTTCCTGCGGCCCACCCCCCCTCCCCGGCGGCCGGAACCTCCCTGCGGGGCGGAGTGATACCGGAGGCGGAGTAGAGCGCGGCGCGGCCGAGAGGGGCGCCGGGGACTGTGCGGGGCGGGCGGCAGGCGGTGGGAGGAGGGGAGAGAGGCGGGGCCGGGGCGGGTTGTTGTGAGGCGACTGCGCTACTGCCGGACCGGGGCGGTTATGGCGGCTCCATATTAACACCCTCCTCCTCCTCCTCCGCCTTCTCCTCCTCCTCCTTTTCCTCCCGCCCGCAATCATAAGCCATCTCCCCCTTCACCCTGACACCTACCTCTTTCCCTCACCTTTCCCCCTCCCCTTTTCTACCATGCCCGGCATGATGGAGAAAGGGCCCGAGTTACTGGGGAAGAACCGATCGGCCAACGGCAGCGCCAAGAGCCCGGCGGGCGGCGGTGGCAGCGGCGCCTCGTCCACCAACGGCGGGCTGCACTACTCGGAGCCCGAGAGCGGCTGCAGCAGCGACGACGAACACGGTGGTAGCCTCGAACTCCTCCCCGCCAGCCCGCCTGCCCCCCTTCCTCCACCCCTCCCCCAGCCCCCTCCCCTCGCCTCGCTCCCGCCCTCCCTCCTCTCCGAGCCCGGGCGCTGCGGTAGCCTCGAACTCCCGGTGCAGTGCAGCAGCACCCCCCGCGACCCCCGTCCCTCCGCCCTCGACCAATCCTCAACCCTCCGCCCCCCCCCGCTCCCCGCCCCCATCCGCTGCCATCTCCCGGAGTGCCCGGAGTTAATATCTTCCCATCCACCTCTGCTGCTGCTGCTTTCCTACCCAAGCAATTTTTATATTTTATTAAGTGTCTCTTTTTCTTTTCTCTTCTCTTTCTCTTTTTTTTTCTTCTTCTTTTTTTTTTTGGCATTACCTTGCAGATGTTGGGATGAGAGTCGGAGCTGAATACCAAGCTCGGATCCCTGAATTTGATCCAGGTAGATATATTTCCTCAAACAAAATTATGTGTTTCCTTTTCTGCGATTGCTTTTGGGTGGAAGGGATAGAGTGCGGGCGGGGTAGGGGTCTGGATATGGGGTTGGGAGTGGATGCGGGCTTGGGATGGGCAGGCATCTCTGGCGGGGAGGCTGTCTAGTCTTGGCAGGGCTGTGACACAGGGCGTGTGGGCAGATGTGTGCATTGCAAGGTTAACATGGTTGCCTTTGGAAGCCACTTGCCCGCTGGTGGCAACGCCTTCCTACCCCCTGAGCCTGGAGAGAGGTCGGGGTGAGCAGAGGAAGATGGCCCTTGGCTGGTTGGGGAGGGGGGTCTGAGGCCGGAGGAGGAGCAACTGGAGGAGGGTGTGAGGGATGTGTGTGGAAGAACCCAGCAAATGTCAGTTGCCACATAACCGGCCCCCGGGAGCCAAGGGCTGCGCTCGGCAAGGGCGGTGGGTGCCTGGGCTGCTGTCACCAGCCAAAGCCAAGGGCGAGCCCTGCCCGACCCGCGCACATTCGGGGTTTTCTTTCTTTTTTGGCTAGGTGGAGTAGCTTGGGTCGCGGCATCTCTCTGCACAGTGTAGGAACCCCGGAGATAAAGGGGTGGGAGAAGGAGGTGGGGAAACGCCAGAGGCACACCTCGCTGGCTACCCAACCCTAGGAAGTCAGACCACAGGACAGTGGCTGTAGCTGCCAAGGAGACATTTTCTCCTCGAGCAGCCAGGTTCCAGCGTCCTCTGCCAACCCAGCTTGCGGGCTCCCTGTCTACTTTTCTCCAAACAGGCTCTCTGGCGGTCACGGGATTTCTGCCTGGACGGGGATTGGGCGAGAGTTCCGCATATGGAGGCGCCCTTGCTGGAGCCTCTCTTGGAGTGGAGCGTGCTTCCTTCTCCCTCCCATCCCTGATCCAGACCCTCTCAGTTAAGGCTGTGGATAGATTTTGAAAATGGCCTTTTTTTTTTTTTTTTTTTTTAAGACAGTTGGTCAATTTTTGCCCAGTGCCCACTGCTTATAACGTTGGCTGTGTCGGACTTTTGAATTCTGTGTTATACGTGAAAGAGCTTACTTGTATTTTCTTAGGGGAAACGGCATCTTTATTTGATTATAGGGTATAGATAGGTATTTTGTTCCTCCTCTCCCCAGTAGAGCAATGCAAAATTATATTTAGCAACCATTTAAGGAATTTAGGTAGCAGAGTGGCAGGGTGACTCTTGGCTTTTCCTGTCTCAAAAAAGGAAGGTAAAATTGTGTGTTAAAAGGATTATCAGGGCAGTCTATTGTCCAATAGATAAAAACAGTGATACAAGAATGCTCACTAGATTTTGGTCATCTTCTAGATAACATGGATGTTAATGCATTGTTTTCAACGCTTATCATCCTGTCGTGATCTTCAAATAATTTTACATGTTTTATGAAACTAATTCTCTTCATTGATGTGGCTAGTAGGTGAAGGACACTTAGCCATTACTGGTGGTCATGAGATTTCTGCCTAGATGACAGAAATCCTCAGATTTTAGCTTGACATTTGTAAAGAGCATGCTTGGATTTAAGATAGATGGAATTGAATTTCTAACTCCCAACTCTTTATTTTGTGCTTTAACCAAGTCATTGGCCTTCCCTGAGTCTCAATTTTCCTAGCTGTAAAATGGAAATAAAAACTACTTCATGGCGTTCTTGTCAGAATTAAATGAGAATAACACACCGGACACATGCAGTTAGTTATTCAATAAAGGTTAAATTTCATAATTACAGTTAGGATTATAGATACATCTACGCTTTTCTGAATTGGGGCTTCCATTGCTATTCTGCGCTTTTCTCTTTACCCCGTTAGGAAGGTTTATGAGTCAATATTAACTGATTAGGCAGCTATACAAAAATTTGTGTTCTTTCTGAACACGTTTATTAGGAGGTATGTAGTGTATTAGGAGCTCTGGTAGCATAGTGGCTAAGACACTTGACTGCTAACCAGAAGGCTGGCGGTTCAAACCCACCAGCCACTCCTCGGAAGGAAGATGGGACAATCTACTTCCGTAGTGATACTGCCTCGGAAACCCAAGGAAGGGTCACTATGAGTCGGGTCCGACTCGATGGCACATAACAACAACAATGTAGTGTATTTAAGAGCCAGATTTTATTCTGGAACAAACTCACACATGCCAGGTCCTGATCGCTGTGAAGCATTTTTTGTTTTATGATAAACTAAGCATTGGGACAGTTTGAAAAATCTGGAGAATAATTTTTAAGAGATGCAGAACACTTTAGGTAGTTTACGCACAGCCAATATTTGAGTTATCCAACTTTCTCAATCATCATATTGTGCTTGTTTTAAACCTAAAAAGAATGTTGTGGAAGAATCTTGAAGTTACTACTGTTTTTAAAATAATTAGTCATTTTCAATTTATTTAGACTTGATACTACTTTTTAGAATAATAAATATCACATTCCTTAAATTCACATACTCATTTTCTCCTCGGTAATCTTCTCTAGAAGAAAATTGAACCCAAAGACAAAAATAAAACCAGTTAACTATTTAAGTTTAGGTGGACTTTTATATGATTATAGGTCAACCTGGTCAAGCCAGTGTAAATTATCAATTATTAGAGACTTTTACCAGAGAATTTCAAACCTCTGTGTTATTCAGCTAGTACTGCTGGTGACATTTGTGTTGTGCTGGTGTTTGAAGTTGTTGTTTCATATCAATTCAATATAATTAAGTATTTCAGTTAAGTTTATAATATAAACATTTTTTTTTGGAAAAATAAAAATAGAAAAAGGATATTTGTTAATTGATGATAAAAATTGAGAAATTGTCATCTCCTCTCCTTTTCTCTTTCTCATTCCATTATCTTTAGGATCGTAAACCACTCTGTAGTGATTGTTCACCCATAGCCCTTCTAGTCATTTGGAGGAAGAATGCCTTGAGTGCCAATGTTACTATTTTCAGAATGCAGGAATAATAAAAGAGGACTTTTTTTTGTGGAAGATACCTTTACTGGAAGAGATGATAGTGATGGTATTAGAATTAAGCACAGAACGAATGAATTATTGAGCTGACTTTTAAAAAATCTTAACAAGAATTAAGATTTATGCAGAAATTACTGAGGTTAGGAGATTAGGAAGGTTTGCCTTAATTAAGGGACCATTGCTAATCATGGGTTATGCTTCACTAACCAGATTTCTGATTGTTACGTGATTTTTTTTTTGCTTGATTCTTTACTAGGTCTTCTCAGCTTTTTTCTCGTCCTTACTTAATATGTTTATATTATGAGGAGCAGTCTTGTGTGGTGATTAAGAGTGTTACCTCTTATATGCATTTAAGCTAAGAAGACATAGTGACCTTGGATGAACTCCCTGGCTTGTCCAGACCTTAGTTTCATCATTTGTAAAAGGGAGACAATAACTAAATTATAAGGTTAAGTGAAAATGAATGTATATAAAGCAGTGGTCTTCAAAATATTTTGCTTGTATATTCACAAAAGAAATTTGAAAAGGGTTTCTCTCACATATTTTTAAGTTGACATCTGGTTTTCCCTGTGAGTTGAAGAATGTAATCTCCAGTGTATTGGGAATATTAACACTTTGAAATAAAGCTGTTATGTTCTTATTTTAAATGCATATAATTAAACACAAATACTATAATGATTTGATAGTACCTGTTTTACAAAGTACTTCAACAGGCTTCTAACAGACTGAAAGTTTACGTTGTTCCAGTTTGTCTTTAATACCATTTCCATGTACTTTCCTCATGGACTATTATCTTCCATAATACATTTTTTGTACTTGGAAGCACTTTATTAATCACGTATCCCCTACCACCAGAATATGTATTCTTGTGAGCATAAACTTCTAAGTTAAATCTCTTCTGGCTTAAGTTATTATAATTATTTATACATAATTGATTAAAATTATAGTGATCATGATTGAAAGAGATCCCTGGTAACAGTGTTTGGTGCCCTGGAGGTTTGAAAATTTTCAGCAGTCTACTCTTCTTGTAAGATTTGGGATAAGTGAGAGATTTGCCTTTCTCTCTTAAAATAAGAAAAAGGCATTTGTAAAGAGAAAGGTGGAAAAGTAGGACCAGCACATATAGCCTAGAATGCAAGTCAGTTCTTCGGCAGATCAGTCTTGCAAAAGAGAACATAGGGAAGTTACAGCTCTGAAAATTGCTCCCCTTAAAACATATTCATACTCATGTACTTCTTGGAAAGCCTTGTGTACCCTAGTTGGAAGTTGGTGATATTAAGTATATTATTCAGTGCCTGTATATGCATAGAATTTTTAAAAAATATTTAGAGCTTCTTAATATTTTACAAATTTAAGTGTTTATGTAGTATATTTATTCCATGATCTCTATCAAAGTCCTTGTTTTGTATCTCTTTCAGGAAATGTGAAAATTAATAAAATATTTTAATTTTCATATTGAAATTTGGTACCGATAGAGAAACCCCAGCTTAATCACATTTTATTTTTGCTTCTTAATTGTTTTTTCTTAGTAGTCACATAAACGTACTTCACCAACTCCAGTTGAGATCTAACTTTCAAGAATTTTATCTAATACTTTTTAAAACTGTACAACAGTTTTAATGTCAGAACTGATATACCACTAAGTCTTAAAATTGTCATAGTTTGATGTCTAGATTTTGGTTTGTTTTTAAATCCACTTGGGAGATATTATACTTGTAAGCTTTAATTATTATTGCTAGTCAAATTTTATTCTTGGCATTATTTTTGATTATCACACAGTTTTGAGGTATAGTCTTAAATAATGCTACAGGTAAAAATTAAATAAATTTGTTTTATGTACTTTAAATATTCATTTCCATCTTTATAAGGTAAAACTTAATTGGATGGAAAACGTCCGGGGAGGGTAGATGAATTGTTTTTAATAATACAAGTTACTTTTATAGAAGAGGAATCATGTCTGAGTTTCAGAAAAACAAGATCATATCAGCCATTCAAGTGTACTTCATGGATTGGTGAGCATGAGCATTAGCCATTTGAGTTATAGCCACATTAGGTTTATTTATTTATTTGTAGTAGATTGGTGGCTGAAAAGAAGTGTTTACCAGGGTAAGGAAAGAACTATCTTTAATAAGAATATGATAGTAGTAATTATGTTTTATAGTATGCCAGGTGCTTTACGTATAAATTCATTTAATTCTTTGAGCAACTCCGTAAAGTAGGTACTCTTACTATACCTGTTTTTTCAGATGATGAGAAAGAGGTACAGACGGGTTAAGTAGATTTGTGCAAGGTGAAACATCTAGTAAGTGGCAGAGCTGTCCACACTCTTAACCATTAATTACATTAAAATATCTTTCATTTCCTGCGAGCATCAGTCTTCTTTTGGGCCTGGTTGGCACATTCAGGATTGTTGTTGTTAATGTGCCGTTGGGTCAGACCTGACTCATAGCGACCCCTCCTTGGGTTTCCGAGGCAGTATCACTACGGAAATAGTTGCCCCATCTTCCTTCTGAGGAGTGGCTGGTGGGTTTGAACCGCCAGCCTTCTGGTTAGCAGTCAAGTGCCTTAGGAACTAAGCTACCAGAGCTCCTCATTCCGCATTAGGAAAAGAGTATTTCTAAAGTGCCTAATTAGGGATTCTCTGCTACCAGATAGGACTTCCATACAATCCCGCAATTTAGAAGACCAGTTAGTTCCTACAGCTTGGATGCCAGTTTCTGCCAGATCAGGCCCTTAATTACAATGCTAAGAATTTTGGGATAAATATAACTGTTCCTCTTCATGGAGGAAATCTGTAGAAAATACTTTGTATCTTTCTAAGAATAAAAAATAGTATGTAGACAAATGAAATCATTTTCTGCAATGTAAGAATGAGGTTCAAGGAAAATGTTTAAATATTAACTATAATATGCTACTAAGACTTGAGGCTTAATGTAGACTTTTCTTTGTTACATTCTAATATTTACTGAGTAGGATTTAAGTGATCTTATTGTAACAATCCATTGTGCATGTTAAAAGATTTTCGTTTAGGATATTTACGGGAAAAGCAGTAGATTTAATTAATTAAATAAAGGCCTCTGACCCAGGTTATGTTTTATTTTCCTGAGCAGTTTGGCAATTTTGCTTTAGGATGTTTAGTTACATGGTTAAAAATATGTATATCTTAGTACTGAAGTTTTTAAAAAGCATTTTAAAATGTATTTTCCTTGAATATATTTTAATAATCAACTTCTAACTTGTATTTTCTTGAATTCTAAGCTCCTGTTACTGTTCTTTTATGAAAAATAGTTGTGGGAAAGCACAGTAGGTTTTAACTTTTATTAAAATTTGTAATGATCATTTTTTCTAGTACATTGTTTTTCCTGATTTTTTTTCCTCCATCCTTAATTTTTCCTAATAATAAAATAGATATAATTTTAAAACAATTTTACCTTTGTATTTCATTAACAGTGTATCAACCTTCAACTAAAATTTACTGATAGAACTTAACAGTGGTAATGTATGTAGTTGTAGATTACATAGCTGTAGCTCCCTCACTTCTATAACTGAACGTTTTTTATTCCAAATATCTAATAACTTTATAAGTGATTACAATTTAATCTCAGAATTCTATGTTAATTTTTTGAGAATGATTTGGGAATTCTGGCATTAGTTACTGTCAGCTATCAATACCTCATAAAAATAAAATACAACATGTTGTTGTTATGTGCCGTTGAGTCGAATCTGACTCAAAGCGACCCCTCCTTGGGTTTCCAAGACCGTATCACTACAGAAGTAGATTGCCCCATCTTCCTTCCGAGGAATGGCTGGTGAAAATATGACATAGGCAAAAAACTAAACTGTTTACCATCAAGTGATTCTAACTCATGACCTTATCTTTGTCAGTGTAAAACTGTGCTCCATCGGGTTTTCAGTGGGTGAATTTTTGGAAGTGAATTGCCAGGCCTTCTTTCCAAAGTGCTCTAGGTAAACTCATACCTCTAACTTTTCAGCTAATAGCTGTGCTAACCATTTGCACCACCCAGACTTGTATTCATGAGCAAGTCTTAAAATATGTGCCAGCAGTGCTTCATTTGTTGATAGCTTATTATTTTTTTAAAACACTGTGAATTGGGTGAAAATTTACAGAGCAAATTGGTTTCTCATTCAACAGTTCATACACATTTTGATTCATGACATTGATTACAGTCCCTACAATGTAACAGCACTCTTCCCATTTCCTCCTTGTGTTTTACTGTTTCCCTTGATCTTTCTTTTCTATCACTTTCTGCTTCCTGAGCTTTATCTCTGGGCAAATGCTACCCTTTTAATCTCGTTATGATTGGTTGTTCTAAGGAGCACATACCTCCCCCGTGTTATTGTTCACCATATAGACCTGCCTATTGTTTGGCTGAAAGTTGAGCCACAGGAGTGAGTTTGGTTCTGGGCTTGAACAGTGTCTAAGGGCCATAGTCTCAGAGGTTCCGCCAGTCTTTTTCAGATCAATAAGATGTAATTTTTTAAGATTTTGAATTTTGTTCCACATTTCCCCCCAACTCTATCGGGGACCTTCTCTTGTGAGCCCTTTCAGAGCAGTGGGCAGTGGTAACCAGGCACCACTAGTTCTGGACTCAAGGTCATGGAGGCTGAGGTTCACATGGTTGATCTATAAATTTGTTTCCTTGTGTCTTTGATTTTCTCGTTTGTTGATAGTTTTCAGTAACTTAACTGCAATTAAAAGTTAGGAAGAAGTCAGGAAAAGATCACTGAGAAATTAAAATAGAAGCCAGAACCTCCATGCATGTTCTTAACTTAGATGTCAGACTTTTCATTCATTCTATTTATTAATTTACATGCAGTTTTAATAGAGCTTGATTTTTTTTTTTTTTTTTTTGTGATTTGGGTGAAAATTTACAGAGCAAATTCACTTTCCACACAGCAGTTCACATACACTTTGTCTCATGACATTGACCACAATTTACCACAAGGTAACAGCTCCCCTCCCACTTCTTCGCCATAGTTACCTCTTCCTTGTGTCCATCCCTCCATGCACTCCTGCCCCCTAAGCTGTCTTCCTGTGCATAAGCAGTAATAGGGCTTGATTTTCCTGACTTTCTAGATAACAACAGATTAGAAATAAATTAGAAACAGGCATATTCCTCTAGATTAAAAACAGACTCTCAGGTTGCATTAAGAATAAATAGCATTATTAACTTTTGTATCTTTGATTTAGCTTTCTTTTTACACTGAACCTGTGATACTTTTATAAACAAAATGTAACAAATGAAATTGTTTAAAGAAGAATAGCTAGCAGACTTTTAGTGAGGAATAAGATTAAATAGAAATCATAAAAAAGCAGGCACAAGTATTATAAACCTGACCCATTTAGATAATGGGGCAAAACAATACCTGAAGCATTACTTGCTTAAATTAAAGTCAGTTTTTTAAATGATGACCTCTAAGTAATGTATAAAAGATTAAATCAGATTAATTGTCTTCTATAAAGCAAGGATATATAATGTACTTAAGAAAATATTTGAGCACAAAACTAGTCTATTTTTTATGTATGCTTCGGCATCTGCAAAATCCCTTCATTTCCCGAAATGGTATTTACTATATTTAATGTAAATCTTTCTTTTTCCCTTTGTTTCTTTGTCTTCCTTTGCAGGTACTGTACTAAAATAGAAATAAAGCTTAACGTTGTTTATACTTATTTTGAAAGTAAGTGAAATCCATCATATTCAGTGTAATTAATTTTTTACCTAGGTGCTACAAAATATACGGATAAAGACAATGGAGGAATGCTTGTATGGTCTCCATATCACAGTATCCCAGATGCCAAATGTAAGTTTTCTGAAATTGAATGTTTATGTGAACAGTAATCATCAGCTGATTAAAAATGCTGCTTATATTTGTTTTGGGGCGACCTCTTAGATTCTTATAAGAAAAACATTTTGTCTTTATTGTTTTGGTTTTTTAATGGAGGTTGTTATATTAGAGTGTTTTTCCTTTTGAAAGATAGTGGGTTGATCACTCCAATTTGTCAGGCCCATGAAGAATGAACAAACCTAGGATCTGATGGCATTGCTGCTTAAATCCTCAAGCAGGAAAGGGAATTACTATATAGACATCTGCACAGGCTTTTCCTCAGTATAAGGAGCTGTAAAGAAATGCCTTCAAACTTCAAAGTCCACTATCATTACCATTATAAAGAGGAAAAGGGGAAAGAACTGACTTCAGCAGCCATCAGGTCATCTTTGTGCTCTCCATTTCTGGACGGAGACCTTCCGGATCATTGACCATGTACTTCTTGGTGTGACTTTAGACTTCAGTGTGATGTAGCAGACCTGATCCTTTGCGGCACATCAGATATAGGAAACATGCAGGTAACAAACAACGCTAAGATCCCCACCCTCCATGTAGTTATCATTGAATTTATAAAACAACATTGAACATCTATTCTGGAAGCTGAAAACTAAGCTTGTTTTTTCTAAATATTTACTAACATCTTAAAGATGTTCCATGGTGGTTATTTAGTCCCCTAAAAATTAAAGATGTCCCGTAGTAATACTGCCTTGAAAACCCAAGGAGGGGTCGCTATGAGTTGGGGCCGACTTGATGGCACATAACAACAACATGTTGTGTGCTTAGTAAGTTTAATCACAGTTACTGATGCAATAAGAGAACTAAAACTTGACAGCTGAGTATGCTTCTGCATACCTGGTAATTCTTTCTCTTTAAGAGATTTAGAAACCCAGCAAAAGATCTACCTAGTAATCTATGGATCATATGTCTTTGAGGCCTTCTTAACAGAAAATAGGAAGTTATTCAGTTGGCCTTGGACTATGTATTGAGAAACTTGAAAGAGACTGTTGGGATTCTCTGGTTTAGTCCTCGTTATGTCAGAGGTTTTCATTCACAAACTAAGCATCAGCACATCATTGAATTTTGCTGTTTTTGCATTTTGTTTTTTGCATTGGTGCATTTCTTAGCAAAGTGGAAAACAAAATTCTAAAGCTAATATGTGCTGGTAACATAGTGTTCATTTGAAATGTTCAACTGAAGATCCAGGGTAGTAGTTTTCAGCCCTGGCTACACATTGGAATAACTCGAGAAACTAAAAAAAAAAAAAATATCTGGTCACTGTATCAAGCTAATTAAATCAGAATTATCAGGGGTGGAAGCTGAATATCTTATTTTTTAAAAGTTCTCTCAGTGGTTCTAATGCATAACCACAGTTGAGAACCCCACAGGTCTATTGGTATTGTTTAGCTTCTGTAGGAATGTAAGACATTTTTGTTAATCAGCATGTATTTAGACCCGTCTTATGTTTTAGGTCCTATGGGTTCTAAACAAAGTGTAACATTGGTATGTTCTGCACCAAAAGCTTACTCTTGGGAACATGTAACATCCATAAAAGAAAGTTGTCATTCTGATAACATTATTATTATAATAGCATATTCATATATAACATTGTACTCTACTGATAGAATAATAAGAAATACTTATAAAGTACTTATAATGTGCCTGCTGGGTGCTGTTCTAAGCACTTTACATATATTAATTCATTTAATCCTAGGAGGAAAGCATTGTTTTTATCACCATTTTAAAATGAGAAAATAGAGGTACAGAAAGATCGAGCACCTTGCTCAGAATCAAAAAGTTAACATGGCTGAAACTCAAACCCATGAAGATGACCTGTTCCAGGATCAGAATTCCTAACCACTGTTGGTCAAAAATATATATATATATATATATATATATATATATATATTTATAAACTTACTGCATATATACATACATACATGTGTACATATAAATATATATTTATACACACACACACACATTCCACTGCTATCAAGTTGATTCCAAGACATAGTATCCTGTAGAACAGAGTAGAACTGCCCAGAGGGTTTCCAAGACAGTAAATCTTTATGCAAGCAGACTGCCACATTTTTGCCTGCAGAGCAGCTGGTAGATTCAAACTGCCAACCTTACAATTAGCATTCAAGTGCTTTAATGACTGCATCACCAGGGCTTGCTCTGAGGGCACTTTCTCCCTATCTCTACATTTACTTTAAAGGATCAAGAAGGAATGACTATGTGGACTTCACACAAAACTTAGTTCTACTGAATGTGAAATGGTAGACTTCTGAGCAGTGAGACTTTGAAATAGCCAATATGTCATTATTGAAGCAGCACTTATCTAAATAATCCTGTTAACTTGATTACACATGGAAGATGAATGAAAATAGAATACTCAAATACCTCTTATAAAACAAACAGGAAAAGCTGAAGAAAATTTTAGATACTGAAAAACCAAAACCAAACTCACTGCCACCTAGTTGTTCCAACTCATAGCAACCCTACAGAAGAGAGTAGAACTGCCCTGTGGGGTTTCCAAGGGTGTAAATCCATGTGGAAACAAATTGCCACATCTTTCTCCCAGAGAATGACTGGTGGCTTTGAAGCGCGAACCTTTTGATTAGCAGCTGAGCAGTTTAACCACTGTGGTACCAGGGCTCACTATAAGGATATTGAAACTCACTGCCATTGAGTTGACTCTGACTCATAGTGACCCTGCCTTGGGTTTCCAAGGAGGTATCTCTATGGAAGTAGATTGCGCCGGCTTCCTTCTGAGGAGTGACTGGTGTGTTTGAACCGCCAACCTTCTGGTTAGCAGTCAAATGCCTTAGGCGCTACTCTACCAGGGCTCCTAATAGGGATAGTTTTGCCAGCTGTGAACATAATAAGAGTGATACATTTAAACATGCTTCTGCGTAAGTATGCTGAAGTATGTTTAAATATTTCAATCACTCTTATGTTTACAGCTGGCAAAACTATAGATAAACCATCCTTTATGGAGTAGTCAGAAATGTGGTGGAAAAGGCTTTGAGGCAACTCGAAATACAAGAGTGTCTTAAACAGTCCAATTTCTTCAAATAAGGAATGGAACAGAAAATCAAGAAATTATCCTAACATTTTACATTGTAATTAGGGTCTATTGGCTATCCACACATTGGTCTTTTTCTGCATAAAAACAATTATAATAATGTCATTGAATTGAATGAGTATATGATATATGGTCATATAGACATGAGTGATACTAAAAATTTTCGGTGAGCTTTTGGTCTTGTTTATATAATTGAAAGCCTCTCATAACATTTCATGGAAGATGGCTTTGGCTATTTTTTTTTTATTCCTGGACTATATTTTGTTTGCTTTGTTAAAAAAGTAGATCTTGACAAATGAAATAAATGAAAATAATTAATTATATAACATTTTGTTACAGTGGATGAGTATATTGCAATTGCAAAGGAAAAGCATGGCTACAATGTGGAGCAGGTACGTAGAGAAACATTTTAGTATTAAGGTTTGCCTCAGAGTTTACCAAATCCAAAGAATATCTAATGATAGTTTCTATCCTAAGAAAGTACATACATAGATACCACAAAGGTTCTGGCAAAGTTTGACCTTTTCATTAGTAAGGATATTCCTTTTATAAACATTATTTATCTCAAATGCCTGAGCACTTTTCTCTCAATACCTTTGTTTCCTATTCTGCTTTGAGTTCTGAAAGTATCTAAAAGCCTTTAGGATTACTCTAGCAGGTGCTTCTCAAAATGAGAAATAAGTTTTGATATATTTTGGGGTAAATATACATTAATAGAATTTTAAAACAGTTGTTTGAAAATGAAGAATATAGGTAATTTTCTTTTGACTTTTTGATCCGGGAGATCTAAAAGTTAAGCTTACTATTTAAAGAAATATGTAAGATTTTAATTTTGAATGAAATCATTCACAAGAGGTTATTTTATTTTGTTTGGTTAGATGACTTTAATAGGCCAATGTATATGGTTCATTATCTCTAGTTATGAGAGAGTATAAAACATGGATAAAGGAATTAATTAAACATTCTTAAATCTCATCTCAACTGTGTATATCGGTCTTTATCAGAATAGGCAGATTTGTTTTTAGACTATGAAAGATATTTGTAACCTGGATTACCCAGATCTTTTTATACTTGGTAAGTATAAAGTATAATAAAGTAACATAATTAATGTGAAATTGGCATTTCTTTCCAAATGAAGTTAATTTTTTTTGTGTGGATTTTGAAGCTTTTAATTGTGTATTTTGTTTTTAAGCCTTGACTTTTGGTTTAAGACTTATTTGAGAACATTAATCCTTTAATATGTGACTGCTATATGTTTTTTTTTTCACATTCGTTTTAAAGGTAGCATAGTGCCTAAGGCACTTGACTGCTAACCAGAAGGCTGGCAGTTCAAACCCACCAGCCACTCCTCGGAAGGAAGGTTGGGCATTCCTACTTCCGTAGTGATACTGCCTCGGAAACCCAAGGAGGGGTCGCTATGAGTCGGGGCCGACTCGATGGCAAATAACAACAACAACAACATTACCAAAGTTCATAAATTATCTTCCAAATTCACTATTTTAAAAGTTGCTGTTTCTCTTTTCAAAAAATAAAAGCTTATCCTCTAAATAATACTTAATACTTTATGATAAAGATAAAGGCCTATTTATAATAGAGAGGAGAATTACGGAATTACCAGAAGGTGTCCACTTCAGGCTTTCCAGTAACTTTGGTGATCAAGTCATTAAAGTTATTGCTAAGAGTTGTAGTAATTCTATGTATGCATTATGATAATAAGGAACTTTAAAAAAAAGTGTTAAAATATTAAGTTGTTAAAGTTGCTGTTGAAGTCCTTTTATATATACTTATATACTTCTGAAAAATTATATACTTCTGAAAAATTAAAATTTAATTATTTTTCTACTAAATTCCCTTTCCACTGAGTGCTTTTGGTTTTGTGCTGTAATTAATAGTTTCAGGCTTCACTCAAATATTGATTTATTATATATTTCCCTTTCTGCATATTTTTAAAAATACATTAACAAATGGATAAATAATGGGGAAAAGTCTTGATATGAGCCTGCAAACCCGCTTTAGTAGTTATAGTCATTTTCCTCAGCTCACTGTTTTTCCTAGATTCTGCAGCAAATATGGTATGTAAGAACATTCACTGTTCTGAGGCCCTGATTTAAAAGAAATAACTAAAATGAGCTCTACTACTTGGGTACCCTTAATTAAAAGCCCTAAACTGTGAGTGAATTTTCAGTTGAACTTCAGGCTTAAAATTTTAACCTAATTTGTGTTAAACTTTCTTAAGTGTGATGGAACATAAGTCCATTAAAACCAAAGGGGAATGATTTCTCTTCAAAGGCACTTGGCATGTTGTTCTGGCATAAACATAACATTGAGAAGTCCCTTGCTGATCTCCCTAATTTCACTCCCTTTCCGGATGAGTGGACAGTGGAAGATAAAGTCCTATTTGAACAAGCCTTTAGTTTTCATGGGAAGAGCTTTCACAGGATTCAGCAAATGGTATGGTAATTTTGGTCTTACTGTGATTCATACTTGAATGACATCTTATGCTTTTGTTAAGTACTTCTTAATTATTAAATTAAAAAGTTTTCCAATTTTAATTTTAAGAAAGTTTTGAAATTGACATATTTGCATACAATCATATTTTCTGTAACCATTGTAATGTGTGAAAGTTAAGTGCTATTTTACAATAACAATTTAGTGTTTATTTTGATTAAATATGTATGTAATGGTTACTAAATACGTTTTCAGTTCCAGGAATAAAATCATAATTTCAATTGGATTTTTAAATGTTTAATATTTTATTATTCGAATTTTGTTTTCTACCTTATGTTCTTTTGGCTGTGAAAGCCCATTTTCAATCATTTCTTATTTCACTTTTATCCAAGTGCTACTGCTTTTTTTAAAGGAGAAAAACTGCTTTATATTTCTGGTGCTTAAATGTTTTAGTGTTGTGTCAAAATAATATAAACCTTGAGAAGTTTTGTGCAATAAACTCTTTTAACCTGAGTGGGTGGAAATTAGACAGTGTTTGCAAATATATCTAGGTGTCTTCCATAATTGAAGAGGAAATTTTTGATGAGTGTACATTCTTGTTTGCCAGTATGACAAATCAGTGCATGGTCATTAGTCATTGTAATACCCAAAGACTTTAATAGTGGGTAAAGTGTGTTTGTGCTATTTATCATTTTAAAACCTGGACTTAAAATTATTTTAAAAATTTACTGCTAAAGAATTGAATGCCTCTTCTTGAAAAGAATTTGATGAGTAAAAGACACTAGCTACATAAGGCTACATATTATATGATCCCATTTACATGAAATGTCCAGAATAGGGGCTGTAGGGAGGGAGGAATGGAGAGAGACTGGTGATGGGTACAAGATTTCTTTTGAGAGTGATGAAAATGTTCTAGAATTAGCAGCTGTGGTTATACAACATATGAGTATACTACAAACCATTGAATTGTACATTTTAAAATGATAAATGTTATGGTATATGAATTCTGTCTAAATAGAAAAAGTTCCACTTCACAGATGAGGAAAAACAATTGAATCACTTTTTTGGGGGGGAAAAAATTGAATACTAACATAGCTATGCTGGGGGACTTCTAAGGCCATTCTGACTATTAGGTTGTGATCCCTTCCCCTCCCTGACACATAGAAATATTTGTTCAGAAATGTAAATGACGTAGTTTGGCCTGGTACTATGACTTTAACAGCACCACTTAGCTCTGTAATTCATAAAGGTACCTATGGACATTTTCATTAATGCTTTTATTTGCTGTGTATCAAAAATATTAGTCATTTTATTAATTTATGACTTAAACTTGCTGATTTAACATATGTTTGGTTTTTTTTTTTTTTTTAAGCTTCCAGATAAGACAATTGCAAGCCTTGTAAAATATTACTATTCATGGAAAAAAACTCGATCTAGGACTAGTTTGATGGATCGCCAGGCTCGTAAACTAGCTAATAGACATAATCAGGGTGACAGGTAGGTTGGATGCCTTTATTTAATTACATTGCTAGGGGCAGTGCATTGGGTTGCTTATATCTCCTAAAGCAGAAAAATTATCACAACATTTTATAAATACTTCCTATCCTTACATCTGTTTCTGCTCTGACAGGAAAAGCTGAGGGGTCGGAGATCTTAATAGTAAGAACTCTCTTCAACCCTTTAATTGTTAATTGTAACCAGCAAACGTCCCAGCTGAATTATATTTGAGCTGTGGTTAGCAATAATCACAAATGTTTCCTGTTAGTATTGATATAATCAATTCATATATTTAGAATATATTATAGAATATATTCTTTGGAAGATGCTCTTTCTATAATTATCTGAGGAACTAGAAGCCCACATTATTGTAACTAAACCTTTCTAGTATTATAAAATCGTTTTATTTACTAGTTTTGGTCAGTCTATATCCTCTGACCAGAGAACTAAAATTATGTTCATGTTCTCTTTCCCAAATAATTTTTTCTAAATCCATTTCCAACTGAGTCGCTCTCTCTTTTTTTAGCTAAGTGATTCCATGTGTCCAAAGGTTAAATGTTTCTAAATACTATAAAAATCTAAATTTTATGTTCATCTTCCTAAGGTCAACTATTATTCCATTGAAAATTATTTGTAAAATTATTAGCAGGGTATATTAAAGTGTGATAAGAGGACTGAAATAGAGTTAAAAGGAGGGAATTAAGCTTACTAATCTTTCTTCTCAGTGATGATGATGTGGAGGAAACACACCCCATGGATGGAAACGATAGTGATTATGATCCTAAAAAGGAAGCCAAAAAAGAGGTAATGATGATTATGAATTCGAGTGCTTGTTATTGTTCTACGAATTCACTCAAAAATAATGAATAGTACTTGATATTGGGAAAAAACCTTTATTATATAAGGGTTTAAATAAAGCTATCTGCCATCTAGTTCATCTGACTCGTGGAGACCTCATGTGTTGTCAGAATAGAGCTGTGTTCTGTTGGGTTTTCAGTGGCTGATTTCAGAAGTAGATCAATCAGGCCTTTATTCTAAGGCCACTCTGAGTGGACTCTAAGCTTTTGGTAGTTGAATGGGTTAACCATTTGTACTACTCAGGGACTCCATAAAGTGGTTTAGGGAGTGGAATATTGCAGTGCTAATTAGAGGTTTTTGGAACTACAGCACTATCTAGAACCCCAATTAGCTAGTGGCTTAAGTAATTTTTGGTTTTCTCAACCACAGAGAAGTGTAAAAACTGCCATGATCCATAGTCTTTAATCTGTGGAAAAGATACATAACCATTCTCAGATAAGGGTAAAATTAAGCTTTTTGGGTTTGTTACCCACTTTTCCTTGCAAACATTTTGTTTGTCCCATGTTACAGGAAATTACACATTAGTAGCATATCTACAGGAGCCCTAGTGGCACAGTGGTTAAAGTACTTGGCTACCAAGTGAAAGATTGGCAGCTCAAACCCACCAGTCACTCCGTGGGAAAAAGAAGTGGCAATCTGCTTCCGTAAAGATTTACAGCCTTGGAAATCCTATGGGGCAGTTCTGTTCTGTCCTATAGGATCACTATGAGTCTGAATCAATTTGACAGAAATGGGTTGGTTGGTTGGCTTAGCATACCTGCTACTAAGATATATTGACAGCAGTGAAAATTGAAATTCTACACGTTGCCTACCATACCTCTACCCCACATAAAACTTGGCAAATAACTTCACCTTGTCCTGCACAGAAAGTATCAAGCAGGAACTCCCTTAAATTCTAGCCCTTACTATCACCTTTGTGCTATCATCCTACTCTTAGCAACTTAATGCATTTGTGTTTGAAACATTATTGGAAGATCCCAACTAGAAAAGCACTCATAATCTTCAATATAATGACAATAATGATTTAAAATCAGTAAGAAAGGCTGTATTGATATTCATACTCTTGCTATTAAGGCAAGGAATTAAAACGCTATTAAAAAAAAAGGCAAAGTTGATGTATAAAAGCATGTTGATGGATAAAATTTGCAAGGTATAGGTAGTTGTGGAATAATGAAAAGAATACTGGAATTGGAGATAGTTTAAAGTTAGCATTTACTAGATTCATGACCTCGTCCAATTTAATGGCTCGTTCTTCTTCAGGTATTCATTGTCAAGGCCCATTCTGGCCCTTATCATCATCCTAAACTCTTTCATCTATGAAATTTTAAAAATCCTTCTCTTAGCGCAACTTTGTATTTTTAATCATTACTGCTAAATAATACTAAATTCCTTGGTTCTTTCACTTTTTCCTCTAAGTTTGTCAGTCTGTTCCTTACATTTATTTTCCTGAACCATAGACCCAGTGATCAACTAGCTTGAATTGCTGTCTTCCTAGTATCTTTAACTCCCATTTCCTTTATCCTTCTGCTATACCCCATCCAACCCTATAAACCCACAAGCTGGAGCAGTTACTATTCTTGTTATAAGAGGCACAGCCCAAGAAAATGACACAATTATATACATTGTTGCTACTACAAACAGTAGTTTCCAATCTCAGTGTAGTCTTTAGTGCTTGTCATTTTTTAACCTCTAAACCTGTTTTTTTATTGGTAAAATGAAAATAATAGGATTGTTTTGTGAATCAAAGAGGCAACGTGTATAAAAGCACTTACTATAATATATAGGACATAGTATATCTTGAATAAAAGTTGCTGTTTTATTATTTGAGAACCTATTTTGAACATTCATTTCTTTCTACACATCACTTACCACTCTTGTACTCTACATAAAGCTTCAGCAGATAACTTTCTACCTCAGAAAATAGGCAGGAATGCCCTTAGACTCCAGTCCTTCCTAACTTCTGCTCTCATACTACCCTTTTCATCTTATTAACTGCATTTGCACTTAAAACCAAAACCAAACTCGCTGCTGTTGAGTTGGATCCAAGTCATAGCGAACCCCTCCTTGGGTTTCTGAGGCAGTATCACTACGAAGTAGATTGACCAGTCTTCCTTCCGAATAATGGCTGGTGGGAACATTAAAATTATTGGATTTCCCACACAAAGCTGAGAATTCTTTGAAGCCAGGACTGAGTTAGTCATCTTTTACCCCTAGCACTTTGCACGGTACCTGGCATATGGCAGATAGTCACTAAATGTTTACTGAATGAACAGTCTTTGCCTGAAAGCTTCTCCCCCTCCAGTTTCACAGTAACAGCGGTCCTTTCTCCTGTTTTGAAAAATCTCTGCTTGTTTGTGTTTATCCACCCCTTCATATCTCTGGGACTTTGTCCATCGCTTATGCCGTCTCTTTGTTATGTTTTCAGTGCAACTCAGTTTGTTCAAAGTCCTCCATTTGAAAATACAGTTCTCTCTTAACCTGCCTTCTTGAAAGAACTGTACTCCTTACTTCACTCTTGAAGTTGCTTCGGTCAGGCTTCTTCTGTCCCACAGCTTCACTGGAACTGCCAACAGAAGTCACCAGTGACCTTCAAGTGTGATATCTGTTGATTACACTCTCTCCCTCACTGATCAAAATGGTTAGATTCCAAAAACCAGGTCATTATGTGAAATCTGCATTATGCCAGAGTGGGGGGCTGTGCTTGATCTAGTGGTAATTAAGTTCTGTTAAGTTCTGTTCGTGAGGTTGTTGCTAGGTGCTGTCAAGTAGATTCCAACACATAACAACCTTATGTACAGCACAGTGAAACTGCCCAGTCCTGCATCGTACTTGTAGTCATTGCTACACTTGAGCCTACTGCTGCAGCCACTGTGTCAGTCCATCTCTTTGACAGTCTTCCTCTTTTTTGCTGACTGCAAAAACGGCAAGGAGGCCACATGTTCTGACCTCCTCTAATCCCACAAGAGGAAGACAGGATTACCAGCAGTAACCCAAGGCCTATTCCTACAAGGCCAGACATGCTGCCTCCCTCCAGCCCTTTCTCCAACCGTTCCTCCCAAAGCACCACCACCTTTCTCCTGGGTTCAATAATTCGCTGCAGTGGCCACACAGAACTCACAGATTATGGAGTTTATTAGGGAAGCACCAGGCTACAATTCAAGCTCAGGAAAAACGCTCAGTCTCTCTCCCAGCCCACCGTCCCTCAGCCAACAGTCTCTCACAGTCTCTTTCCCAGCAGTGCTGGTCCCTCGGTGTCTCACTCAGCGATGTGTGTCTCTTGCGCCTCTTTCCCAGCAGCACGTGTCTCTTTCCGGGGTGCATGTCTCTTTCAGCAGCACGTCTTCCTCAACCAGCAGTCAGAGAGAGTTCTTCCAGGAGGCCTCCTTTTGAGCCCAGCAGGGTGGTCAAACTAGCCAATCATAGCATCAGAACTCTAAGCATCTGAGAGAGAGTGGGAACCTCCCAGAACATTGTATTGTGCCACGCCTAACAGAAATACTCCACGTGGATAACATTTACAATCAGGAGCTCCTCAGTTGCTCATTCCACCACTGAGTTTACAATGACTTATGGGTAGAAAAGCCATACAAAGTAATTTACTACACCGCATTGACTCTCTGCTTTACCAAGTATGATATCCTTCTCAGGGGACTGGTCTCTCCTGACAATATGACCAAAGTATGAGAGGCAAAGTCTCACCATCTTTGCTTCTAAGGAACGTTCTAGCTATAGTTCATCCAAGACAATTTTGTTTGTTCTTCTGGCAGTTTGTGTATATTCAGTATTCTTTGCCAGCACCATAATTCAAATGCATCAATTCTTCTGCAGTCTTCCTTATTCATTGTCCAGCTTTTGTATGCATAGGAAGAGATTGAAAATACCATGGCTTGGATCAGGTGCACCTTAGTCGTCATAGTGACATTTTTGCTCTTTAACACTTGACAGAGGTCTTTTGCATCAGATTTGCCCAGTGCTATACAGTGTTTGATTTCTTGACTGTTGGTACCATGGGCAGTGATTATGGATCCACGTAAAATGAAATCCTTAACAACTTCAATCTTTTCTCCATTTGTTGTGATGTTGCTTATTGGTCCAGTTGTAAGGATTTTTGTTTTCTTTATATTAAGATGAAATCCATACTGAAGACTGTAGTCTTTGATCTTCATCAGTAAGTGCTTCAAGTCTTCTTCACTTTCAGCAAGGAAGATTGTCATCTTCGTGTTGTAGGTTGTTAATGAGTCTTCCTGCAATCCTAATGTTGGGTACTTCGTATAGTCCAGCTTCTCAGGTTATTTGCTCAGCATACATTGAATATGTATGGTCAAGGGATACAACACTGATACATCTTTCCTGATTTTAAACTATGCACTGTCCCCTTGTTCAGTTTGAATGACTGCTTCATGGTCAGTGTACAGGTTCCATAGTTTGTTATGATCCACACAGTCAAGTGCCTTTGCAAAGTCAATAAAACACAGGTAAACATCTTCCTGGTATTCTTTGCTGACAGCCAAGATCCATCTGACATCAACAGTGATATCCCTCATTCTACGTCCTCTTCTGAACCCAGCTTGCATTTCTGGAAGTCCCTTGTCAGTACACTGCTGCAGCCATTTTTTAATTATCTTAAGCAAAGTTTTACTTGCTATTAATAATATTGTTTGATAATTTCTGTGTTCTTTTGAATCACCTTTCTTTAGAATGGGCACAAATATGAATCTCTTCTAGTCAGTTGACCAGGTAGCTGTCTTCCAAATTTCTTCACATAGACAAATGAGCATTGTATCCATTTGTTGAACAATCTCAATTGTATTCTGTCTTGGAGCCTTGTTTTTTACCAACACCTGCAGTGCAACTTGGACTTCTTCCTTCAGTACCATTGTTTCTCGATCATATACTACCTCCTGAGATGGTTGAATGTTGATCAGTTCTTTTTGGTACAGTGACTGTGTATTCCTTCCATAGGTGTCATTTTCCTTTCTGTGTCATTTAATATTTTGCCCTAGATTCAATATTGCAACTTCAATATTCAGCTTCATTATTGCAAATTAAAGTTGTTGTTTTTTTCCCCTTCTTTTAGTTTGAGAAATGTCAAATGTCTTTTTCCCTTTTGTTTTTCTACCTCCGGTTCATTATACATTTTATTATAATACTTTGTCTTCTCAAGCTACCCTTTGAAATCTTGTGTTCCACTTTTTTACTTCATCATTTCTTCCATTTGCTTTAGCTGCTCTCCATTCAAGAGCAAGTTTCAGAGTCTCTTTTGACATCCATTTTGGCTTTTTCTATCTTCCTTGTCTTTCTGGTAACCTTTTGCTTCCTTCATGTATAATGTTCTTGATGTCACACAACAAGTCTTCTAGTCTTCGCCACATCCTTTTCTTTGTCTGTCTTAGTCTCCACTGAAACCTGTCCCCATGGGGAACCCTGTTGGTATTTGAAGACCGGTGGCATAGCTTTCACCATCACACCAACACATATGACACCACAGTATGACAAACTGACAAATGAGTGGGGTCTTGTGAGATAAAGATCCCTTTTTTTTTTTTTTTTAATATGGAACTAACTGTTCTTTTTGACTGGTCTGCAATACCAGCTTTATCATATATGAGGTTTTTGTGTATGTATGGCTTACTCTTCTCCTCCTTTTGTCAGTTAAATGTCCCTTGCCAGCCTCCACAATGTTTTAATTACTATAGCCTTGTAATAAGTCTTGATAGCTGCTAGGGAAGATCCTACTACTTGATGGTCCTTTGTTCAAGCTTACTAGATTCCTGGGATAATCCGATAGGATTTTACAATGAATCTATGTGTAAACTGGGGAGAAGTAAAAATAATTTTGTGAGGCAAGAATCTGGAAAGGACTCACTCAGCTGGGCACTTCCTACCTGAGGTCTCTCATGCAGTCACTGTCAAATAGTGGCTGAGGCTGCAGTCATCTGAACCCTTGATTGACCTGGAAAACCCAGATGACTTCCTCATATGACCACTGGTTGATGTTAACTGTCAACTGGGAGCTCAGCTGGGCTATAGACTGGAGGCAGCTGTATATGACCTTCCCAGCTTGGTGGCCTCTGAGTATTCTGGTTTCTTACCATGGTGGCTGTTTTCCCCAAAAGTGATCATTTTCAAAGCCGTTCTACCGTATGGAAGCTACACAGCCATTTCTGACCTAGCCTTGACAGTTACTCAGCATCATTTCTACTGCATTCTAAGTATATCACTTCAGTGATCCAGAATCAAGGACAGGGAATATTGGCCTCGTTTCTTGATGGCAAGAGTATTAAAGAATTTGCTGACATGTTTCTAAACTTCCAAGCCTAGAACATTGAATTTTGTGAATGTTTTTCCATTTGTGCTTGGAGAAAATGCATATTCTAATTATTAGTTACAGAGTTTTATCTGCATTTGTTAATTTAAGCTTATCTATTTTGTGTTTGAAATCTGTATTTTTGCTGCTTACCTACTTGCTAGTTTGAATTTTGTTATTATTTGTCTGCTTACCTGATCAATTAATTGAGAAGTGATACTTGTTTTGTATTTTGAAGCTACTGTTACTGGGTGCCTACAAGTTTATAATTATTTTATCTTGCTGCTGAATTGAACATTTTATCAATATGTAGTGACCCTTTCATCTCTTGTAATGGCTTCTACCTAAAAGATGATTTTGTCTAATATGATATAATGTGACTATCTTTCTTCTGTTTAGTATTTTTTTTAATGTATGCCTACTTGGAATTCATTTTGATTCCTGAATCTTAGGTCTTATGTTCTGTAAACTTTTAAGTTGTTGACTCTTGGAATATTGCTTCTCCCTCTTTCTCTCTATTCTTTCCTTTGGGAACTCCTTTTAGAAATACGTTGGACTTTCTACTTCTCTTTTCCATGTCTTTTAGACACTCATGTTTTTGTCTCTCCATCTAAAGAAACATATTAATTTCAGTTTTCACAAAGTTGTCATTCTACTCTTATCACTTCTTAGTTTGCTAAGAGGTTTTATCACAGAGGGTTTCAATTGTAGGTGCTTTCTAACTTTCAGTTGCAGGCATTTTTCTCATGTATATGTGTGAGTATATATATGTATGTGTCTGTGTGTGTATGTGTGTGTGTGTGTGTGTATATATATATATATATATATACACATACACACACACTAATTCCTAATTTTGTCAAAAGATTTCATTTTATTTGGGTCAACAGTCAATACTCATGGAAATAGCAGTCAGTATATCAGATGCCAATAAAAAAAAAAGAGGAAAATAAATCAGATTCCGTATTGCACTTGGCAGATCAGCTGCAAAATACCTCTTTGAAGTGCTGAAGAGCAAAGATGTCTCTTTGAAGACTAAGGTGCACCTAACCCAAGCCATGGTATTTTCCATTGCCTCATATACGTGTGAAAGCTGGACAGTGAATAACGAAGACCAAAGAAGAGTTGATGCTTTTGAGTTGTGTTGGCAGAGAACACTGAAAGTACCATGGACTGCCAGAAGAACTAACAAATATGTCCTGGGAGAAGTACAGCTTGAATGCTCCTGGGAAGCAAAAATGGCCAGACATTGTTTCCGTACTTTGGTCAGGTCAGAAGGGATCTTTCCCTGGAGAAGGACATCATGTTTATAAAGTGGAAGGTCAGTGAAGAAGGTGAAGACCCTCAACAAGATACACTGACATAGTGGCTGCAATGGTGGGCTCAAGTATAGCAAGGATTGTGAGGCTGGCATAGGACCAGGCAGTATTTTGTTCTGTTGTACACAGGGTCGCTGTGAGTCAGAGCTAACTCGACAGCACCTAACAACACAAATTCCTGATTTTCTTTTGACCTCTGTCTAATCTGCTACTTAACACATCCATTTAACTTCCTAAAGGGCTTATAATATTTTTTTCTTTGGAGATACTCTGTTTGGTTCTTTAGAATTTCTGCCTGATCAGTTTTGATAGACTTTTCTTCCTTAATCCTATTTTCAGTTCTCTCTTATTTCTTTATATACATATAACACATTTATTTTGTTCTCTTTATCTAATAATTCTAACATGTATGATCTATGTAGGTAAAATTCTGCTATTTCTCACTCCTGAGGCTGGTTTCTTTATGTGTTTAGCAATTTCTAACTCATTTTCCTGGGAATGTTATTTGTGTAAAATTTATGAGACCTGTATTCATCTGGAGAGGAGCTACAACCAACCTAAGTCACTTTCAACTAAATTTTTGACATGAGGTTTTTCAGGCCAGACAGATGATTTAAATTCATCCCTAAATCTGCCTGAATGTAAGCCTGTGGTTTAGGATTTTCAGAGGAGACTTTTTTTTATTTCTTTCCTTTCCACCCAGCAAAAGTAAGATAGGCATGAGTCCCTTTAATCCTCTCCTGCAGGGCAAGGTGGTTTTTTCTACTTCACACAATGATGGGGTTCTTCTCCAGAGTTCTGCATTTGTCTGTTGTGCCCTGCACATAGCTATCCAGTGAATCCTGGCATTAGGCAAATGCCAGATCTTGCCTACTGACGTATCCCTCTGGATCCCTGCTTTCTCATCATTTCTGGCATCTGAGGAATTTCCTCACTTCCTGGCAACTCAGTATTAAAATTTAAAAGATTTTTTTAATAATACCTGGTCCAGCATTATTGAGAATGCTAGGCTTACAGAGATATTTTGGTACATCCAGTCTGCTATGTTCCTTTGAGGGAGCTCTGGTAGCATAGTGGCTAAGACACTTGCCTGCTAACCAGACGGCTGGCGGTTCAAACCCACCAGCCACTCCTCGGAAGGAAGGTTGGGCAATCCTACTTCCGTAGTGATACTGCCTCGGAAACCCAAGGAGGGGTCGCTATGAGTCAGGTTTGACTCGACGGCACATAACAACAACAACAACATGTTCCTTTGAGTTAGGTTTATGCAATGAAGTGTATCATGCTTTAGTATATAGTTTTATGAATTTTGCTCCAATACTCCTTTTCTAAAGAATTGGGTTATTAAGTCTATTCAATGAAATAGGCTTCAACCTAATGGACAAAGTTTTCTAATGAGTATTTTTATCTCAGAAGCACAAATTAACATTGATTTTTGTATCGCTCTTTTAGAATATTACAAGTATTTTTGCAATAAAGAGAAATGAAGTTCAGATGCATACTATGAACCTTGAAAACATGCTGAGTGAAATAAGTCGGACATAAAAGAACAAATATTATATAATTCCATTTATATGAAATATCCAGAATAAGTAAAAGCATAGAGACCAAAGTTCATTCATGGTTACTAGGAGCAGGTGGGAGGGGAAGATAGGATTATTGCTTAAGGGGCACAGAGTTTTTGTTAAGGGTGATTTAAAAAAAATTGATTAAAATAAATTGGAAATGGATAGTGGCTATTGTTGCACAACGTGATGAATATAGTTAATGTCCTTAAATTGTACACATAAAAATGGTTGAAATGTTTTGTTATATGTATTTCACTACAATAAAAGTTATAAAAGCAAAACAAAAAAACCCTCATATAATAAACCAAAACCAAACCAAACTCACTGCCATCGAGTTGATTCTGACTCATAGCGACCCCTCCTTGGGGTTTCTGAGGTGATATTACTACGGAAGTAGATTGCCCAGTCTTCCTTCCGAGGAATGGCTGGTGGAATTGAACCACCAGCCTTTCTGATTAGCAGTCAAATACCTTAGATACTATGCCACCAGAGCATATAATGGTACATTAAAATAAAAGTAATTTTTTAAAGAAGGAATATTACAAGTAATGAAATGCTGCTTAAACCGTATGTTTATCATTAGGACTTTCCTGACCTCTTCTGAGGTATAAATTCACATTTTATTTTTTTCATAGAGAATAGATTTGGAGTTTAGAAATGTTGTCAGGGTTAAGATAATTCTCTGTTGCTTTTTACCTTTAGAGGCACAGTTCTCTTTCAAGAACTCTAAAATGAGAATGAAATGTTACTCTTTTTGCCAGTTCTCTAATTTGAATAGGTCATTTTTGTAATTTGTCCCTTTTTACTCTCTAAAAATTTTGCCTTAATAGGTTATACCACTTCTCCCTCTTTATTGCTGAGGGAAAATTTATCTCATCTTGAAGCAAACAGTAATTGTTTAGATTCAATTTATTTGTTTTCATTTATTTATAACCCTCTGGGTCTAGAAACCAATCATTTGACTGCATGGATTAATCAAGGATACTTTATGTTTGGTGTTTGATACCAAATGTTTCCTCTTCCTGCTCACCACTCCCCACCACCACCTCCCTTCCCCCCATTCCCCTCTCCCCCCGCCATTTGTGAGTGTTCTGTGTGTGTGCACGTTTGAACGTGTACATTAATATAGTTAGTTAAAAGTATTTCAGGGGTATTTCTAGTAATAGACTATGTTCAATTTATATGTTTGTAAAAATCCAAGTAACCTGTTATTCTGTCTTTATTCTCTTAGGGTAGTACTGAACAGCCTGTCCAAACTAGCAAGATTGGACTAGGAAGGAGAGAGTATCAGAGTTTACAGCATCGCCATCATTCTCAGCGTTCTAAGTGCCGTCCACCCAAGGGCATGTATTTAACCCAAGAAGATGTAGTAGCTGTTTCCTGTAGTCCCAATGCAGCCAACACCATCCTGAGGCAACTGGACATGGAGTTGATTTCTCTAAAACGTCAGGTATTTTATAAAAATAGTACTTTTTTATGGTTCTATCCATCAACCTTACCTGCTTTTATACCTAGATTGAATTTAGTTGTTTGCATATTTTCTCAGCCACTTGTTTACATAAAGTTTATTCTTTAAAATTTACTTTATTTTCATATAAGATGCCTTTCTCTTTCTAGTTTAGATTTGAGTTCCAGCACTGTTACCTCTTAGCTCTCTGATCTTCGGTGAATTATGTAGCCTCTCTAAGCTTTAATTTCCTTTTCTTATCTGCAATTGGGAATGATAATCTTACTTCTTTTTATAATAATCAAGCTCTCTTACAGGTTGTTAGGAATTATTTGAGATAATGAATGTGAATTGCTTAACATAGTGTTTAACACATTGTGAATACTAATCATCCTCATCTGTAGTATTGATAGTAGTACTAATATTAATAGTTTGTAACAGTACTGTCATCTTAATCAGGTAGCAGTTAAGAGTCAGTCTCAAGAGTAAATGAACCCCAAAAACAAAGCTCAGAAGGCAGGAAGGGGCAGGAAAGAAGGAGAAATGGAAACCCCAGGAAGGAAGTTGGCAGGGTATTGTTACACTGAGGAGATTGCAGCTAATGTCACAAGACAAAGCATATATAAATTAATGAATGGGAAACTAATGTGCTGTGTAAACTTTCACACAACCTACAGTTAAAAAAAAAATGATTGATTGATTTTACAAATGGAAAAAGGGTCAGTGAACCTAATTTCTAACCCTGGCTTACACCATTTACTTCCTGTATAACCTTAGGGGAACTATTTAATTTCTCTCAGCTTCAATTTCCTCATCTGGAAAATGAGAATAATAATATAGTATATAGGTGACATTAAATGAGGTAATATATGATCAGTGCTTGGAACAATGCCTGGCATGTAGTAAGTGCTCAATCAGTGGTTATTAAAAACTGAAGACTGGCCTTTCTTAGTCTTTCCCTGTTTTTCAGTTGGTTGTTTTCCCTTGTTGTTACAGTTTTCATTATACCTTAAATCTAGATTCTCTTATTTTCTTGGCTTGTATCAGCCAACCCCATATGATGTGCCAGGGATTTGTGAATCTAGTTTCTCGAGCTATGACTTTTCTCCTGAGCTCCATAGCTGTATTTTCACCTGTCTGATAGATGTATCATCTTCCTCCAGGAGGCTTTTTGCTCTGTTCCCTATCTGTTGAAATATCAAAGAGCTGCTTTGGTTTCTTTTTCACCATTATTACTCACCCAACACAAGCCCAAATGGTAACCAAGTTATGTGTGTTTTAACTCTGAAATTTCCTTTAAATCAACCCCGTCATTTTTATCTCGTCACTACTACCCTTGTTTAGTCCCTTTATCTCCTATTGTCTGTCAGTAACTATCCTGTTGATTCTCCTTGGTGTCTTCTTCTCTTCAGCTCTGGGTTAACACTGTTGCCAATGTTATCTTTTTACAATATTGGTCTGATCAAGGTCACTCCTCTTAAAGCTCTTCATTTGTTTTTACTTGGCCTTTATCAGGTTATAGCAGAGACAGACAGGGCCCATCATGCAGGATTTACAAGAATGCCATGTTAAGAAAGTTAAAATTCTTCCCAAATTAGAAAGCAGACTTTAAAGATAGGTGTAAGATCATATTTATATTTTTCAGCTATATCTAATTTTTTAAGTGGTTGCTGTAAGGATTATTGTGTACATTCTTAGCTTACCACAGTCTACTCATTGCCATTGAGTCAGTTCCAACTCAGTGCTACTCTACATGTCAGGGTAGAGTTGCCCCATAGGGTTTCCAAGGCTGTAAATCTCTCTTTTATTTTCCCCCCAAAGATTATAACAATATTCTATTTTGTAAATAAACAAACAAAAAAACCAAACTCACTGCCATCAATTCAGACTCATGGCGAGACCCCCATTTGGGTTTTGGAGGCTGTAAATCTTTATAGAAGTAGATGGCCAAGTCTTCCTTCCACGGAGCAGCTGGTGGGTTTGAACCATTGACCTTCTGGTTAGCAGTCAAGTGCCTTTGTAAGTCAGTTGGTGAAAATAGAAAAGAAGTTTGGCATGGTAAAATATATGTATAAATACATATAGAGAGATTTATTTCAAGGAAATGGCTCATGCAAATGTGTAGGCTGACAAGTCCCAAGCCATCGGTCAGGCAGCAGTCTGGATACTTCTCCAGATTCACATGGTTACAGGGGCTGATGAACCCAAAATCTATAGGTCAGGGGCAGGCTGCTGACTCACATCCCAAGAACTGAGCCCATCATTCTAGCCACTGTGTCATTCCATCTCATTGAGGGTCTTCCCCTTTTTCATTGGCCTTCCACTCCACTAAGCATGATATCCTTCTACAGAGAATGGTCCCTTCTGACAACATGTCCAAAGTAGTTGAGACAAAGCCTGAAGGCTATAAATCTTTACAGAAGCAGATTGCCGCATCTTTCTCCCGTGGAGCAGCTGGTGGGTTCAAACTGCTGACCTTTTGTTAATATTATACTCCTTCACATAAAATATATGAACCTTGCAACAGTGTGGTATAAGACTGAGAGGATTTTTCTCAGTCACAAACATGTTCAGATTTCTCTATTTCTTGACCTGCTTCCTCGCCCAAACAGCTCTTACGTTTCTTTTTGCTTCTCCAGCAAGCTTCCTAAACTGCCCCCACATCCATACCAATTCTAACACTGAAAAAGCTATTTTAAGATTGTTTATGAACAGGTTGCCAGGTCTACTGTACATGGTTCTTATCTCCCTTGACTACTCAGTAATATTTGACACTGTCAACCATTTCTTCCTTCTCAGAATTCCTTTCCTTTGACTTTTGTGACATTGAACTCTTTTGAGTATACATTTGATTGAATGTTTAATTTTTAGTCAAACCATGAATATTTACAAAGGACTCCCATCTTCCTAACCTCTTTAGAGAACTTCAAAAAGCTTTGCCTGTGATATTTATAAAGTACTCAGGTATTTTTTAAAATGATAAATAAAATGTACTCATTCAGTATCAACTTCATCCTCATTACTACTACTTGTCCACTTTTAGACTATTTTTACTGACTTTCAGAAAGAACCTTTGTTTTTTTCCCAGTGGTTGTTGGAAATATATGCCACAAAAACGTACACTAATGCAAGTTTCTACAAATACAAATTCAGTGATATGGGTTACATTTTTTGAGTTGTGCAACCATTTTCACCCTCCTTTGCTGAGTAGTTCTTTCCCTCATTGACATAAACTCACTGCTCTCTGAGGTTCCTATCTAATCTTTACAGTTGTTGTTAATTTGATCCCATAGAGATTGCTTTTAAATGATAAGCATAATGTTCAAGGCAGACATTCTTAATTAGTTAAGCTAAATTATTATTTGGTTTTTAGAAGACTTCAGGGGATATTTTTGGCTTATGGTTTAACGATTATTTTGGGGCAGTAGTTCCAGAGGTTCATCCAGCCTCCATGACTCCAGAAAGTCTGGCTTCCATTTTAAATTCTGTTCTGCATTTGCCCCCTTCTGGTCAGGATTCTTCTATAGAATCTTTAACCAAAATGATCAGTAATGGTAGCTGAGCACCATCCAGTTCTATCTCATGGAGAAGGAGGCAGTTGTTCATGGAGGCAATTAACCACATATTCCATTTCCTCCTCCTATTCCTAACTCTCCTTCCTCTGTTGTTCTACGTGAGTAGAGATAAATTGCTGTGCCTTGAATAGCCACTTGAAACTTTTTAAGACCCCAGGTACTACATTATGAACAAGAAGGTAGAACAGAAGCACTAAACATGTTACTGGGCCACTTAACTGGCAGGTCCCATGAAACCATGACCCTAAACCTCAAAACCAAGGGTGCTAAATCCCACACAATTTTTGCCAGTTCAGCTTTTTACATGTGTACAGCTTACTGACAGCAATTACATTAACTGGCTGTGCAACCCTACCCTTATTCAACATAATTTTTCCATCACTGTAAACCAAAACTCAGTATTCTATAAGTAGTACCTCCTACTTCTACCCTCCTTCCTACTCCCTGATAGCTACTAGTATGCCTGTTCTGTTCTTTTTATATAAATGAGATCACACAGTATTTGTCCTTTCTTATTGTCTTATTTTACTGAGCAAAGGTTTTTGAGGTTAGTACGTGTTGTAGCATGGCTCGGAACTTTTATTTCTTTTCTTTTTTTTTTTTTAAATTTTATTTTGATTTGGGTGAAGATTTACAGAGTAAATTCACTTTTCATACAGCAGTTCACATATACTTTGTCTCATGTCATTGACCAAAATTT
>NW_006921600.1:13253565-13258881 GCF_000298275.1 Orycteropus afer afer | reverse complement strand
GCGGTGTTTTGCAGATTCTACATTATTCTTTAGCGTTGCATAGTATTCCATTGTGTGTATGTACCATAGTTTGGTTATCCATTCCTCAGTTGATGTACATCTAGGTTGTTTCCATGGAACTTTATTTCTTCTACTGGCAGAATAATATTCCATTGTGTGACTACCACATTTTGTTTATCTATTCATCCATTGATGTGCATTTAGACTATTTCCATCTTTTGGGTGTTGTGAATAGTGCTGCAATGAACATGTAGTACAAGTATCTGTTTGAGTCTCTTCTTTCAAGTCTTTTGGGTATAATTTTGAGCAGAATTGCTGGGTCATATGGTATTTATATATTCAGTTTTTTGAGGAACTGCCACACTATTCTCCACAACAAAGCTATTCCATTTTTCAGTCCCACCAGCAGTGGATAAGGGTTCCAGTTTCTCCTCATTCTCACCAGTTATTTGTTTTTGAAAAGAACTTTTTTTGTAAGCTTTAGGCTCCTTCCTTGATTATTCATTTGATATGTGACGTAATAAAAGTTTGCATTCATGGGTTATAAATTCTGCTAGGCATTTATAAGAGTATCTCATAAATGCCCAAACTGAATTCTTCCACACCCACTCTGTTTATCTGTCCTTCATTTTTGTGTTCTTTGTCTTGGTGAATAACGCCAAGTACACTGAGTTACCAAGCCAGAGACCCAGGAGTTACCCTGATTCCTCTTCCTTAAGTCTCCACAATCAACTGTTTACAACTAATTTTGTTTCTAACTTGTTCTTTTAACCACCACTGCTTTATTACTGCTTTAATTAAATTCTTCAACATTTCTCACCTAGGTTGTTAAATTAATTTCCATCCTTTTCTACTACATTCTATTATTATTGGAATGATGTTTCTGAAAGGCAAAGATGGTTATGTTGCTCCCTTGGTTTAAAACTCCTTTAGATTTCTTACAATCTTGAGGCAAAATTCAAACCCCTTTTCTGGTCCCAGACTGAGTTGTTGCCCTTGTGTTAGGTCCTTGCTGTCTTCCTAAATGCTATACTGCCTGGAATGTATTCCCTACTGCCAACATTGTCTGCCTGCTTAATCTTTGCTAATCCTTTAAAACTCAATTGAGGTGTCATCTCTGGAAAGCTTTCCCTAATCTTCATTACCACCTGCTCACCAACACATACACAAATGCATTTATTCTCTTGTTCTCTTTCTTCTCTGCACATGTAAGTGCTCAGTGCTTTGGCATTTACCATATTCATCTACCCACTTGTCTGAAATCCTGGATGACTGAGACTTTATATTTTATCTCCACATGTCTATCTAACATGACCAACCAACTAACCACCCTTAAACTATCCTAGATTTATAGATTTTAGTTATGTTTTTAAGATGTCTGGTTAAAAATAAAAAAATCACAGATCACTTTATAAATATTTGATGCCCATACTGAAAAAAAGAAAAACAAGGTAAACAACAACAATGAAAAAATCCCAATTCTTAATATTCTAAGTGGATACTAACAATATTGATAGTAGAAAATTGGTATGGTTCAAATTTATGTTCTACCTCTTATATTTTGTGACCTTGGAAATTTCTTAAGTTCTCTGTGTCCTACAATTCCTACTTATAAAATGGTTGTAATAGAAATAGTCAGTTGTGCTATGATGCTTATTTTGAAAATACTGATTTCTTCCAGCACAGTTGATATACTAGGGACCAGTTTAAGCATAATGTGAATTTAGTGTTTGTGTGTGATTTTGTCAGTGAAAAACTACACCCAGCTGAGCACTTAAAAACATCTGCCAGCTACCTCAGTTCTACACACATCCACATCTGGTGTTGAAACTTTTCGTCTGGATTTCAAATAACCCTTCTTGTACCATTTTATAATAACCCACAAGCTGCAGCCATTTCTATGCCCACTTTCACAAGCAAACGGAAGGTCGTTTTCAAGATAAAGTCATTTTTATTGTAGTGTTTATGAATTGATCATGTGTAAAAGTATGCTGCCATTTCTATTAGATTCTTATCTTTTTATGTATCATTGACAAAATGTTGGGGGTGTCATGCCTCCTTTGTTGTGGAATTTTGCATAGGATAGTGACTTTCAAAGAACGCATATGCTGTGTTATAGTTTAATTAGTTTTACCTACTTTATAAGGTTGTTATAGGGATTAAGTAGTTTATTATGTATAAAACACTGAGAGTGATATTTTGCATGTAATAAACAGTATATATTAGCCACCATTATCATTGGTATTATTGGAATAAAGGTATTTTGGTCAAAACATTGTGGTAATGAGACATATTGATGGAATTTAATTTCTGTATATGCCAGCTGTCTTTGGTTATAAGAGACATTGTTAAAAGGTATTCAAGAATTGTGATTTATGGCCTTTGTCTATTAGTCAGTGTGAACATTAGTTGAATAAGTTTGTTAAATATATCTGTCCTCTTGAAATAAAACTTAAGAGGGTTTTGGTTACCCTTTTCATCTATTGAGTACTCAAACATTTATCTAAGTGACTGATCTGATTCACATTTTGGGTGATATTTTTTTTGAAGGTTCAGAATGCTAAGCAAGTAAACAGTGCACTAAAACAGAAAATGGAAGGTGGAATTGAAGAATTCAAACCTCCTGAGGTATGTTATTGAAGACTACGTGAGATTAAGTGGTAAAACCATACATATTCTTTGAGTTATCCAATGTTCAACTATTATTTTTTCACATGTATTATTAATACTTTAAGGTTTCATAATACAGATCATATGCTGTGTTTATTTTGTCATTTAGATAGTTAGTCTTTTGAGACGTGACTAATGATTTTGTACTTAAGATAAATCATTTGTTTCCTGCCCTTAGCAATTCGCATTAAGGAAGATAATCAGGGAAAATAACTATAGGGGTAGACATAGTGCATGTGAAACAAGAAGGTCATCAGTTGAGCAAGCCCTGCCTGTCTGAGTTGGTAACACATCAAGGAAAGGAAGGAAGAAATCACTAGAACAGAAGCTCACCTTAACAATTTGAACAAATTTTTATTTTAAAGTAGTTGTCTTTTTTTGTTCAGATTTCCAATTAGGATTTCAGTATGTAGACTGATAGCCATATCTGAAAACAAGATATTGATTGACCATTTTCTCAAGTCTTTAACTTACATTTCAGGTGAAATTTAAATACTTTTTTAATATTTGTGATATCATAATGTTTTTCTCTTTTTCAGTCTTCATAGCCTGGCGATGCCTTTCTGAATATGCAATAATCAAATAATCTTATTTGGTCCTAATGGGACTTTTTTCTGCTCCCAAATCACAGGTTGACTGAAATAACTACAAATGAAAAATATATAAATGGCTAGAGGAAAGCAGAAGAAATATGCTTCAGAAATAATGCACCATATGCATTTTTAATCACTAAAATCTTTAAGGAAGGAAAAATCATATGAAGAAAGTTGTTTTTGTTTAGAATAATCTCTTTCAAGGAGGTTAAGTAATTAAAATGAAAAATACATAGACTAATATAATAAACCTACAGATAAACTGACATTCTAGTAACATTTTCTTAAGGACAGTGTAATACAAAAGGTACTTTATGTTATATTATTGCAACCAAAGTATTTTAATGTTTTTACTTGAAAGATGCGTAAAGCAAAACACTTTAAATGCCTGTAATTGCATAATTTTAAAATTAAATAAAATGCATATAGCAGAAAAACATGAGAATACTATGAAGAGATTTATGCAAATAACGGAAACAAAATGGAGAAATTCCTAGGAAAACATTGTCTAACCAGAATTGTTTCAAAAAGAAAGAAAACCTGAATAATTTATAATCATTAAACAAATTGAAGGAATAATTAGTATCTTTCTCATAAGAAACGCCAAGCCCAGACAGTTTATTGGAAAAGACTACCAAATGTTCAAGGAAAGAATAATTCTAACCTTAAAACAAATTTTCCCACAACTACAGGACAGCCTCACTCTTGAACATTATATAAACTAAGATATGAAAGTATAATATCACTGTATAACCTTTCCATATACTACTTCATTTTAGCCTCACATAATCCAGAGAAGGAGGTAGAGCAGATACTATTATTTTACATTAGAAAATGGAGACTCAAAGAGGGTAACTGACTTAGTCAAGGTCACATGCCTAGTAAATGGTCAGCTCTGGCTGGATTATAGACTTTGAGAGTCCTGGTTGGAACCTAGGTTAGTGTATGTCATGCTGCCTCCTGTTTTGGGATGTTTTCATATTATAGCACAATTGTATGTTAGAATCTTACATTTTAATGCAGTTATTGGGTTAGAAGTTATCAAATACTTATTGCATGTTTTGATTTATTGTAAAAATAATGATCAAAATGAAACAGTCACAATCTTAACACTCTACCATCCATATATTGAAGTTCAGATATTACTTTGAGATTGATTTATTGAACTCATATGTCTTGAAAAATGTGTATATGTTTCATAATCTAGAAAATGCCCAAAACACTGACCCTTGGTTAGCAGTCAAATGCTTTAACCACTGCTCCACCAGAGCTCCTAGAAAATGCTCAGATTATATTTATATTTATCATATTATTCCTGTTGCTTTGTGAGGGAAAGGGGCAATATGAATAGACAGATTTCAGAATACTAGGTTAACAGTCACAGTATAGACACTGAAAAAATCAGTCTACCTTTAGGTTAGAACATACCTAGTCAATGTATATTATTAACATTTGGGATAATTACATAGACCATAAAATGAAGTAACTGAACTGGAAGTAAACAGTTCCCAAGATGTTAGGAAAGAATAATTCTAATCTTAAACAAATTTTCCCACAAATACAGAACAGCCTCACTCATGAACATTATATAAAGTAAGATATGAAAGTATAATATCACTGTATAACCTTGGTTATATATAATTTGGTTTTGTTTGTTATTTTCATTTAGGAGGAAATATGGCAAAGAAAGCCCATTCACTTCCACAAGTATTTACTGATCATTTATTTCATGTAAGGTGCTGTGGGATGTGTGTGTGGGAAGGCAGGAAACACAATAAAGATGAGGAAGTAGTGGATTTTTCTACCTGCTTAAAAAAAAAATTTCAATTCTAGATCTTATAAGACAGACTGTGATAAGGTTTTATGAGAGGTTTGTGAGTAAAATGCTACAGGAGAACAGAGATGGTCATTCATCTTAGCTAGGATAATCAGGGAAGACTCTTTGAGGGGAATATTCCAGGCACAGGAAGTAACAAACATTGATTGGATGTTGAACAGCATATTCAAAATAGAGATCCAGGGGGGGAAATTAAAAGTTCTTTTAAAAACAGCC
>NW_006921600.1:13222987-13253179 GCF_000298275.1 Orycteropus afer afer | reverse complement strand
GAAAAAAAAAAAAAAAAAACAGCCTCCCATACCCACCCCACCCCCATAAAAAAACCTAACTCACTGCCATCAAGTCTATTCCAACTCATAGTGAGCCCCACTGGGTTTCTGAGGCTATAAATCTTTATAAAAGTAGATGGCCCTGTCTTCCTACTGTGGAGCAGCTGGTGGATTTGAACTGCTGACTCTGTGGTTAATAACCAAATGCCTTAACCACTACATGTATTCCCTGAGTCCTTGTTATATGCTGATTATTGTCCTAATTAATACTGAGAATTCAGTGGAAGTGTAAAACCATCCTTTCTCAAGAAGCATATTTATTTTCTACTGAGGAAGACAAACTTAAATGCAGAGTCCAGATAAATGCAGTATATAGGAGAGATATAAAGAAGGTTGAACAGAGGCTTCTTTGTGGTGGGTATGAGTAGACAAGGTCCATACTCAAGAGTATAAAAGTCCTTGTGAGAGCTAGAGAGAGGTTTGTCTTTTGAATTAAGTCAGATATTAAAACCATATAGTTTATTCAGTATAAGAAGGATGTAACTTTAGTAAAATAACCTTGGCTGTATTACGTATTTAGAATAAGAACAGAGGAACTTTACAGCTGTTAACATACTAAATGCGTGAATGATAAAATAAAATGGTGGAAGAGTTATCAAGTAGGATTGGGTCTTAATTTAAATGGACAGCAAGATGAACCCAAAGTAGAAATTAATGTGATTCCTTGAAAGAATGTGAAAGAATTGGAGGTGAAGGATGGGTAGTGTGTTTTGTTACGCTTTGATTTGTTTTGGATGGAGGTGAGTAGGTAGGGACAAAGAGATTAATGAATCCCAAGAAGGAAGAATAATTATAGTTGAGAAAAGGAGTACTTTTAAAGCTAGAAATTTCCCTATGGATGGGGAAGGTGCATGGCGTTATTTTATTATGCATGTTGGGTAGAATTTATAATACTGGGTAGAAGGTTTAACTTAATGACCTTTTCCAACTCAGAGATAGTATGAATTTCCCACTGACAAAAATGGGAAAGATGTGAAGACGAGATCATTTAGCCAGGAAAGGATACTGTAAAGATTCTCAAGTCACTAAGGATGTCTTAGAGTGTTCTTGAAGAGTTTTTGGGGACCTTTATTATTATTATTATTATTTATTATCACACTTTAAAAGCGGTATTTCAGATTGAGGTTTGCTGTAGAAGAATATTCTTAGTGGTACCACCTAGCAAACCAACACATACCACATAATTTTAGATTTCTAGATGTGTTCTAGTTGTCATCTCTTTAATTAAATCTCAAATTAAGTTTCTTGGGCTTTAAAGAGAATTATAAAAATCAGTAATTTACAGGAATCCTGTGTATTAAAAAAAAAATTTCCTATTTTTCCTTTGATCCTTTTTTTCCCCTCTTCCACTGCTTTCGTTTTGTCACACTGACTATTCAATCCCATACAATTTCAGCACTCCCTCGCATTGTTTTGTACTGAAGCTTCTTACAGGTTAATATTGGCAGCGATAACCACATTCCACAACTCTTAACTCGTCCTTCTTGCATTTTTCTGAGACTTTGACTTAGATGACTACCTGGTCTTCCTTTAACGTTTGAGAGGTATGTTCTTTGTTAGTGTTATGTTCCCATCTCAGCAGAAATTTTCCTTTCTTGTACTTAAATGTAGGTATTCTCTAAGCTTTTATCCTCAGAATTTATTTTTCTCTCTCTTTCCCCTCTCTTGGAGATATATAATCTCACAATTGAACATATTAAAGCCACAGCATATGTATATTTAAATAATACTAATTCAACCATAGGCACTCAGCCAAATTAGAAAAATAAAGAATGTGTTTAATAATAGCATGTTTAGTAGTGGTGGCAGTCCTTTCTAGGTGCCATTATTGTATGTATGCCCAAAGTGAGCAGTTACAAGCTAGAAACTGTGACTGCTCTTCCTTTACTCACTTTTAGCTTCTGCAGGCCTCTTGTAGAATCTCATTGAACTGAGTGAGATTCTTTTTTTTTTTTTCCCCATATAAATTTCCCTAAGTTCAAGCCAACAGCTTCATCGTTTAACTGAAAAACTAGTGGTCCATTCCAATGCTGGAAGAATACCTAACTGTGTTAACTTATTGAGAGAGATCGTGTCTATCTCCATTGCTACTTTTGTCAGGACATTTCCAGGGTAATTTGGTGGGGTTGGGGAAGGACACTGGGTTTTTTTGCTTTTTTTCATTCTTAGGCTGGTTTTAGAATCCCACATCTGATGCCATTGTAGTCCCTTATTAAAAATTCTCAAATCCTTTAAAAATGTATTTGAATAAATTAATACAATATAGCTTCTGGTGGAACCTGAGTTCCATCTGAATATCTTGCCTGATACCTCATTCTCAGTGTGTACCAGTTCAGTTCATCTTAGCTTCACCTTCTCACACCTCCCAAATCACCATTTCTTGACTTAACTCGGCTCTTAATGATACCACCCTTCACCCAGCTTTCTAGGCTTAAAATCTTTTTCAGGTTGCCCACCTTACCTCTACATAATGATTACTTATTAAATTTAGTGTGAGCTTACCAACCTTCATTTTCACAGCCTTTTCAAAAATGGTCCATCCTTTATTTTACTTAAATAACATGAACTTTCCAGTTCCACTTCTTCCTGACACAAATCCTGTTCTCTTCACATGGGATGCCTTTTTCTTCATCTTTGCCTTTCAGAATTTCTTCCATTCTAAAGCTCATCTCAGTCTCCAGCCTTTCCATTTTTCCTTTTTCTTGCTCCTTTTCCCCACTCCAGTCATTTTGTGTTTTTCTCTTGTGTTTGAATCTCCAAAATCCGCTCTACTGTTTGCTTTTAATTATGCTTATTTGTGTTCATCCAATCTCCTGTTTAATTGTAAGGTTTAGAAAGTTTATATGATGTATCTTTATTCTGTGATCTATATTGTAGGCATACTTAAAACCTATTTGTTGATTTAAAAAAATTTTTTTTTCATTGTGTGCTTTATTTCTTTCACTTTTTGTTCCCTTTTCAGTAATGATGACTTTCTTCTAGCTCTGCCTTTAGATTTAACAAACATCAGTTAATCAGATTCTGTTTGCTCAGGTGTTGTCCTAGGTGATTTTTACATATATTGTAAATACAGTGTCATGTTTTCATATATTTGATACTCAGAACAATTTGTAATATGGATCTGACAGGAGATGCTCAGTGTCCAGGTACTTATTAATCTAGAGGAAGCACCAAGAAGCAAAAGTTGCCAAACAAGAAAGTATTCACTAATGAACTGATCCCTTATAAAATTAGGTTCTACTCACCAACTCTCCCTAATTAACTCTAGTGTTATCTATCCCATCCACCATATCAGCATCTTTCTCTGTCATTTTCTTGCTGCTAGTGCAAATACTGGATACTCATCTGTCAACAATTTTGTAGGCTATTTAAGCCGTTCTGTTACACCTCACAGACATCATGAAGTCCTGCATCTTTTGCAATATTTGTGATTTTAAAATTTTAATGAATTTTAAATTTAATGCATTTTAAAAATTTATAAATTACAAATACTGCTAAAGATGCAGGACTTCATGATGTGAAAGTGTAAGAGAATGGCTTAAGTGGCCTGCAAAATCGTTGACAGATGAGTATTCAGCTGAAGTAATGATTGAAGAAAAAAGGATGAGTCATGGGCAAATATTTCAAAAAAATAATTTTTGAGTAACAATGATTAAGAGAGGCCATTGAGAAAATGAACTCATTTTCATAACTTTTAGTTTCATATTTCATACTAAGTTGTAATCAACCCTTTGTTTTTTTCATCCTTCATTATGAAATATTTGGCCATGTTTTAAATAGGTTCCAGTACCAGTTATCCTCGATACTAAGGACCTCTTTTATCGCAGCTGGGGTAAAATAAGATTGTCCAGGTATTAAATGTTACCTACTACTCCACTGTTTTTACTCCCCTTTTTTGGGAATATAATTTAAATTTTCTGGGTTTTTTTTCCCCCAATCATCTCCCTTTCCTTTTTCCTTGCTTAGCTTTGGTTTGCCCTTTTCTTATTACTACTTCTGTGTGTTCCCTCATTTTTCCTAATCCCTTCTTTCTCTCTTCCTTTTTGTTGTTGTTCCTTTGCCTCATTGCTAATGTCCTAAACACTATCTATCTTCTGGCCCATTTGCTGTACCTTTTTAATCATATCTGAAATTCAGTGCTTTCTCTTTTAGGTTTTTGCTTTCTTTTGTAATAAAAATAATTTTTTCTAATTTTGCATTTCTGTTTCTTCCATTGTTTTTATTTTTCACTCATGGTGAAAAAAATGATGTTTCCCAGAGTTTCTGTGCAATATACAAACTCTTACTGCTTAAGACCATGAGTGAGGTAAGACCTTCTGTATGCAAAGGAAGCCCTTCTTTCTGTTTTGCCAGTATATTCAGGTATTACACCAGGCCACTTGGCAGCTCCTACTACAAGCCTTTGTAGGGCAGTGTACTTATTTCTGGCCTTCCATCTACTGCCAAAGGTCCTTGATTTACTAGTCAGTAGGTACGTTGTTGTTGTTGTTATGTGCTGTTGAGTCTGACCCGACTCAGAGCGACCCCTCCTTGGGTTGCCGAGGCAGTATCACTACAGAAATAGATTGCCCCATCTTCCTTCTGAGGAGTGGCTGGTGGGCTTGAACCGCCAGCCCTCTGGTTAGCAGTCAAGTGCTTAGGTACTACGCTACCAGAGCTCCCAGTCAGTAGGTATACACTAATGAAATTTGATTAGGTATTTAATATTACATAATAGACACATCCTAAACCTAGGATTTTTTCTTAAAAACAGAAAATACTGGGAAATCTTGGGAGCAAAATCTGTTCTTATCAGTGAGTCACTTTCTACTTAAGAAACTTAAAGAAAATTTAAAGAATTATTTTAAGAAATAAGGACTTAGGGCTGGTCAACTGTTCTATCTTAATCTATACCACTGTTATTGTGGAGTAAGGGTAAGTTTGATATAAATATCAGGGGAAGAAATTTTAGAGATTAACAGATCCTCTAAAAAAAAATAAAGCCTCTTAAAATGTTTAAAACTAGGCTAAAATTACTATCCACAACGTGTGATAGGAACATTGTAGTCAGAAAATGGAGTTGCTGCTCTAATGGACATCCTCAGGTTTTAATGTCTCTGACTAGAGAATAAATGCAAATGTTCATTCTCCCAAGTTGATGCATTTCTCATTCATTATCTTTCTCTGGGGGTAAAAGGTAACACAGGAAATATTTTTTAATCCTTCTAAAAATTGAATCTTCATAAATTAGAGTTTTAGTAATCTTCATGTCTGTGATTTGGTGAAAAGTTAAAAAAAAAAATAAGCACTTTGGAAAAATGTCTGTCTTCATATCCTCATTAGGAAACTTCTCTTTAATTTTGTAGTCAAATCAGAAAATTAATGCCCGTTGGACCACAGAGGAGCAGCTTCTAGCAGTGCAAGGTATATTAAAGATAAGCAGTTATTGTTGTTAATAATTATCTTTAACTTGTCATGAAAGGTGACTACCATAGTTCTTCCCTTCCTTTAGAAATGGATCAAGAGGGGGCTTTTGTGTTCACCACAGAGCCCTGGTGACCAGGAATTCTGTGTTGTACCTGAGCCTATGTGTATTATGGGGCCTAAACAGCACATAGCACGTTCTCAGCATTCAGTAAAATGATGGTGATGACAAACATGAGCAAGTTGGTTGGGCTCTCTTGTTGCCTCTGTTTCAGCATCCCTGCAACTGGGTTCATCCTTACTATGTCACTTATTGATAGCTCATAGTTAAAAGCATAACTGTACTGTGTTTTTGGTTTCTCTAAATATTCTATATCTAGTGTTTCTCTATTTGATAAATGTCAGGTACTAAAAATATTAACTGTGTGCCTAACTTTCGGTATATCATACCTTACTTAAGAGATGTGCCATGGAATGCTTAGAAAACTGACATGAAAACCATACATTTATATAATCATATATATATATATATATATACACACACACACATACATACATACATGTATAGAGAGAGAAAGGGAGAAACTTAAGGGATGTTGAAAATACATATATAGTATTTTAATTCACTATAAGAATGCTTTGTTAAGTTATATGGCTGAAGACTTTGTATTATGAATATACATGGGCAAATTGTAAGCATAAACTTAGATTGCCTCATGTTTGAATTGCTTAAAAAAGGGCAAATTATGTATTTTTATTCAGCATTGTGATTATTTTTATCTTTCTCTCAAGATACTATCTGCAGAACTGATTGTGTAAAGTTTGGTTGACATTTTGTTTCTTTCTGGCTGAGCCTCCTTTTGTGTTGAGTGGTAATAGCTCTTCAACTAGGTTAACGAGTGTCAAAGAATGGGTCCAAGTAAATGTGTATATCATCATTCTAGCAGTGAAACATAAGCATACCTTTTAAAATATTTCCTGATGTACATCAGAGAACATATTTAATTTAAAAATGCTGTGCAAGCATCATTCAGATATGAGAATGATGTAATTCAAGATTGACTGATAGATGATTCTGCAGTTTGGATTAGGGAAAGTGAGAATTAGCCAGCCAGTATGATTTGAAAATGTCATAGGCAGATGCCAGCAGGATGATACCAGCCTTCCCTTTTTGCTGCTACAGCATATCAGAGTCTTTCATGACAAGAAGGACTTGATACTGTGGAGCCAGGGTGCTGGATGTGCATTTAGCACATTATAGGACTAAGCGTCCAAGTGAGTCAGAGCAAGGTTTAGTTAGTTTATAAGGTATAGTGGTAACTTTTTAAAATTAGAAACTGACAGTTTAACATTTATCTTAAAAATAAGGGAGCATTTTCAGTGGCTGCTTCATATTCATTTAGAATTTTGATGACTTATAGCTCTAACATAGTTATTGTGAGTAGGCATTACTTTTATTCGTATAAAGCCTATGTTTCCCTCTATCATAGTTTTAGCCTGTAAGAACTGAACCCTGGTTTCCAGTATTCAGTTGCTTAAAGGTCAGTATGTTAATCCTATATTCTAATACAAGAAATTATCCCAGTGAAAAGATTTTCTGACAAGTCCTCCTAGGAAAATCTGGGCTAATGCTTCTCTATGCAGCCTTCTAGATTTGCCATTATTCTACAGCACTGCTTCTGTAGTAGTGTCTATCACATCTTTTGGCTAGGTTGAATATTATACAAAGCTGCATTCAAGAGAAGGTGTGATGATGGCAAGATTTATATATATAGTTTGGGTTGTATATGTGGACTTTATCTCAGGTTGTAAATTATTAAAATGAAAGACTAGATTAGATATAACCAAACATTTTCTCTGTACTGACACATATTCAGTGTTATATTCTTCTACATATTTTATAAGTAACCCTTAATAAATTATACTAATACAGTAATTTGTACAGAGATATGAATATTTGGATTTTAAGGCACCTTCTTAATAATGTGTTTATGTCTTTATTTATTTGGACAGTTTGGAATTTTTATTTTGACTTAGGTTTTTTCTTTATGAAATAAATCAGTACAAAGGTGCATGTGTCCAAAATAATGATTTTAGAATTAAAAAGTGCCAGTTTTGTCTCCTATGCTCATACATTTATATAATGCTCGGAAGTGTACTTTATAAACAGTATAATCATATAGCGGTGTCACCTGTACCTGAATCTTGGTGTATTAAGGTACATAATGACTGTTAGTTTTAACATGTGTAGTTTACTGTCCAAAAGTTATTATCTTAGTGGGCAGTTATTTTTGTTTTCTCCTTCTCTTCTTTTCTTCTGTTTATAAACTATTTATAGTAACCTTTATGTGTTTTTTTCTCTAATAGCCACTTAAGTTTTAGAAAGTAATTATAAATTACGTGCTTTGATATTAACGTGTTTTAATTTATATAATATTTTTTATTCAGGATATTTTACAAACACATTCTAATTTGACACTCCTTTGTTAAATGCTTCATTTTATCTTGTCCACAGTAACTATTACAGTGACTTAGGGAAAGAACTATTCACTGTGACGTCACTAGTGAGATTTATAACTACCATTAAATAAACTTATTTTTTGTAGTGATTCTTTTAAAGACGAACAAGATATGTTAAGATTCTTTAGAGTGTAAATAAATATTTCCCAGCTCACTTTCCTTTTTTTTTCCGTTTATATTGTTGTTAACTAAGCACTGTATATTTAAATAACTTCTCTGTTCTTTCTCCCCTAATTGTAAGGGGGGGAAGTCATGCTCAGACCAAATAGGAATGTTTGTACTTTTGTAATCTAGCATTTTATTATGTTAATTATAGTTCTAGCTATGTTATAATTTCAACAACATTCTTAGTCCCCAAGAGGGATATTATAAATACAGATAACTTAATCTTCTTCAAATATTTTCCAAGAATAGTATTTCTACAATATCTGTCACTTGTTGCAACCTTAAGTGCCTATTTTTTTTTATTTAATAAATACTGTGTTAACACTGAGACTAATCATGCCCTTCACATATTTGGATTAATGGTGAACTATTATCCTTGTAGCTTGTGGCATATGTACATGTATTTTTTTTTTCCTTACTTACAGTGCTTTTACATATATGCTATAAAATCAAACTTGATACACATGTAGCAGACATTCTTAAGTTATCAAGAATTAAGTAAGGAATTAGATTCTAGATGTTTTTTTTCCATTTAAAAAAGAATAGCTATTGGCTATTTTCACAGAATAATAAAATATTTTAATGATACTACAAATTGTATACTTTTTGCAATATGTGGCAGGCAGATACATTGTATAAAATAGTTGCCATTTTTATTTTAGGTCTTAAATGTGTGTGTTTCCCAATTAAAACATTTGTGCTTTTTTTTTTTGGTAAACTACAACAACAAAATGTCCAGTTTTATCAAGATGTCAACTTTAATTTTCAGTTCTTTTTCATATTGCCTGCCTTCTGATATAAAACAGGAAATGACAGAACTATGTTCCAGTGGGTTCTGTTTATACTTAAATGTTGCCTTCTCTTCCTATAGTTCATATATGCATTTCCTGAACTGAACTTGCAAGTCTGAAAATTATCTTCTTCCTAGTTTTATCTCACACTTAAAAAAATTTTTTTAGAATGGTTCATAAAGTAGGAAGAAAAAAGATTTGGCAATTAATAAAAAGATTGTAATTACTACATGAAGAATCAGAAGGAAATGGAGATAGGTGATTCGTGCCTTTCAGTGTAATTGGCACCAGTTTGCTTTAGGGAGGTTTTAATTATAAGAGATATCTTAAGAGTGGAGGTCCAAAAGTGTAATTGTCAGCCCTTTGATGTACTTCAGATAATTCATGATTGCCTATTCCCAGCATTTTTGTAACGGCATTTAAATTATAATGAAAATAGTGGAATATATGGCCCAGAATAGAAAGGAGAAACACTGGAAGGCAGGATGTGTGATTTTGACTTTTAGCCCTCATAAATGCACCATTCTCCATCCCATTGCCCTAGATATATTTTCCATCTTCATTATTACTGAATTTTTAAAGAGATTTACAGGAGGTGGAAAGAAGTGCGTGTTCCCAAATGATTTGGGTTTAAAATTTATTTCTTACTGATAGAAAACAATCACATCCCTAGAGTTTCTAGGTATCCAGAGATGTCACAATGTTTCTGTTATTTCAAAAATAGATTTTTGAGAAATTAATGTTTCCCAGTTATCGTACTAATTGTATGCTTATTTTAAGAAAGTTTGCTTTAAGAAGCAGGAAAAAATTAGCCCTTGATATTATACTCCAGAAACTGCTTGCCATTATTATTGTTTGGCCTCTCCCCATCCCCACCCCCACCCCTGTAAGATCAAATTTTAAAGATAGCACTTAAAACATACCAAAAACGGCTATCCATGATAACCCTTTTAATTTAGAAAAACTTGTATGATTTCATGTCCAGAGTTGGGGAAAAAAACTGTATTATAACATGCTTCTGAAATTAACCGTCGTATGTTGTTGTTGTTGTTATGTGCCGTCGAGTCAGCCCCGACTCATAGCGACCCCTCCTTGGGTTTCCGAGGCAGTATCACTACGGAAGTAGGATTGCCCAACCTTCCTTCCGAGGAGTGGCTGGTGGGTTTGAACCGCCAGCCTTCTGGTTAGCAGTCAAGTGCTTTAGCCACTATGCTACCAGAGCTCCTAACCGTCGTATAGACAAAACAAAAAATAACAATGGATGTTTTTGTTTGGGGTTATATAGACTCCTGGCTGAAAAATGTGGGCTCTCATAAAATGTAATAACAACAGAATATCCTCATGAGTTATATTTTTATGTTAATTCCCTAGCAAGTTTGTAAAGTAAATATTATAAGATATTGTCTGCCACAAAGGAGAGAGCCAAGTTGTTTCATTGTAGCTTCCAATGAAATTTAGAAATTCGACTGGAAACAATTTTTCCCTCTCCCTGGGAGTTTATAATTTATTTCTTCCAGGGTTATCTAAATTTTCATTCCAATGACCTCTTGCCCCAAAATTGAGAAGTTTAACTAATTTAGTAGCTATGGTTCAGTTGAGCCTGAGCCTTTTACATCTTCAGGAAGAGTTATTTAACTCCCTTGATGATAAAGCAAGAAGATTGCCTTGTTTATTATAAACTATGGGGAAAGGATCGATTGCCCTTCCTCCCACGTACAGATTGGAAAGAAGGTAGCTCTGATGTCATATGTTGTTAAAGTTCTTTGTTCATCATCACTAACTCTCTGTTAGATTATCCTCCCAAATCATAGCTAGGGATTCTTCTTCTGAAGGAGGGGTTCCATTAAGTCTTTTTCTTCCATCTTTGACTAGAGTGAGGCCAGCTACAATACAGAGCCTAAGAATTCCATCTTCTTCTAATAAAGCATGCTGTTGGGCAGCATTATTGGGAGTGTGAAGGTGATGAAGTTAGTCATAGATGCCACTTGTGGTTTTAGGAAGAATTGGGAAAAACAATAAAGCCTTATAAAAAGGAAAGCTCAATCCTATTTCCTGATGTAACCTGTTTACTCGGCACTAGCAATGCTGGTGCTGATTTGTATTACATAGTACAGTACTTCCAAACCTTTTTCACATTATGGCACACTGAGAAAATTAGGGAATTTGTCACAACACACTGGGGCAAAAGATGAGGTGGCTCTAGTCCAGATGAGCCTGCCAAGGAGCCTGCCTTGCTACCCTGTGGTCTGAGGGGATTATTGTCTTGGCACACTTTTTCTGAGCACACTGATTGGGAAGGATACTGAGCCAGAATACTGAAGTCTGGAGTGTGATCTGAAGCTTAAGATTCTGCAAAGTAGGGGATATGAGACTGACATATATGAGTTAATAAACATACAGACATTTAACTCAGAACCTAGCTGACTTGGAAAAAATGCTTAACATCTAAGGTCTCTAGTAAAATTAAAGCTTTTATGAGAAGTAGTTCTGGGTTTAGGGCCTATAATTTCGGAGATTTTACAGTATTGGTGACAAGTCCATTAAGCAAGAGAAGATGTGAAAGTGGAATAGCAGAAGGAATAGTCAGAAAAAGAGCTATATAATGGAATCAAACTTGTGGAGAACATAGTGGTTAGGTTTTGGGTAATTTTTTGCTAAACAAATGGGTGTTCTGAGAGTTGTAATATATTCAGATTTGGAGTCATAGAGTTAGTTCTAATGTCTAGGATACAGAAGATCCTATAATGGCTAGGCTTATTTAGGGTTTTCATATCTAAACTCATGTTCAGCAGGTTTGGCTATTTGTTCATGTCAATTAAGTGCTTATGAAAATTAGTGCACTGATGGAGCACTGTGTCTAGTATCTAATTAGTAGTAATTCTTCAATACAGTGATCAAATTTTACTTTCAGAAATGGTACAGATACTCGACCATTTTAAGACTTTTTAAAACTTTTTTCTAAAGTTTTAATAGTGGAGAAATACTTGAATATGTAACAATTACTCCTACTGTGAAATAACTGTGAATTTATGTTGCCAAATAAGCCCTCAGTTAAATTTAGACCTCATTGTAATTTGTGCTTAACTGTGAAGTTCAAATGGAAAACCAATTCATGGATTTTAAGAGACTATAAATTCATTTGTGTTAATAAGCATTGCAAACTATGCTTCAGTATCCTTATTACTTGGTTGTCATATGTATCTTTTCCTTTGAGAACAGAGCAGATGACCATAGTTCACAAACCCATAACTACATTAAAAATGGGATATGGTTATAGGATAATAGTGTCAGACCTGCTACCCAAAATGCTCTAAGGTACAGAAACTTCTTAGAGTCAAGCCCAGCCAATTGAATGTAACCAGAGATGCTTATTCCCAATTTCTCAATAAAGTACAAGGGCAGAATTTAAAAACTGGAATTAATGCCACAATCTGTTGGTGCTTTAAAGAAATAGGATATTTTGTGCCAATTGGTATCAGTGAAGAAATTATAAAATCAAAATTCTTGACAACTTTTGTATTTTGAGCTAAGTGCATCATCTTCTAGAATGATTAAACTTATTTTAGAATTTCCTTAAGAGAAAAATATTCTTTCTGATTATGTAAAGTCATTTTAAATTCTGTGGAATAATTGGTAATCTCAAGTTCATAAATCAAATATTATCCTTCATTATGATAAAATTTCCTTTATGAAAAGTAAGTTCTCAAATTGTGCAGCCTTTCTTAAGTAGTGGTTGATGATGAGCAGAACAGATACTCTGCAAGTAGTCACTAATCTTTAGGCTAAAATATATAGGTAAGAATCCTTCATATATACAGTCTTTAGAACTATTAGAAGTGTTAAAATCCAGCTAACTCTGAAAAATATCTAACATTTTTTGTCCATCAGATTGCTAAGCTTCTCTTGCTTTTTTACAATTAATTTCTTATCTCTTTTCTATTCCTTGGTACCCTGGTGGAATAGGCAAGTAATCATGTTGAAGTTAGCATTAAAACCAAAATGAAAATGGTTTTCTTAATGGGAAAGCCTAAGGCTACTCACTCAGTCCACTGAGGGGATAAAAGATGGTATATACCCATCCAGTTTTGTTTACAAACGGTGTTGCTCAAATTTAGGTGACTGGCTACTAGGGAAATAAATGAATATGGAATTGAGGATGGAACAAAGAATTCAATGCTTTACAATAATGGACTGTATTTGAGAGTTCAAGAGAGGAATGGCGAAAATAACTGAGTATGTAAAAAATGGTAAGTTTCTGATTGTTCAGTTGAAGGCAAGTGGCTGGATTGATGAAATGACATAATTGATAGTTCTCATCCTGTGACCCTGATATCTTAGCCTCTCTCTCAGAATTGAGAAATGAGCAGAGTTTATTAGAAAGGGGTATTCATTGCTGGTATCTTTTGTGTGTGCATGATGTATAGTACACACAGCTCTCCTTATTGATCCTTCACAGGTGTATTATTTACTTTGCCTTCCAGGTGTCCGCAAATATGGTAAAGATTTTCAAGCTATTGCAGATGTAATTGGCAACAAGACTGTTGGCCAAGTGAAGAACTTCTTTGTAAACTACAGGCGTCGGTTTAACTTAGAGGAGGTATTGCAGGAGTGGGAAGCAGAACAAGGAACCCAGGCTTCTAATGGTGATGCTTCTACTTTAGGGGAGGAGACAAAAAGTGCTTCTAATGTGCCATCAGGGAAGAGCACTGATGAAGAAGAGGAGGTGTGTTTGTGTATGGAATTTGAGTTAATATGAGCTGAGGAATCACCATTTTGTGTGGTGTTCTGTAAGGTTAATTTGTCAGAGGACTAGCTAAATGAGCATGAAAGGTTGACAATACACTTAACTCAGTGGTGCATTTCTCCTGACTCTTAAGTCATAATGACATGCTAAGTTCTGATCCTAGAAGAATGGAGAGTGTATTGTTCTTTCATAGTCTTATTTTCATTTCCAGTGTTAAGCTGTTTACCAATAAGATGCCTGTTTCTTAGCTTCATTGCTTTTTCAGTTTTTTGTTTTGTTTAAAATAAAAGAAGCTTGTGCTTCCAATAAACACTGGTGTTTTGTTTTTGTTTCGTTTTGATTTGTTTTGTTTTTCCTGTGACAGCCCAAACTATATTGTATTAAGTTCATTAGGAACCATCATCTCATACGTGTATTTTTGTTTTCTCACCTCTAGGCACACACCCCACAGGCTCCTCGAACTCTGGGTCCATCACCTCCTGCCCCATCATCCACTCCAACACCAACAGCCCCCATTGCCACTCTGAACCAGCCTCCACCACTTCTTCGTCCAACACTGCCTGCTGCCCCTGCTCTTCACCGACAGCCTCCTCCACTCCAGCAGCAGGCTCGGTTCATCCAGCCCCGGCCAACTTTAAATCAGCCTCCACCACCTCTCATCCGCCCTGCTAATTCTATGCCACCCCGTCTAAACCCAAGACCAGTGTTGTCCACAGTTGGTGGTCAACAGCCACCATCACTTGTCGGAATTCAGACAGATTCACAATCCTCACTGCACTAAAAAGTAAATTGGACAGAGCTGCAGTAACTATCACCCCTCATTATACCAGTGCTCATCTGACTGATGCAAAAGAGAGAAAAGAGTAATCTTTCCTAGATACTGAGGCTGCGAACTAGTTTTGTGGCAGTGGAATAGCATAAGTGGAAGTCTTAAGAAATGTTTCAGTTCACTAGACTAAAAGGTTATGCAACAAAGAGCCTCCAGATAGCCTCCTTTCTAGTGCAAATGTTCAACAATGTGATCTTATAAAAGGAAACAAATAATTAAGTATTCTATATACCAAGGTTTTTTGTTTTTGTTTTTACTATATTTATTTTACTGAAGTTCTTTATATTCTAGCCTCTTCATAGTCAGGGCTCTTAGTACAGGAATATTGATTTAGGAATTGTGAAAACTCCTTAAGTTGTTACATTAAGGATGTTTGACTTTTTTCCTTTTTTCTTTAATTTAATTTTTTTTTTTAATAAACATTTTCCTATGTTAGGAGTGCAAGAGTAAATAGCCTGCCTCTCAGATTTTCACATACGTATTTAAGAAATTATAGCTGCATATCCCTATTTTCAAAAGATTTGCTTTTTTTCCAAAGGAATTTTAATGTATTCCTTTAAAAGAAAGCAATTTAATCAATTGCAAAGCAATTATATGAAACCACAAAGAATGTACTGAACCTAATAACCCTTTAACATACAATTAAGGGTCCTAGTGCATAGTCCTTGTTTAAAGGTCGTTGGCCCATCATCTGTAGGGTAATAAGAGGATTGGAGTAATAATTTTACATGCAAATGAGAGCTTAATTTGTTCAAGTACCGTGTCTTGTTTAAGTTCTTTATAAAATGGAGTTTTTCTTTTTTTTTTTTTTTTAAATGTTTCTGAATGCTATGTGCTTTTAGTTAGTAGTTGCCTACACTTGGGAACTTTAGAAGAGAATTATATATTTTGTCATGTATGTGGAGATGGTGGTTATGGAAACATTTATTTTCAGTACCCTTTTTGTGTTTAGGTTTTTCTGAACTTACAGTCGCCCCCCTACTTACTAATATGGTCTGTGCTTAATACGAAAGATGTTTTCTTGATAAATCTCTGTTGTACTGTTTGGATGCATTTGTGTATTCCTTGCAGGCACCCTGTACTCATGGGTTTGGTTTAAGGTTAAATCATCAACATTATTTCATAAAATAAAATTAAGAGTTTGTTCTATGTTATCTAAAAATGTGAGTATATTGTCACAATTGTGCTAAAAATGCTGATACCCTTTTTATAAAAAACAAGGATATTTCAAGCCTTCTCGATTCAGCACATAATCATTAAACACCTATAAAGAATATTTTACAAATGATAGTATTTCAGCAATGTGTTACTAATATTTTTGATACAATTTAATATTGGGATCATGAGTTGTGCAAAGGGACAGATCACTTAGATTGCTATACTAATGGAACATAAGGCTAAATGTTTGCACATTCACATTCCTACCACATTTAGAACTACTTCACATCATGATCAGCATCTAAAGAGTTTGAGAGGTCTTATTTTTCCCAAAATACTGGGAAAATAGTCCCTACCATTGTCTCTAAAGCATTAAAGATAAAATTAACCCATTGATTAGTTTTACATCTGAAAGTGAGACCACTTCTTTCTATAAGGACCTTAAGTTCTGGCGTAATGTAAAAATTTTTTTCTAGGATAGGGCCTTTCTTTCTCATTGGATCATCTCAAATAGATCCTGCTCCTGGATCATAACCAGGTAAATTTAATTTAAAAATTCTTAGAATTCAAGTGTTTTTACTTTAAAAGCCACAGAGGACAGTTAAATATCTTAAAATATCTAAAGTATTTTTTAAAAGTACTTCAATCAAGTCTTGCGTATGTGCATACTATACCTTTACAGCGTTTATTGTCTTGTCTCCTGTCAGTAAACCTTCAGTATACAGTATGTGGCATATGTCAGTAAGTTGGTCAGCCCCAGCATCTGTCCAACTGTTGAGTATATTGTGATTCATTTAAAATCTGTCCCAGACATGGGCCAAGGTGCTGTATCTGAGGGATGTGTTGTAATTTGATTTACGTACATTAGAGCACATGGTAGAAAACTCTTAGCTTCATTAGTAATATGATACATGTATATAGTGAGATGTCTTTATTGTGTGCTTTGCATATTTTGTAAATATTTTGCACGTCATTTTTCTTTTTTTGTTTAAGCAGTGTTTGGCCTGGAAGAGTGATATGCTTGCTGCTTAATCAAAGGATTAAAGATTTAAAGATGTCTATGTCTTCTATTTTTATATAATTTCATGTTGTATGAGGAATTTAGGACCTCTTTACTGTGAAACTCTTAAATCCTGATTTTTATATATATATTAAAAAAAAACTAGAACTCTCTTACATTTTCATTAATTTCAGGGTTATCATTTTGAAAACTCTACCCCCAAGTGTTTTTGTTTTTATACATAACTAAAAGTAAATCACAGTGTTGTTACATCTGGTAAATTTAATGAAAAAATACTCTGTATAATGTAATTCCAGTGTAATAAGGATGGAGGGGAAGGTAAGTTACAATAAAAACTTGTCCATAATTAATAAATTTACAATTGAGTAAAATAAAGATGAGAGAATGTAAAATTGTCTTCACATAGGCCTACATTGTTTTTAGGCATAAATGTAAGGAGTGAGCAAAGAATGTGACAGTCACGGTGGTCAAAAAAAATATTAATGCTGCAAGTACTTTGGTTAAAGTACCAAGTTACTTAAGATGTTGTAATTATTTTCATATTCCTGCTATTAAAAGAATGTTTATCACCCATAAATATTAATAAATGCTGACCAGTTAACACTGGGGTGTCAGTCTTCTCACAAAGAATAAGCTGAGTTAGAACTCTAAGCAGGATCTATCTTTGTGTTTCCCCAAAACATGTGATGAATATATTCTGGTTACAGTAAACATAAGGAAAAAAACTAAAATCTTTATTGAATGTTTTAACTTAAAAGATTCATTATAGATTTACATCGTTCATAAGAAGATAATAGAATAAATGAATACAGAAAGAGTCCACGAGTCAAGTTTGACTGACCGTGCTGTATTCTATTATAGATCTGTAAGAAACTTCACCTCATTTTCTCACAGCTGATTTATGGGAATACATAAACTGCTTTCTCTTGAGAAAAAATAACTCCATGGACCTTTATTGTAATTTTAAATAACTGCCTTAATGAAGGAATATTCTGCAGCAATATATTTTAGTAACAATGGAGTTTGAGGTGTAATCATTAAAAGGAATGCTCCTAAGTGTGTGAGTTTATGTCTAAATAGATAAACTGTTTATTAAAAGATTTTCTCATTTCAACAGCTATTCAAGCAGCCACTCAGAAACAGAACACACAGACACACTCATCTCTCTTCCTTCTCATAAGCCCTGTACACTTAAGGGAGGAAAAATGAAGACCAGAAATTGTTTGAAGTGTTTGCAAATTATCATGACTGGATTTAAAGTTGACTGCTGCCTATTGATAAGGAAATAGGTCTTTACAATGTGGTAAATTCTTAAACCTTGGAATACTAAAGCTGGAATTTAGGTGAGCAGGGTTGCTGAGGAAAAGATAGTGGATATATCAGGTGGAGGTATCTGGGAGCAGTCTTCACAATGTAAATGAGGTAAAAGTTTATGTCCTTAATTCTTTATATAATTATCTTTTTTCCTTTGGATTATTTTTTTAAAAGGTTTAATTTTTATTATGTATGATTTAACTTTATTTAAACATAAGGTACAATTACCAGTAGCTAAGAGGAATCTCTTGTGTTACCTGTATAACTTACTGCCCTGAACAGCTTTCTTATTTAGCAGGATTTGGCTTAAAGAATCCTTTACCCAGTATCATTTTTGTTGACATGCTGGTGGCTCTTTGCCCTTTCAAACTGAGTTTGAAGGGGGAAAAAAAGCCAGAATCACTGAAACAGCCTTGTCATTTGCCTTATATGTGGAAGAGCTACCCCTCTGCCTTTAGTATTATGACCCATTGTGTTATCATAACTAATATAACTTGTAATAAATGTCTTCATGTAAGAAATTTGCAAAATAAAACTACATAAACCAATTCTTGAAGAAGGCTTTCATCTCCAAATAACAAAAAAAGGTCTAAACTTAAATCCCAACTACACTGAACAAGTTAACTTAGCCTTTCTGAGCCTGTCTCCTCATCTGTAAAATGAGAATTATACCTGCCACTATGTAAATTAGAAGAACCCCTGGTGGTGCAGTAGTTAAGTGCTCATTTGCCAACCAGAAGGTTGACAGTTCAAACCACCTAACCTATGGGATACAGTAAAGCAGTGTATAGAAATTTACAGCTTTTAACATTTACATTACTTAAATTGCTTCTAAAAAAGATCAACAAAAAAGGGGAAGAAAAAACTTTAGGATGACCGAGAAAGAAGGAGTCATCACTACGTAGCCTACAGAAATGCAAAGAACTGTACAAGAATATTACAGACAACAAATAGAGAAACATTTAAGAAATAGAAAATTTGAGTCAAGTAAAGAAATTGAATTTGTAATTAAAATTCTTTACACAGAAAAGTCTTGGACCAAATAGTTTTACTGGTGGATTCTATCAAACCTTTAAGAAAGAAAGAATACCAAGTCTTTCACAAACTCAGAAAAGTCAAGAGTAGTAACACTTCATTCTATGAAATTATTACTCTGATGCAAAGCCAAAGATACCATAAGAAAAGTAAAAGTAAAAGTCAGTATTTGACATGAAAAGAGATGTAATAATGCTTTAAGGGGAAAAAAAAAAAAAAGCAATTCAAATCCAGCAACATTCAAAAAGGATTATACAACATAACCCAGTGGTGGTTATCCAAAGAAAAAGTTTGGTTTAATATCTGAAAATCAACTAATGTAATACACTAGTGTTCTTCTACATTAACATGATTGCTCTGAACTAGCCAGTTCTTTGGTGTGCATTGTAGGATATTTAGCAGCATGCCTAGACTTTACCCACTAAAGCCAGTAGCAAACAAGTCATGAACAGAAATGGGGAGGGTATGTGTGTGTGTATAGGCTGGAGGGCTGAAGCAAATAAAAAATACATGGCCACAGACAGTATAGCTGGTTTTTTTCAAATTGGTGCTTAACCTGCACACAGTAGATAAGAATAGAGGGAAGCTGTTGTTGTTATGTGCCATGGAGTCAGACCCAACTCATAGTGACCTCTCCTTGGATTTCCGAGGCAGTATCACTACGGAAGTAGATTGCCCAACTTTCCTTCCCAGGAGTGGCTGATGGGTTTGAACTGCCAGCTTTCTGGTTAGCAGTCAAGTGCCTTAGGTACTATACTACCAGAGCTCAGAGGGAAGCTAGGCAGAACAAAAACAGGTCTTTTTTTTGACCTAAGGTAAAGATGTAGCTGTGTGTGTGTGTTTATATATTCCTTTGGAAAAGGACACTTCTACTTTTTTTTATTTTTAATTTACATCAGTCCTGGGAGAAAGTCCCCATCGTCTGCCTGTCTTCTTGTAGTGGTCAGAACACTGACAGGCAGAGCTGGGGTAAAAGTTACTGAATGGAATCAAAGGGACTACTTATCACTGGCTCAGGAAATTAAACACAGAAAAACCATAGACATACATTCATTTATCCCCAAATGCAAAACCAACTTAGCGAGCAAGTGAGCATTCTGTGTGCACAGACCCTGAGGTTTTACTTTTGCCTGGGAGTGGTTTGCTGCTGCATCACACTTTCCATATGTGGTTCCATGACAGGCACAGACTTTCCACTGTAACTTACAGTGGAAGTTAAGAGATACAATCTAAGGCCCAATGAGAGTGTTTTTACTCTTTGACTGATCTTTAGGTGATGAAAGATAAGGCCTTTTACCCTACTCCAACACATTACCTCCCATCAGTCTTGCCACAGAAGAGATACCTAAGGAAGATGAATACATTTATCCATCATTCCAGTAGGTGGCGCCCTCATCTCTCCATCAACACAATTCCCTTGACATGCAGAGCTGCAATCACCCTATCAGATTATCCAGCAAATTAAACAGCTGAAATCTATGTCTCTCTGAAATCTGAAGCAATCTTAAGGTGTCTAGAGGAAGAACAAAAGGGTTAGCCTACCATACTCAATGTATAGTTCATATGCTACCCTTATTTTGTAGATGAATGTCATTTGAAGACTGGCTTTACAAATGCAGTGTTATGCCTAATGTGGAATTTAATGCCAAATGTCCTCAGAACACTACCACTACTAGAATTTGTCCCCTTCATGAAGTGGTTTTGTTTGGATTCATATCAACCATTTCTTTGAGGGGCGGGGTAGTACATTCACTAAGAGCACTAGAGCCACACTTCCAGGTTTAAAGCCTACTCCCTCTCCCAACCTGAGAGTTTTAGAATCTTGGGAAATTTGTTCAATAGGTATGTTTTCTCATCTATAATATAGGATTAATGATTAAATGGTTTAATATAGATAAAGCACTGAGTACAGTACCCAGCATAAAAGAAAAAACAAAACAAAACCCTAGCAACCCTAGAGAACAGAGTAGAATTGTCCCCAAAGGGTTTCCAACACTGTAATCCTAATGCAAGCAGACTGCATGTCTTTCTCCCTTGGTGGGGCTGATGGGCTTGAACCACTGACTTTTCAAACAACCACTGCACCGGCAGAGATCCTCAATCAATGTTATCATTTGTTTTATGTGTACATTTATGTCCTGTCCTTCCAATCAACCTTCAAGATGTTTGCGGAAGGGGAACATACCTCCTCCAGCAAATTCGGCTGGGTACCAGAGTCTGTCTGTGCTCTCCCATATACCCTTCCCAGGATTCTGTGATCCACAAGGGGAATTGAAAACTCATCCTTGATTTCCCAACATGTATTTAAAATTCCTCTACCTTTCCACTTAGATTCCTAGTCTTGGAATCTTAGGGCCCCTAATTCCCACCACAATAAAGATTCAGTTTCCCCATCCAGTTGTATCACATTTAAAGTTTGAATATCATTCTTGGGAGAAATCAACTACTTTATTCAGTTGAGGATGGGGAGTTTGGAAAAACAGCAGGGAAATACAATGAAAGTACTGGAGGCCCTGAGCATACTTGTATATGTGCACATTATACATGGATGTCTCTAACCAAGGAAAGGAGCTGAACTTTTTAAAAAACAGATTGATTTATATTATGCTGTTGTGGTAATGAGAAGGGAGGTGTGAAGTAGACAACCAGAAGAGAAGGTGCATTTTATGGGGGAGCAGGGAAAGGAGTTGAGGTTCATCAATCACCTACCCTGTGTCAGGCCTATCAGAAATACATCTCAATTCTCACAATAACATGGTGAGGTGGACCTGGAATCTCAAAATTCCTCACAGAGTGGTTAATTTGGCTTGCAAATTAAAAGATTTTGACTGGCTTTTGTGGGAAAATAGGAGAGCAGACCACATGCTTTTGGTGCACCAGACTTCCTCTCCACTTGCCATGACAGCAGCTTCCTCCTTCCTCTTGAAAGTTTCCTACCTGGCTCCTTTGTGCACCTGAGTTGTTGGCCCCTATTATGGATCAAATTGTATGCCCCAAAAAATATGTGCTGTAAATCCTAACCTCTATGCCTGTGGTTATAATACTGTTTGGGAATGGGTTGTCTTTGTTATGTTAACGGTGCAGGATTAGTTTAGGGTAAGTCTTGAGTCAATCTCTTTGAGATGTACAAAACCAAACTCACTACCATCAAGTGGATTCTTTGGTTTCCTGGGTGGTGTCTGTACAGAAGTAGATTGCCCAATCTTCCTTCCGAGGAATGGCTGGTAGGTCTGAATTGCCAGTCTTCTGGTTAGCAGTCAAATGCCTTAGGTCCTACACCACCAGAGCTGTAATCTTTATGCATGTACTTTGAGATATAGAAGAGATTATACAAGCCAGCAGAGAGAGAGAGGGATGAGGTGATATAGATGCCCAGACTCATGGAGATTTCCAAGGAACCAGGAAGCAGAAGCAGAAGCTGAAGAGACGAGGACCTTCCTCCAGAGCCAACAAAGTGAGAAAAGCTTCCCCTTGAGTTGGCATTCTAAATTCTGACTTCTAGCCTCCTAAACTGTGAGAAAATGAATTCTATTTGTTAAAGCCATTCTCTCATGGTATTTGTTATAGCAGTACTAGATAACTAAAACAGCCCCGAGAAAGAGATTTTTCTCCTATTTTACCGATTGAGTAATTGAAGCTCGTGGCAATTAAGTAATTTTCCCAGTCAGGTTGCCTAACTGACAGTGAAGGATCTAGAATTGGAATTCTGGTCCAGATCTTCCTAGAGGAGATTTACATGTTGTTGGGGGCTTACAGTTCCAATGCATAGCAATTCCATGTTTCAGAGTAGGACTGCCCCTTAGGATTTTCTTGTCTATTATCTTTACCGGATTGCCAGGTCTTTCTCCTGGAAAGACACTGGATGGATTAGCAGTTGAGTGGTTAACCTTTGTGCCACCTTCTCCTTTACATATAATATAGCTACTACTCATACATATGCTTATGGAGAATGTATTGTAAGCCAAAGCCCTGTACCAAGGAACAGGGAGATCTGGCTCCAAGCTCTATGTGTAGCACTTGCTGAGCGTCTATCCTTGGGCACTTCATTTCCTGTCAGTTCCCTGTACCTCAGAGATCTCATCTGTAAAATGGGGCGACCAGGCCTACTTCACCAGGTAGTTGTGAGGATCAAGTGAGATGTTTCGAAAGCCCTTTTTATAATGGCAAGCTCTACACCTCTGAGAGATTGCTAGTATTAGGCCCACAGCAAGGTAAGAAGGTTGGCAAATGTGTATTATTGTGAAGGAAAGTTGGATTTGGAGTGATTAGAGCCAGACCTCAGATCTTGAGTTAAGGGGTCAAAGCAAGAAAGAATTGGCTGAGCTGATTATCCCAGTTTGAAGAGCAAGATATGCACAATTCAAACGCACTTAAGGAAATCTCAAATTATTTTTATTTATAGGTACTAATGATTCTAGACCGGCTAGATTCAATTTCTAACTGAACCTTCGCGTCTGGTCTTCCCTTTCCCTCGCATGCGCCCCTCCGCCCCCGACCACTTCCCGGGTCCCGCCTCAGTCCCCGCCCTCCCGGATCCCGGTCGCCCCTCCTTCCACCCTCGGTTGTACTCTCGGACACAGCGGCTCGGAGATTTGAGAACCTCGCCCCTGCTCACACACAGTACCCCGCCCGCTCTTCTCAGCTCGCACCGCCCGCAGCCCCGAAGTAGCCGCGCGCCTCGGACCCGCGCCGACAGAGCCCGCTTGCGCCGATCCAAAAGTGAGTCTGGCAAGTCGCCGCCCAGGTGGCGGTAGAGCCGCGGGAATTAAGTTCCACGGCTTTTGGGTTTGGTTGAGGAAATCTGTCGCGCTTTTCAGTTCGTCCCATTTAATTTGAAACCGAAAGCGCGATGGTGCCAAGGGCCCCGTGGCTGCGGGGGCCCAGAGCCTGGCAGCCCGCCCTTCTCGCGTCGGGTGAGTTCCTGGGAACGCGCAGGGTGCGGGCAACCCGGCTGCGGCCCAGCAGGATCTGGAGCGGCGCGAAGCGGGGAAGGAGTGACAGTGGGGCGCCTGGGGTGATCCCGGGAAGCCAGCGGAGCAGGTGGACGCTGATACCGGCGAGTGGTTGCAGAGTAAGACAGCTGGGCCCTGGAGCCTGTAGCGAGTTTTAAGGGTGTGGCGGCAACTGAGATTGGGGTTCCTGAGCTGTAGAGCTGTCTGGAGTGTGATGTGGACTGGGGGGCGCCAGGTTCAGGATGAAGGACATACGTGCGGGAGAACCTTCAAGCACACCCACACTGCAAACCATTGCCCCCCCACACACACACCCCTTTAGGCACTTGTCTCCACCTTTGCAAGATTTTACAACCACAGCAACTCGAGAATGAAACTTTGATATTGGAATGAATAGAAACCTCCGCGAACTCTCCTGTTCCACATGCTCTTTTAGAAACACAGCATCTCCGAAGTTGAGTTCGAAGTGGTCTTGAGGGAAACCAAGCCTTCCCTTGAAAGAAACCAAGGGCCGATCAGGGAATTCGTGGACCCTGAGGTCTCTCCACACCCGATTGCCTCTCCCTTGTTACTGCTCTGCAGGGTCTTGACAATTCTGAGAATTTCCGTGACTGTCAGTCACGCTCTCACTGCTGTGGCCATCTGCAGTCCCCATTGGGCTGTTCTGGCCGACTTTCAAGGCTGGTCTGCCCCTCCTGTTGAGTTTCCATATTTGGCTATTTCAGATTTACTTTCATCACAACCCAGTTACGTCGCTGTAGCAGGCAGGGCTGCCCTAGGCAGTGGTGAGAGTGGTGAAACAAAGCGTGGCTCCAGTTCCCCTCCCAAGGCTGCCCTCTACATACCCCACTCTCCACAGCCCTGGGCTCTGACCCTGTGTCCTATGAGGACGAGCATCTTGTAACTAATTTAATTCAGTAAATATATACTGGGCACAGGTGCTGTGTGAGAACTAGGCTTAGGCCAGTGGAATATAGTTCCTTTCTCCCAGGGATATTTGCATTTTAAATGAGTTCTGGAAGAAGTAAAATGCAAAGAAATTGGTTGAAGTACTTCTCTGGTGGCACTGTGGTTAATTGCTTGGCTGCTAATTGAAAGGCTGACTGTTCCAACTTACCTAGTAGCTTGGGAGAAAAGACATGGTGATCTCCTCCTATAAAGATCACAGCCTAGGAAACTGGAGCAGTTCTTCTCTGTCACATTGAGTGGCTATGAATTGGAATTGGCTCAATAGCAAACAACAACAACAACTTCTGGGAATAGAAAAGTTCTGGGTGTGTATGATAATTTTAGGCAAGAGAAGGCGGGGCTAGGATGTCTCCAATCCGAAGCCCAGGTGTTTGCTCTGCCTTATACACGATCATGCAAAGACAGTGGAGTTGGCAAAATTGATGGTTTGAGTGAAAACCTTACCATCAAAACACTCCCACTGGCAAATTTACTCTAATTTGAACGAGAGACAGAAATTGCTACAGGAAAGATGAGTGTGAGATAGAAGAAGAAAATGTCTAGCTTGTTGAAGGTTTTTCATTGTTGCTTCTTTCCTATTTTTGCTATTTTATTTATTTATTTGGTTTGTGTGTATATTTTTAACTCTGTGGAATGAGTTGGCTCTCATCCTGGAATCTCCCTCTCTGGATCTTGGACAGAAAGAAACAGGAGAAAGTCTTGTGTCTGAGTCAGCTTCTGGAAGGCCTGCTTGAGGGGAGATGATGAAGGAAGTGACTTTCCCAGGTCCTTTGGGCTGAAGTCTGTGGTACGGGGGTAGGATGGGTGGTGCTTCCATCAGTCATTAAGCATTAGCTGAGTACCCCTTGTACAGGGTAGTAAAACCAAAGAAACCAAACCAGTGCTATTGAGTCAGTTCCAACTCGTGGTGTCCCCATGTATGTCAGAGTAGATGTGTGCTCCATAAGGTTTTCAATGGTTGTTATCTTTCAAAAACAGATTACCAGACCTTTCTTCCCAGGCATCCCTGGATGAATTCAGACTGCCAACTTTACTGGTAGGATCCATGTGCTTAACCGTTGGCACCACCCAGGGACTCCATGTGGGTGGTAGGGTGGTAGAAAGAATATGGAAAAGGAGCAGGATCCCATCCTCTAGAGGTACTAACTGTAGTGACTGGGATATTTCAGTGGTGCTTAGTTGCAGAGTGAGGAAACTGGGTACCCCATTTGATGGTGAGGCAGTCCCATCAGGCTAGCAGTGGGAAAGGCTAGCATTTAAATGCCAGCATTTAGATGAATACAATCTTCAATGATTATCTCAGCTTCAGTGGAGAGGATTCTGAAGCGGGGGGGGGGGGGGCAATAGGAAAAGTCCTTGTTTATAAAGTTCTTTTCCTTTTCAAATCAGTTTCTCATTGCTTATGTCCTTTTGTTCTTATTTTGTCCCCCATGATAACCATGGAGTATCAGGCTAATGCAGGATTATTCTTCACATCTACCAGATGGTGAGCGTGAAGTGCTGGGATTGTAAACAACCCTTGAGCTCCTGTGCTCCTTGAGCTCTTCCTCACACCTGCCGTGGTGCTCAGATGGTCTGTGAAGGTTTCCAGAGCCTGGTAATCCGCCCTCGGCAGCCTGCTGCACAGCTGCTGCCTGTCTTCTTGGAGGGTGCCACACTGTCTCACTGCTATTCCTGATCTTGACCTTGAGTTTTTCCGCCTTCCTCCTGCCCTGCAAGTGCTAGTGTGGGGCCCAGGCTCTGTCCTCAGGCCACTTTGTTTTCCCTGCACTCTTCTCCTTAGATTTCCTTTACACCCAAGGCTTTTACAGTTTACCTGCCCTCTGAAGGAAAAGTGATCAAGTCTCCATCTCCACCCAGATCTTTTTCTTGGCCAGTTTGAGTTGTGATACACAAAATTCTTCACTGTGATGTTGAGACCCCTGAAGACACTTGAACCAATCCTCCTCTTCTGCTTATGTTCTCCCTAATCCTTGCAGGGGAGCTATGGTGACCTGGTACCTAAGACACTTGACTGCTAACCAGAAGGCTGGTGGTTCAAACCCACCAGCCACTCCTCAGAAGAAGGACTGGGCAGTCTACTTCTGTAGAAATACCAAAAATCAAACCAAACTCATTGCCGTCGAGTCAGATTCGACCCACAGCGACTCCTTCTTGGGTTTCTGAGGTGATATCACTGTGGAATTAGATTGTCCAATCTTCCTTCTGAGGAGTGGCTGGTGGGCTTGAACCACCAACCTTCTGGAGATACTGCCTCAAAAACCTAAGGAGGGGTTGCTATGAGTCGGAACTGATTCTACGGCAGTGAGTTTGATTTTTGGTAACCCTTGTAGAGGTCACCACTTTCCACTGTCACCTCCACCCTGTCTTTTTCCCACTCCTGTCCATTCCAAGGGCCACTCCTTGAGTTCAGGTCCCCACAGTCTCTTTCTTGGATGATCTTATTAAACTGTTCACCAATTTCCTACCTCATCTTTGTTCCAGTCCCTCTTCTTCACTGTGGCAGAGTGATCTTCTTAACTCACAACCTGATCAAGACCTGCTACATTCACTCATGGCAGAGCAAATAGAAATAGTGTGGACTTCAGAATCTGACAAACTGTGTCAGAATCTGGTCTTACTTGCTAGTTATAATTGCATGAGCTGGGAAAGTTGCCCACCTTCCATGAGTTTCTGTATCCCCACAGATAAATAGAGATGATATCTCCCACGTGGGTTGCTGGTCAGATTCAGTGACATAGTGTATACTATACACAGAGCCTGGAGTATTGTGGATACTCGGTCAGGTTTTCGCCTTGTAAGTATTTAATAGCAATGAGGAGTTGTAGGGTCTCTGAGGAAGTGAAAAATGCATGCCTAACCTAAAGGCATTCACAGTCATATTAAAAAAAAAAAAAAAAGACAAGCAAAAGAACTGCCACATACCAGGGTAAACCATCATTTAAAAATATGTGTGTGTGTATGTGTGTGTATATATATACACATACACAACACACACACACACACACACACGCACGCATATAAAATTGTGTTTTAGGTGAAAGTTTACACACGTTAGGTTCCCCTGTAACAATTTTTATACACATCATTCAGTACTATTGGTTACAGTTTCAGAATGTATCAGCATTCTCATTATTTCCCTTCTGTTTGTTTGTTTCCATTGATCTACCTTCCCTTCCCCTCGTTGCCTTCTCATCTTTGCTTTTGGGTAACTGTTAACCATTTGGTCTCATATAGTTAATTGTTTAAGGGAGATATGATCTCTGTTTATCTGTGGGGATACAGAAGTTCATGGAAGTTGGGTAGCTTGCCTAGCTCTTAAGTTATAACTAGCAAATAAGACCAGATTCAGACACAGTGTGTCAGGTTCTGAAGTCCACACTATTTTTTATCTACTCTGCCATGTGTGAATGTAGCCATGTGTTGTTACTCACAGGTGATGTTTATTTTATAAATCAATCTATTATTTGGCTGAAAGGTAACCTGCTGAAATAGCTTTAATTCCAAGCATCATTTAAAAATTATTATTGTTGTTGAAAATACACACAGCAAAAACACACCAATTCAACAACTTCTGCATGTTTCATACAGTGACATTGACATTCTTCAAATTGTGCAGCCATTCTCACCCTCCTTTTCTAGTTTGTGCCTTCCCTGTTGGCATAAACTCATTGACCCTAAGCTTCCTGTCTGACCTGTCGAGCTGCTGTTAATAATTTGATCCCATATGTAGAGTACAGAGCTCATGACAGACATACTTTACTAGTGAAGCTAGACTGTTGTTTGGTTTAAAAGAGGCTTCAGGGGATATTTTTGGTTTATGGTTCCAGGGTTAAAGGTTATCTTCAGGCAATAGTTTGGGGTTCATCCAGCCTCAGTGGCTTCAGAATGTACTTTGTGAGAACTGAAATTCTCTTCTACCTCTTGATCAGGATTTTTGTATAGAATCTTTGATCAAAATATCCAGTAATTGTAGCCAGGCACCATGTATTTCTTCTGCAAAAGAGGGAGTTGTTCATGAAGGCATTAACCACACATTTCATTTCTTCCCCCTATTCCTGACTCTAGGAGCTCTGGTAGTATAGTGCCTAAGGCACTTGCCTGCTAACCAGAAGGCTGGTGATTCAAACCTACCAGCCATTCCTCGGAAGGAAGATGGGTCAATCTACTTCCGTTGTGATACTGCTTCGGAAACCCAAGGAGGGGTCGCTATGAGTCAGGTCCAACTTGATGACACATAACATCAACAACGACAACAACATTCCTGACTCTGTTTCTCCAGGCAAATATGAACCAATTGTTGTACCTTGGATGGCTGCTTATAAGCTTTTAAGGCCCAAGGCACTATGCAGTGAACTAGGAAGTAGAACAGAAGTGCTAAATACCATAATATTAGGCCAATTAACTGGAATGTCCCATGAGACCATGACCCTAAACTCAGGGTAGACCATAATTTAAACTAGCCTATGGCTGCCACTGCAGCCTGAGACCAGGTGGACCACAGGGATGAGGGTGGATGAGCAGGGATGGGGTGTGATGTGCTGAGGTAAGTTGGAAGAGCCATAAGCAGGCAAAGGGAAGATGGCAGAGATGAGGAGGCAGCATCAGATAATGAAGGCTCACAGGGTTTGGATTTCTGGGGTAGACTTATAGGATTCCAGTACTAAGAAGGACTTGTGGGCAAAGCTAGCTGCAACTTTGGAGGAAGAATAGTGTTGGGCAGGGAGCCAACATGAGGACCCAGCAGAAGAAATAAAACAGATTTGAGAGAGAGAATCCAGGCATTGGCTTGACTACCAGGAACAGAACAGTTACTTTGTTTTTGTTGTTGGTAGCTGTTGAAGAGTTGGCCCTTGAGTCATGGTGACCCCATGCACAACATACATGACCATTGTGCTCCACAGGGTTTTTATTGTTGTTGTTTTTTTTAAGAAGTAGATCACCAGGCCTTTCTTCCTAGTCTGTCTAAGTCTGGAAGCTCCACTGAAACCTGTTCAGCATCATAGCAACATGACATGACATAGGAAGCCTCCACTGATAGATGGATTTTGGCTGCACTTGAGGTACATTGGCTGGAAATAGAACCCAGGTCTCTTTCATGGAAGATGAGAATTTGACCATTGAACCACCACTGCCCCTTGCAGTTACTTTATGAATTGTGTTATCATTCCCGTTGTTGCTGTTGTTTTAGTATATGCTGAATATTTGTGCTTGTCCTCTTTTTTATTGTG
>NW_006921600.1:13214547-13219982 GCF_000298275.1 Orycteropus afer afer | reverse complement strand
ATTATTTTCTGTGTCTGTGTTAATTGGTTTCCCTTTTCTTTGTTGAAGAGGGTCTGTGCAATCCTTCTGCCTAGTCCGCCATCTTGCCCTGCCTCTCCCCTTGCAGTTACTTTAAAAAGCAAAACTAAAACCATTGCAGTTGAGTCGGATTCTGACTCACAGTGTCTCTCTAGGATAGAATAGAACTGCCCCATAGGATTTCCATGGCTGTAAATAATTATGGAAGCAGGCTGCCTTATCTTTCTCCTGCAGAGCAGCTGGTGGTTCAAACAGCCAACTTTTCAGTTAGAAGCTAATGCTTTACCACTGTGCCACCAGAGCTCCTCATAGTTACTTTAGGGAGATCCCAATATGAAGTCAGAGCAGGATGAGGAGTGAGGTTGAATTGATGCTAAGCCACCAGCCAGAGCCCTTCCCCTTCTCCCATAGTAAGAGGAGTTGGCTTAGAGCAGCAGGGGACATGACATGCCCAACCTTCAGTTGGGGAGTTCCTTGATGCTGGAGGATGGAGGCACGTGAATGGACTTAAGCTAATCAGTCATGAAAGTCCCAGTTCTGACTTCATGATGTTGGGATTCTGAGGAAGAGGCTAGGCAGATAGATATGTAGGAAAACTTACCAAGCCTCTGTGTGTTAAGGGCAAAATAATTGAACATTAAATGAATGCTTAAGTGCTAAGTGGGAGCTCTGGTGGCGTAGTGTCTAAGGCATTTGACCACTAACCAGAAGGTTGGTGGTTCAAACCTACCAGCTACTCCTTGGAAGGAAGGTTGGGCAATCTGCTTCCATAGTGATACTGCCTTGGAAACCCAAGGAGGGGTCACTATGAGTCAGATCTGACTCATTGGCAGTTAGTTTTTAGTTTAAGTGCAAAGGAGATGCAGAATAGAAGAAATGACTAAAAAATCAGGTGGTATTATTCCAGGAAGCCCTCCTGGAGGGTGAGGAGGGGTGGATAGAAGGATGAGAGGGAATACTGGGCTATGGACAAAAGCACTTCAAGGAGATAAAGGAGGAAGTGATTAGTCACCCTTAATGGATGGAAAGTATTACTTTAGAGCTGAGTGATTTGACATGGTTGATTTCAGAAACCAAGTATATTACTAGGATTTTGATCTGTGATAGGCAAAATGTTGCCTACACAACCAGCCCTCAAACTCAAGCTCAGTAAAACTGTAGCATACCTTCCTTTGAAATAGCCAATGTCAAATATTGGCTGTGGACAGCCAGCCAGACAGTACGTTCTCTCAGTATCCTTCCTTGATACCAAAATGCCAATGTATGACTCCACTTAGGGTGGATCTTTCTGACAAGAGTGACTTCTCCAGCCCATCTCTTCCACTGCATACCTGTAATGCTAGATTTTCTCAGCAGCAGCTCTGTTAAAGTCATGTTAAATGGCTTCTGCACCTGACTAGTCTGTCCTATCATAAGCAAACCAAACTCACTGCCATTGAGTCGATTCAATTCATAGCAGCCCCTCCTTGGGTTTATAAGGCAGTATCTCTACAGAAGTAGATCGCCCAATCTTCCTTCCAAGGAGTAGATGGTAGATTTGAACCACAAGCCTTCTGGTTAGCAGTCAAATGCCTTAGGCACTACACCACAAGAGCTCACCTGTACCTCATGTTGTTATGTGCCGTTGAGTTGGTCCTGACTCATAGTGACCCCTCCTTGCGTTTCCGAGGTGGTGTCACTATAGAAGTAGATTGCCCAACCTTTCTTCCAAGGAGTGGCTGGTGGGTTTGAACCACCAGCTTTTTGGTTAGCAGTCAAGTGGCTTAGGCACTATGCTACCAGTGCTCCCTATACCTCATAGGGTTGCTATAAGAACTAAGTGATACAACCCAAGTAAAGCTCCTATCTACAGTATCTAGCATGTAGTAAGCATCCAAAGTGGCAGTTCAGTAATTCATCCAGGTATTTGAGTGTTTGGTGTGTGCCAACACCTTGAAAAAGATAGGCACAGTCCCAGAACAAATAATTACATGAAGAATTAATTGCAATTGTGATAAGTTCCATGAAGGGAAATACTGGGTCATAAAAGGGCATGTAGTAAGAAGGAGGAGTGACAGGAGGCAGGAAGGCCTAGAAGAAGTGATGCTTAAGTTGGGCTCACATGAGTTCAGTAGAAAGTGGGGAGAGGGGGAGGAAAGGATGTTTCCAGCAAGACAACAGTTTTGAGCAAAGTGTTACCAGTCTCAAGGTGAAGATAGCAAGGAGAGAAGTTTCTCTACACGTATGAGAAGCAGGAAAAAGGTCAGAGTGGCTGGAGGATAAAGGCTGGGAGAAGGACGGAGGCCCTGGGTACTAGATGTGGGCAGCAGACAGTAGGCCGAGTTAGGATTTGGAACTTGAAGAGTAATGGGAGGCTATGAAAAGATTGTGTAAGTGACAGTACCTTTGTCTTTTCAAAAGCTCATTCAGGCTGCTGTGTGAAGAACACTTAGGAGGTGCAAGAGTGACTGAGGGGAGACCAGTTGTAGGAGGTGAGAGAGGATGATGGCTTGAACCAGAGGGTTGGTCGTGAGGATGGAGAGAAGCGGGTGGGATGCATTTAAGAGGTACATTCAAGAGGCCTCATAAATAATTGGATGTGGGGGAGGAGAGGAGGCATTACCAGAAATGATGTGAGTTGTCTGGGAACAGCAGCAAAATTAAAAGTGGGTCTTTATCAAGAGGGAGCTCTGGAGAGAGAGCAGCTTAAGAGAGGGGAATGTTGGCTTAGTTCTGGATATGTTGGCCTTGCACATTCAAAAAGAGACCTAGGTCAGCAGTAGCTTATATGGGTCTAGATCCAGAGGAGCTGTCTGCACTGAAAAGAGACAGAAATTTGGGAGCTGTCAGTGTATACATGATCTTTGATACCATGTGGTTTCAGGGGAACTAAAGGGATAACATATTGAATAGGAGTGTAGGTCGTGGTGCACAATGCCGCTTGTTGCTTAGAGGTCAGGTACGAAGAATCTTGAACCTTGACCATTGGATTTAGTAACCCAGCATCACTGGGACCCTTGATGAGAACAAATTGTGTGACTTGGTAGGGGTATAAGCTAGGCTGCATTGAACTGAGGATTGGAGTGAAGAGAGGCAATAGAGATAGGAGGTGAAGATAAATCAGGAAATTTGGCTGTGAGGGGTAGGAGAGAATGAATTTCAAGGAACTAGAAGAGTGAAAGAGGAGCCCTGGTGGCACAATAGTTAAACTCTTGGCTGTTAACTGAAAGGTTGGCAGTTCAAAACCATCTAGCAGCTCTGTAGGAGAAAGACTTGCAATCTGCTTCTATAAAGATTCCCAAAACCCATTGCCCTCGAGTCGTATCTGACTCATAGTGACCCCTCCTTGGGTTTCCAAGGCCGTATCATTACGGAAGTAGATTGCCCAACCTTTCTTCCGAGGAGTGGCTGGTGGGTTCGAACCACCAGCCTTCTGGTTAGCAGTCAAGTGCCTTAGGCACTAGGCCACCAGAGCTACCACCTAGAAAACTCTGTGAAGCAGTTTTACTCTATCACATGGGGTCATTATAAGTTGAAAATCAATTTGATGGCACCTAACAGTAACAACAAGAGAGCAAGAATTCTTTGTTTGATTTCCTTTAATCTTAGGAGAGACTCCTGATTTGTTTGAACACTGATGGGAGGGAGCCAGCTGAGAGAAGGAAGTTGATGGTACAGCAAGTGGGGTGATAATTGAACACAAAAGATCCTGTAGAGGCAAGGTGAAGGAACTGGCCTTATTAGGAGAGTCACCTGTGCCACCGCCTGGGAGGGAGAGCAGGGGCCCCTGCAGGGAGATAAGCAGGTCTGGTGGCAGGAAGTTGAGGTAGTTCTGGTCTGATGGCTTCTGTTGTTTTCTGTGCAGTCAAGAGTGAAGTTTCCTGGTGAGACTGGGGGGCAGTCAGGGTTTGTGACAAGAGGAAAGGTTTGAAGATTGGAGAGTGATGTGAAAGGGAAACCCTGAGCCTGCTCTGTAATATCTGTTGACATGATGAAGTCTCAGAAAAGGGCCCTGGCCAATGTGTTGTTAGCTCTCTAGTACCTTTTATGGTATCTGGCACTTAGCTGACAACCAAAAAACCAAAACGACTGCCATCAAGTCTATTCTGACTCATAGTGACCCCCATAAGGTTTCCAAGGCTATACATTTTTACAGAAGCAGACTGCCTCATCTTTCTTCCACAGAGTAGCAAGTGGGTTCAAACCACTGACCTCTTGGTAACCTCTAAAGCAGCCAAATGCTTTAACCACTGCACCACTAGGGCTCCATGATGGGTGCCCCATAATGTTTTATTGAATCATTGGCCCATCTATCTGTCAGCATCCTGCATTCTCAGCATTTGCACTTCATTTCTGGGTCCTGGGTCCCTGGTGCCCATAGGTGCCCAAACTCCCCACTGTAGCACCTCACATAGGGGCAAGCACACATTAGTATGTGAGTAAGGAGCTCTGCTCAAGCTCCACTCTTCCAGGAGTACTTATATTTAAAAGTTCATCCTCATATGGCTAGAATCATCCCTCCTTATACTGACTTGCTCCCTAACTTCTGTCCCCATTTAAGTCACCCATCATTAGCCGGCTTTGCCCTCTGTGGCTTTGTTGCTGTTGTTAGCTGCTGTAGAGGGAGTTACCTAGTAAGGCAACACCATGCACGGTGGAATGAAACACCACCTGATCCTACACAATCCCCATTATTGGCTGGAGAGAGGATCATTGTGATCTATATGGTTTTCATTGGCTGGTTTTTGGAAACAGGTCTTTCTTCCTGTATTTTAATCTGGAAGCTTTGTGGTAGCTGTTCTGTACCACAGCAGCAGTGCACAAGTCGTTGCTGAGAGATGGGTGGAGAATACCCAGGAAATACATAGGCCAGGAATCAAACCCAATTCTCCTGCATGGAGAACTTACGCTTTCCATAAGCAAGAATTCTCTCACTGAGAGAGGGAACACTGCAAAAAAGAAAGAAAAAGAAAAGAATTCTCCCACTGAACCACCACTGCCCCCTCTCAAGCTATATCTAGTAGATAATTAAGACTTCTAAACATGTGAAGTGGAAATTTTAGGCATTTGGAAGCATGCTCAGTAGAGAGAGGCTGTCCTGCTTTGGCTATAACACTATTGAGGCAGCCATTCATTCTCTCAGTAAGTATTCAATGAATGCCTTTCCATACACAAGTCTCAGTGTTAAGAAATAAGTGAACAAAGAGATAAAACCCCTGCCTTCATAGCGCTTATATTCTGGTAGAGGAGACAGTAAAGAAGGAAACATACAGCAGGTTAGATGGCAATATATGCTCTGGAGACAAATACAGCAGGGGATGAGAGTGGCAGGGATGCAATGTTTCCATGAAGGGAAGTCAGTGAAGGCTTTCTTTCTTTCTTATATATATATGTTGTTGTTGTTGTTACTTGCCATTGAGTCGGCCCCAACTCATAGC
>NW_006921600.1:13206100-13213897 GCF_000298275.1 Orycteropus afer afer | reverse complement strand
CCCCTTTTTTTTTTTAAATGATTTTGAGTTTTGCTTCACATTGTTCTCCCACTCTATCCAGGACCACCTGCACCAGTCCCCCTCCAAGTGGTTGACAGTGGTAGCTGGGCACCATCTAGTTCTTTTGGTCTCATAGTCGTATATGCTGAGGATCGCATGGTCTACCAGTTCCTTGGACTAATTGTTTCCACGTGTCTTTGGTTTTCTTCATTCTTCTTTGCTCTGCATGAGGAGAGACCTATCATTGTATCTAGATGGCCATTTGCAAGCTTTTAAGATCCTAGTTACTCCTCGCCAAAGTAGGATGTGAAACAATGTTTTTGTGTAGTATGTTATGCCAATTGAGCTTGATGTCCCCTGCAACCATGGTCCTGAGCCCACAGGTCCAACTACTTGCTCTCTCTGGGTATGCTGTGGCCAAGAAGTGACTACAATCTTGTCCCTTGTCAGCTCTACTATATACCTAGAAATTCTTTCACAACATACAGATATACTTGTAGAAACATTGTCTGCCAACCCTATACATGGTCATGGGCACACTCCCCCATATATAGACATACCTAATCATTCAGCCTGTCTATGCATCTATCCACCTGCAGATGAATGTTTGCCATCACTGACAATGCAGTATTTTATGTGCAGTATGGTTCATCTTTGTTGTCTATATCCCATGTACCTCTCTCTGTTTTCCACTTCCTCAATGCCACCGTGTTGATCACTCACATTTGGTATATTTCCCTTTCCTTCACCCAAATCAATATTTGTCTCTACCTATCTAACAGTAATCCCTCCCCTCCCCTCCTACCCCTGGTAACCAACAAAGAAAATTTCCTTCCACATATAAACCTTTCCTTGACTTCTTACAATAACGAAGGCCTTATTTCTAAAGTAACATTTGCAAGACACCTGAAGTGAGGGAACAAGCCATGCAGGTATCAGGGTGAGGAGCACGCCAGGCAGGAGAAACAGTAAGTAGCTATCTGCTAATCAAGAAAAAGCCAGTCCAGTGGGACTAGAGGACAAGGTAATAAGGAGATAGTGCTAGGAAATGAGGAGGGGGAGTAAGGAGGGCCAGACCCTAGGGCCTTGTCCTCTAAGGATGTTGGCTTTTACCTTGAGTGAGGGGGAGGGGTTATTTGAGCAGAGGAGTGGCATGGTCTGACTTCTCTTTTAAAAGGATCTCTCTGACTGCTGAATTGTTAATTAAGAGAAACAAGGGCCGGAGCAGGATGACTAATTAGGAAACTGATGCTAAAAGCAGGAGAGAAGATAACCAGAATGGTTATGCTGAAAGTGGCAAGGAGACAATGGATTTTGGACATTTTTTAATTTTTATTTTTATTGTGATTTGGTTTACAGAAAGTTTACAGAGCAAACTCATTTTCCATACAGCAGTTCATACACATTTTTTTTTCACAACATTAACTGCAATTCCCCACAATGTAACAGCTCTCTTCCCGCTTCCTCCCTATAGTTACCTCTTCCCTGTGTCTTTCTTTCCTATGCATTCCTGCCCCCTGAGCTATCTCCCCGTGCAAACACTGTCCTTCTGTTCTCCCATGATTGATCGTTCTTGGGAGTGTATCTACCTGATGTAAATGTTCACCCTATATGCCTGTTGTTTGGCTGGAAGCCATGGGAAGATTTTGGACATGTTTTGAAGAAAGAACCACAGGATTTGGTGTTTAGGGTGTGCAAAAACTGCAAGGAGGCCACATGTTCTGACCTCCTCTAACCCTACAAGGGGAAGGCAGGATTACCAGCAGTAACCCAAGGCCTATTACTGCAAGGCCAAACATGCTGCCTCCCTCCAGCCCTTTCACCAACCGTTCCTCCCAAAGCACCCACCCCCTCTCTCCTGGGTTCGATAATTCGCTGCAGTGGCCACACAGAACTCACAGATTACGGGGTTTATTAGGGAAGCACCAGGCTACAACTCAAGTTCAGGAAGAATGCTCAGTCTCTCTCCCAGCCCACCGTCCCTCAGCCAAGAGTCTCTCACAGTCTCTTTCCCAGCAGTGCTGGTCCCTTGGTGTCTCACTCAGCAATGCGTGTCTCTTGCATCTCTTTCCCAGCAACGCGTGTCTCAGGAGCCCGTGTCTCTTTCAGCAGCACATCTTCCTCGACCAGCAGTCAGAGAAAGTTCTGCCTCCAGGAGGTCTCCTTTAGAGCCCGCAGGGTGGTCAAACTAGGCAATTATGGCATCAGAACTCTAAGCACCTGAGAGAGAGTGGGCACCTCCCAGAACATTGTTTTGTGCCACTCCCAACAGAAATACTCCAGGTGGACACCTTCAGCAATCAGGAGCTCCTCAGTTGCTCATAGCAAATTCCACCTTGGAGTTTACAAAGACTTACGGGTAGAAAAGCCACACAAAGTAATTTACTACACTGCAGGATGGATAGCAAGAGAGGAGCCAAGGCAAAAGAACAAGACTTACTGGATTCATTGGGACCAGGTGAACCCCTGAATCTATTGCTTTGGAATGTTTTTAAGCCTAGAACTGATAACATCCTGTGAGGTCATTTTTGAAATAAACAACAGTTTAGCTCAATTGGTGTTTGCCTTGAGCATGTTTTAAACAATTATCATTATGGGATTGAGTTGACAACAGTAACCATAAAATACAAATGATAACCTTAAGGGGCAGAGGTTGAATTGAAACAATGTGTAGAGATTGTGAGAATGGTGACATAATGTGAGGTGTGTAACCTTTGTCATTGAGCACATGTGGAAGCTATTGAATGAGTGTATGTTTTGTTGTGTATATTTTCACCAAAAATAAGAGAGGGGAGCCAAGGATGAGTTTTTGGTGTCCAAGCAACAGGGTAATTAACCCACTGCCATTGTATCAATTCCAGCTCATAGTGATCCTCTAGGACTAAGTAGAACTGCCCCGCAGGGTTTCCAAGGCTGTCTGTCAGTCTTTACAGAAGCAAACTGCCATATCTTTGCCCTGGAGAGCAGCTGATGGGTTTGAACATCAACTTTCTGGTTAGTAGCTGAATGATTAACTATTGTGTCACCATGTTGGTCTCAGGTCTTGAAAGGAGTGTCAGCGTGAGGAAGCTACCACTGACACGATAATGCAAAAGCAAAAGGAAAGTTGATTGGCTAGCTCGAGCTAGGGTCTCCACTTATACCGACACAGCAGTTTGGGCAAAAGACCCCGTGCTCTACTACAATTACAATTTTATAGGAAAAATACAGGGTGGAGTAACACAAAAGCAAAGAGGTCCCTCTCTCCTTTGATTGGTTGTTGCTAGGGGGTAGAAAAGGAGGGGGGTGTTTAGAGCTCTGTGAGGTAAAGCCCTGAGGCGTGGGGAACGTGCTGGAGTTCCCGGCACTAATGGCTCCTAGTTAAAGAATAATTACCTGGAGGGGAGGGGGTCTCACAACCAGAGCTCCTTACAGAGTGATTGGTGGGACCATCTTATTGAGATGGTGGAAGACTATGGGAGGGTTTGTATGTGCTGTTTGACATACCTGTAGTCAAACACGTGGAGGCATGGTTTAGGGAACTGGAAAGTTTTTAGTTCAGGAGACACATCCAGATAGATAGCATTTAAGGCCAGGAAGTACGATGGGATCACCAAGAGAACAAGAGAGATGAGAAGAGATTCCACATCAAGACTGGGAGCTCAAAGAGATGTAGAATGAGGAGTGACCAGTGAGAAAGAGTAGGTGGCATGGTGGTCTACAAGCTGGCATGATGGTCTCACTCTCACACTATAATGGGCTATAGAATCTAGCTGGGGAGCTTGTTTAGAAAAGCTGAGTTCTGGATTCTGCAGAGAGATCCTGAATTCAGAAGTTTATTACTAAAGGAAGCTAAATTATTATTGCAAATAGGCCCCCAAAACAGAGGTCTGTTTTTCTGGAGCAAAGTGTGCAAGCCAGCATTTTTATGCTGAGCTTCCATGGACCACTGAATAAATGTTGTCTAGGAGGTAGGAGATCCCTGAGTGGAAACAGTTAGCTAAGTGCTAACTGTTAAGCACTTGACTACTAACCTAAAGGTTGGCAGTTTGAGTCCACTGAGAGGTGCCTCAGAAGAAAGGCCTGGTGATCTATTTCCCAAAGAGCACAGCCATTGAAAACTCTGCAGAGCACAGTTCTACATTGCATACATGTGGCCACAAGGAATCAACTGGATGGGAGGAATGGACATGTGTGGGTAGTGTTTATGTGGCAGACACATACATGCCAGTGGTTTACGTGGATTAACATATTTAATCTTAACTTCAAGCCTTTGAGGTAGGTACTATTATTATCCTCTTTTCTAGATGAAGAAAAGGTGGCACAGGAAAGTGACTGGCAGAAGGGATTGGACCCCAGCAGTCTGACACCAAAGGTAATCTCCAGCCAGCAGGCTGTTAGGTGCTGTTGAGTCAGCTCTGATTCATAGTGACCCTATGTACAACAGAATGAAATGCTGCCTGGCCCTGCGTCAGCCTCACAATCCTTGCTCTATCTGAGCCCATCACTGGAGCAACAGTGTCAATCCATCTTGTTGAGCGCCTTCACCTTTTTTGTTGACCCTCCACTTTACCAAGCATGATATCCTTCTCCAGGGAATGGTTCTTTCTAACAACATGACCAAAGTAGGTGAGACAAAGTCTGGCCATTCTTGCTTCTAAGGAGCATTCTGGCTGTACATCTTCCAGGACAGATTTATTAGTTCTTTTAGCAGTCCATGGTATTTTCATTATTCTTCACCAACACCAGAACTCACAAGCATCCACTCTTACTCAGTCTTCCTTAATCAGTGTCCAGCTTTTACATGTACATGAGGTGATTGAAAATACCATGGTTTGGGTTAGGTGCATCTTAGTCTTCAAAGAGACATCTTTGCTCTTCATCACTTGAAAGAGGTCTTTTGCAGCAGATTTGCCCAGTGCAATATGTTGTCTGATTTCTTGACTGCTGCTTCCATTGGTGTTGATTGTGGAACCAAGTAATATGAAATCTTAGACAACTTCAATCTTTTCTCCATTTATCATGATGCCGCTTCTTGGTCCAGTTGTGAGAATTTTTGTTTTCTTTATGTTGAGGTGTAATCCAAACTGCAGACTGTAGTCTTCAATCTTCGTCAATAAGTGCTCCAAGTCATCCTCACTTTCAGCAAGCGAAGTTGTGTCATCTGTGTATAGTAGATTGTTAATGAGTCTTTCTCCAATCCTGGTACAGAGTTCTTCTTCCTATCGTACAGTTCTTCCTTTGGAAGAAGGAGGGGGCCATCCACTTCTCAAAGTTTTGGCCAGTTAAACCAGCAGGTATCCTGCCTCTTATCAAGATCCAAGGCTCCTTTTAGGGCTAGGATGGTTAGGATGCTGTGCATTTTCTCCCAGCTATGAAAGAGAGCAAAGAACACTGGATTGGGAGTCAGAAAGCCTAGGTTCAAGTTCCTGGTCCACCCTGTGCTAGTTGTGTGACTTGGGACAACTTGCTAGTTGTGTGACTTGGGACAACTTGCTTGGCAACAACATCGGAAATATGGCAGTGGTAATATTGGCACAGGATTATGGTGAGGACTAGATGTAGTATTGTATGTAAAACTACCAACTGGAAGGAATTAGCACATTTAAGCCAGTTGCTATCAAGTCAGCTCCACTCATGAGGAGCAGTGTGTGTTGGAGTAAACTGTGCCCCAGAGTTTCCCATGGCTGATTATTTAGAAGTGGATCACCAGACCTTCATTCTGAGGGGCCTCTGGGCAGACTTGAACCACTAACCTTTCGGTTAACATCTGAGTGCATTAACCATTTGTACCATCCAGGGACTCCATGCATGCATTTAAAATATTACCATTATTATTAACAACTTGAAAAATGAGACTGTGGAACCCTAGGATTATTCAAAAGAGCTACCAGAGGGTAGAGATAGGGAGGCCCACCAGGCTCTGCTTCAAGCAGAGCAGCACGACTGTGCACCCTTTTATTTATTGATGCTTCTGCATGAGATTTGGTTTGAAGAATTTCACTGCTTTAGGAAAAAACAGTAACAAGTGAAACCCTTGGCTGTCTAGCTGGTCCCTTATGTCCTGCCAGAGCTGACTGGCTCAATTATGGGGGGATATCAGCTCCTCTAATTCTGTCTGCTTCCCCTGAGTCTCTTCTCTGTGCTCTCCACCTGCTGTCCTTCTGTCTCCTGATCAAGCCCACCAGTCCCAACAATTGGATGCCAAGCATTGTCTGGTGGTTGCATTCTGCAAACCAGACCCTAGCATGCCTCCTGCTGTCTGGCTGGGCTTCTGGGCTGTGCCCAGAGTACAGACCTCAGGAAGCCTCTCCCCTCATGCATGGCTGAGCTGAGAGGGCCCTGCCTCTGGCCCTCTCTGCTTCCTCCCTGGGTCTGGGCCAGAGTTGGCCTCACTGGAGGTCAGGAGGGATTGCCCTGTGTGCCTTTCACAAAACATTGTCTCACATTCCAGCCACAGATTGTCCTAGCCCTGGGCAGTTGGCAGTTGCCAGTATGTCACCAATGTCTGTGGTCAGCTGTGGATATAGAACCCTAAAGTCAAGTCAGCTATAGATGTACATTTGTGGGTAGATGGGTTAGATGGGTCAGAGCTAGAATAATGTTAGTCTTTGATAACTACAAAGGAGCTCTGGTGATATAGTGGTTGAGAGATTTGGCTGCTAACCAAAAGGTCAGTGGTTTGAACTCATCAGCCACTCCCCAGAAGATGAGATGAGGCAGTCGCTTTTCTAAAGATTTTACAACCTTGAAAACCCAATGGGGGTTGCTATGAGTAGGAATCAACTCAATGGCAGTGAGTTTGGTTTGATGGCTAAAAGGAGCTCTGGTATTGCAGTGGTTAAAGCATTTGGTTGCTAACCAAATAGTCGGCAGATCGAACCCACTAGCTGCTCTGCAGGAGAAAGATGGCACACTCTGCTTCTGTAAAGATTACAGCCTTGGAAAGTCTATGGGACAGTTCTACTCTGTGCTATAGGGTCGTTATGAGTTGGAATTTCCTCGATGTCAGTGGGTTTGGGTTTAATGACTAAATGTTATCAAAAAGTCCAGCCAAAATTTTCTGAATACTCATCATCTTGTCTGTAGCCTGTCTACAGTGGTCTCAGTCTCTCTCCTTCCTTCAGAACCCTCAGGCCATGGAGAATGGGGCTAGACAAGAGCCAAGCCTGTACTCTCTTAGGAAAAAAAAAAAAAAAACAACAAAAAGAAAAAGTTTCCACTGAGTCAATTCCAACTCAGGATGAACCTGTCAGGGGACAGCTGTACCCCTTAGGGTTTCCAGTGTCTCATTTTTTAGTAGATTCCCAGGACCTTCTTCTGAGGGATTTTAACTGTCCCACCCAGGGACTCTCTTGAAAAGGCTCCTAAATTCCAAGCTATGTTTAAACTGTTGTCTGTTGGCTGTGTGTCCAAATTTCCCTCTCCCTCTGTTCATGGGCTACTAGGATCTCAATCACTTTCTGAGTATGTGTGTTCTATCTGCTTGTCTATGTGGGAAAAATGAATGGCCAGGAAAGGAGAGAGGGAGAGACAATGGCTCCATAACATGATGATGTGGGGATACCTCCCCATACTTGCAAACAGTCTGGCTGGGGAGGAGGAAACCTCTCAAGCAGGTGTGGCTGGAGTTGTGGCAAGACCTAAGGGCAGCATGCTGACCCAGCCTCAGGGGAGCCCTGCCCAGAGTGCTGAGAAGGGGCCTCCTAGGAGTATGGTCAGGAGTTAGTTACCAAAAAACCAAACTCACTGCCATTGAGTCATTTTAAACTCATAGCAACCCCTTTTGGATTTCTAAGGTGGTAATTTTTTTTTTTT
>NW_006921600.1:13201976-13204540 GCF_000298275.1 Orycteropus afer afer | reverse complement strand
TATGAAGGAATTGGTGGTAAATTTTTTTATCTATTTATTTTATTATTTTTTATTGTGCTTTAGGTGCAAGTTTACAGAGCAGAGTTTGTTTTACATTCAACATTACATGTACATTTAGTTTCACTCCCCATTTACCATCCCCAACCCGAACCCCAGTCCAAGGTGGTAAATCTTCATGGAAGTAGATTGCCTAGTCTTCCTTCTGGGAGTGGCTGGTGTGTTTGAACTGCCAGCCTTCTGGTTAGCAGTCAAATGCCTTAGGCACTATGCCACTAGAGCTCCTTAGAGATTGGTTAGAGAACCAGAAAGTACAGTTTTCCTGGGGCCAAGAGAACAGGGAGTTTCAATAAGGAAGTGTCTAATGTCACATGAGGAGTGGTAGGCAAAGACTAGTTGGGAAATTGATGATGTGATTACATTTAGATATTAAACTAATATAATATGCTTTTTCCCACTACTCTGAGCCCATGTGCACACCACTGACACCCAGCTAGATTCCTGGGTGGAGTATAGGTAGAATGGGAGGTTGGTGAAGTGCTATTCCCCAAGGCTGCAAGGAGGTACCTATGGGGCTCTGCGGAGGGGCACAGATCTGCAGGGTGCATCTGGAAGGAGCGGTTCCATTTGGAACTGCTCTATAGCCAGGCATGGAAAGGGTGTGTGTGGCTGCTGGTAGTGTTACTGGGCTGGAGATGGTGAGCTGGGGTGGGGGCAGAAGCCAGGCCCACCGTGACTTATCTGTGTATGGTAAATTCTCAGTAGCAGAAGAATTTTCAAAAAATGGGACTTCCGTAAGATGGAGGAATTGGTAGACAAACAATACAAACCCTCTTCAACAAAAAAAAGAAAAACCAATTGACAGAGATACGGAAGATAATCCTTGAACCCTGAGCTTTGAAAGGAACTATACAGAAGTGGCTTAGGCACCAACTAGTGGAAAAACCTGAACGAAAACAGTGAGTACAGAGATGGTCGGAGCTGCAGACTGTCAGCTACTCTGATGAGACCAACAGCCTGAGTATTTCAAAATGGTGTTGGGATCTGAGAATTGACCTAAAAATCAGTCCTGGTCACCAAGAGCTGCAGGGACAACTGCTCTGGTGGCCTATGACTAGGAAGGGAAACAACATGGGGAGACAACCTGAGCTGTGGACTTTCTGCTGTCCAGAGGGCACAGCCAGTTTGATTGTTTACAAGGGGCAGCCATTTTGGATAATTAAAGTGACAGAGGGCACAACCATTTTGAATGTTTACTAGCAGCGGCCATTCTGGATATTTAAAGTGACCGAGGGAGCAGCCATTTTGAATGTTTACAAGTGGCAACCATTTTGGATTTTAAAGTGATAGCATTCTCATTCAGATTCCAGGGACCTAAGAACAGGCTCTGTTTGCAGGGTCGGCAAGGACATACGAGAGGCTGACAAAGGAAAGGAGACAGGTGTATAAGTGCTGTCAACTAGTGAATAGAGGAGCACAGCAGAGTACCCTGCCTGTATAGATAACATACAAACAACACAAAGAAAATGAAAATTGTGGGCAAGTCACTACAACATATAATCACCAATTACATATAAACACAAAAACGTCACAATGCCATGGAGACAACAGAGCATCATAGTCCACACAAAGAAGCAAGATAAAGCAGAAAAAACAAGGGACCAGGATATAGACCCAAAACACATCCCTGAGGAAGATGCAGCAGCATTGGAACTCTCTGATAAGGCATTCAAAAGAATTATATTTAGGTATCTTCAAAGGATTGAGAGGCAGACCAAGGAAAACACAGACAAAACCCTAGAAGAATTCTGGAAGATGATACAAGAACAAAATGACATGATAAATAAAAATTTGAAATGATTCTAAATCTACAGATAGAAATCCAGAAGATTAAAACTAAATTGTCGGAAATAGATAACACACGAAAAGGGCAGAGGAGTAGAACTGATGCAATGGAAGACAGAATTAATGAGATTGAAGACAAATAACCTGAATACTTCTTTGGAAAGGGAACAGCCAGAAAAAAGATCAAAACAAAATGAAGAAAACCTAAGGTTCATGTGGGATACCATCAAAAGGAATAACCTATATGTCATTGGAATTCCAGAACAGGAAGAGAAAAATGAAACCAGTGAGAAAAGTGTCCAAGATTTGTTGGAGAAGAACTTCCCTGAGATATGAAAGATGAGAATATATCCATTCAGGAAGTCCAACGAACCCCAAACAGGATAGACCCCAAAAGAAAAACACCAAGATATATCATCAAACTCACCAAAACCAAAGACAAAGAAAGAATCATGAGAGCAGCATGGGAAAAATGAAAAGTTACCTACAAGGGGCATGAGTAAGACTAAGCTTGGATTTCTCAACAGAAACCATGCAGGCAAGAAGACAGTGGGATGGTATATATAAAACATTGAAAGAGAAAAATTTCCAACCAAGAATTAGGTACCCAGCAAAATTGTCCCTCAAACATGATGGTGAAATTAGGACATTTCCAGATAAGCAGAAATTAAGGGAATTTGTTAAAACCAGACCAACCTTGCAAGAGATGCTAAAGGGAGCCT
>NW_006921600.1:13160489-13201117 GCF_000298275.1 Orycteropus afer afer | reverse complement strand
GAACAGATACATGCACACTCATGTTCATCACAGCACTATTTACAATAGCAAAAAGATGGAAACAACCTATGTGCCCATCAGCGGAAGAGTGGATGACCAAACTATGGTACATACACATACTGGAATGCTATGCCGCACTAAAGAATAATGCAGAGTCTGCAAAACACCGCATAATATGGATGAACTTGGAGGACATTATGCTGAGTGAAATAAGTCAGTCATGGAAGGACAAATATAATACTAGTTCGTTGTTGTGGAGGGTCAAGGAAAGGTATATATATGGAGGGAAACTTTGTTGTTTGCCATGGGTGGGAGGGGAGGGGAGGGGAGAGAACACTGTAAGGAAAAAAAAAATGCACTGACCCATGTCACTTTAGTTTTGTGTATTTCACTGTACATAAATTATATTTCAATAAAATGCATTAAAAAAAGAATTTTCAAAAAATGATTGTGGAAATTGTTGAATTGGTGGAGGTTTAGTTTTGTATAATTTCACCACAGGTTTTAAATATTCTATTAAAAAAATGACTGAATAAATAAATGTTTTGTGGGAGATAATCCATTGTAAGAAGCTTTGGTAGCATAGTGCTTGTGTTAGACTGGGTTCTCTAGAGAAACAAAAACCAGCAAAGCTTATATATATATATAAAGAGTGAGAGAAATTTATCTTAGGAAAATGGCTCACAAATTTATAGAAGCCGGCAAGTCCAAAGTTCCTGGAGCAAACATCAGGCTGGAGGCTTTTCCTCCACAGGGGCGGAGAAGCTCAAGGCTGGCAGGCAGTACACTGGCTGCTGACTCCAATGAATGACAAATCCGAGATCTCGCCGAACGGTGGACTGCTCACTCACGGACAGTTGTAGGCTTTTCCTCCACAGGGGCGGAGAAGCTCAAGGCTGGCAGGCAGTACACCGGCTGCTGACTCCAATGAATGACAAATCCGAGATCTCGCCGAACGGTGGACTGCTCACTCACGGACAGTTGTAGGCAGCACAACAGAACCCAATCCACAGAAGAATGTCTGTCTTCCCAGGATGTCTCTGGGTATCCTGGAAGCAGGCCACACCCCTAGGGAAACTCCCCTTGAACAGATTGGCCACTCAGAACACAGTCATCCGAGCCCATCATGGGAGCAACCACACAGAACTGGGCTCCAGCCAAGTTGACACACAGCTCCAACTATCACAGTGCCTAAGGTACTTGACTGCTAACCAGAAGCTGGCAGTTCAAACCCACCAGCCATTCCTCAGAAGGAAGGTTGGGCAATCTATTTCTGTAGTGATACTTCTTCAGAAACCCAAGGAGGGGTCACTGTGAGTCAGGTCTGACTCCATGACACATAACAACAACAACAACAATCCATTGTAACCATGCATTAAGATAATACATTGGGTGAAGCTAGCAGGTCTAGTGAGCAGAAAATGTTTGGAGGATGTAATAGGGAAATGAAGGAAAAGGCAGCTGTAGGTAAGTTTAGGGAAGTGTCTCAGAGAGGGAGCAGCACCAGTGTTGGGGGAGAGAGTATCTAATGAAAACTAGTGCATAGATACTTGGGAAAAATGCAGAAATACATACAGTTTGGTGAATATTAGCTCTAGTGGCATAGTGTCTAAGGGATTTGACTGCTAATCAGAAGGCTGGTGGTTCAAACCTACCAGCCCTCCTCGCAAGGAAGACTGAGCAATCTACTTTCGTAGAGATACTGCCTTGGAAACCCAAGGAGAGTTAAAAATGTGAATCAGAACCGATTTGATGGCAGTGAGTTTGTTTTTTGGTTAGTGAATGTAAAAGTCAGCAGTATGCTATGCCCATACAAAAGCTTGTAGTTGTGACTCTGAGCCTTACAGTACTGACTATATAGAGGGGGTGGTGGGAGGGTAGTTCACAGGACTTGACTCAGTGAGTCAGATCACAACTGCGCCCAGAGAGGGTGGGGTGGGGATATGGGAGTGCAGAACAATGTCCATTCACAGCAATGGTGGGTGAGAGAACAAGTAAAAGCTTAAAAAGAGCATAGGAAGAAAATGGGAATATTTTGCCAGTGAAAGTTTCAAGGTGGTCACGGTAGTTATCTTAAGGAAAAGGGATTGGACTTTCTCCCTGTGGTCCCAAACAACTCCTGATTTCCCTTACTTCACCCTCACTTTTCCCATCTCAGTAAACAGTACCACCTCTGCCCCAGGTGTTGTTGTTAGGTGCCATCGAATCCTTTATGACTCATAGCAACCCCATGCACAGCAGAACGAAACACTGCCTGACCCCGCGCCAGCTCCACAATCCCTGCTATAGTTGAACCCATCATCACAGCCACTATGTCAATCCATCTCGTTGAAGGCCTCCCCCTCTTTTGTCCACCCTCCACCCTATCAAGCATGACGTCCTTCTCCAAGGAATGGTCCCTTCTGACAACATGACCAAAATAGATGAGACGAAGTCTGGCCATTCTCGCTTCTAAGGAGCATTTCGGGTGCACTTCTCCAGGACAGATCTGTTAGTTCTTTTAGGAGTCCATGGTACTTTCAGCATTCTTCACCAGCACCACAACTCAAAAGCATCGACTCTTTTTCGGTCTTCCTTATTCATTGTCCAACTCTCACATGCATAGGAGGCAATTGGAAAAATCATGGCTTCTGTCAGGCGCACCTTAGTCCTCAAGGAGACATCCTTGCTCCTCAGCACTTGAAAGAGTTCCTTCGCGATTGACTTTCCCAATGCTACATGTCTTCTGATGTCCTGACTGCTGCTTCCATTGGCATCGATTGTAGAACCAAGCAACGTGAATTCTTTGCCCTCAATCTTCTCTCCATTTATTGTGATGCTGCTCATTGGTCCAGTTGTGAGGATTTTTGTTTTCTTTATATTGAGATGTAATCCGTACTGCAGACTATATTCTTCAACCTTCACCAGTAAGTGCCTCAAGTCATCCTCACTTTCAGCAAGCAAAGTTGTATCATCTGCGTATCTCAGGTTGTTAATGATTCTTCCTCCAATCCTGATGCCATGTTTTTCTTCATATAGTCCAGCTTCTCAGATTATTTGCTCAGCATATAGATTGAATAAGTATGGGGAAAGGATACAACCCTGACACACTCCCTTCCTGAGTTTAAACCATGCAGTGTCCCCTTGTTCTGTTCGAATGACAGCCTCCTGGTCAAGGTACAGGTTCCTCATGAGTACAATCAAGTGCTCAGGAAGCTGGCCTTGATTCCTCCCATGCCTTCAAGTCTTGCCTTCAACCACCAAATCTTGCTTATAGTATGAAAATGTGTCTCTTATCCCCTTGGTTTGCTCCATTTCCTGCCTTCCCTCCCTCAACTGCTACAGTATCTCCACCTGGATCTGCATCAGCTTCCCAGCCATGCCCCCTGCTGCCCACAGTCCTGTTTAGTCCATTCTTCATCCAGCATCTAGAATGTCCTTTTTAGGCTACAAAGCAGACACCACTATTGGCTGCTTATAAGCCCTTGTGTGGCTGCCTATTACTCTGCTCTTAGGGTAATCCAAACTCCTTTTCATGGGCCACAAGGCCCTGTGTGATCAGCTCCTGCCTTATCTCCTGTTATTCTTCCTTCTTGTCTATAACACTTAGGCAACACTGCCCCCTTTCTGTTTCTGAAACACAGCAGGTCTTTTCCCAGAATTTCCCTTGCCGTCCCCTGAGCCTAGAATGCTCTTCTTCCAACTCTTCCCACTTGCTTCAGTTGCTGTTCAGATGTCACCTCCTCTGTCAGGCCTTTAATCTAAAGTGCCCCCTGCATTATTCTCTCAGCATCTTTCAAACAACTTAGGACAGCCTAAATTTAATCCATTGTCTCCTCTGTTAGATTGTAAATGCTATGGGAGCAGGCTTCAACCATGTCAGTCTTGTTTGCTACTGAACCCAGGAGCCTGATACAGTGCCTGGCAATTATGTTATCCTCAGAGTAGGGGGTATTGATGGAGGAGGGGCTTGGGGACAAATACTAAATAATAATAATAGCATCCTTTATAGTACTTAGGAGCTCTGATGGCCTGGTGCCTAAGGCATTTGACTGCTAACCAGAAGGCTGGTGGTTCACACCCACCAGCCACTCCTGGAAGGAAGGTTGGGCAATCTACTTATATAGAGATAACACCTCAGAAAGCAAGGAGGGGTCGCTATGAGTCAAATAACCTTGATGGCAGTGAGTCTGGTATGGTTTTATAGTACTTAGGAAACTAAGTACTATAAGGGATACTTAGATGGAAGAAAGACTGGGGAATCTACTTCTGTAAAGATTAATTGCCTCAGAAACCCAATGGGGGTTGCTATGAGTTGGAATCAACTCAATGGCAGTGGGTTTGGTTTTTTGTTTTTTTATAGTACTTAGGAGTCCCTGGGTGGCAAAAAGGTCAAACACTTGGCTACTAACCAAAAGGTTGGCAGTTCAAACCCACCAAGGCACCTTGGAAGAAAAGCCTGACAATCTGCTTCCAAAAGATCAAAGCTATGAAAACCCTATGGAGTGCATTTCTACTCTAACACACATGGGGTCACCATGAGTTGAGGTCAATTCAGCAATACTTTGATTTTGGTTTGTGGTACTTACTGTGTACCACTGTTCTAAGCTTTTTATGTATAGCAGGTATCAGCAAACATTTTCTGTAAAGGACCGCCCGGAAAACCAAGCCCAATACTATCAAGTCAATTCTGTCTTATAGCAACACCCATTGGGTTTCCAAAGCTATAAATCTTTTATTATTATTATTAGTAGTAGTAGTATTGTAATTTGGTTGAAAGTTTAGAGATTAAGTTCATTTTCCATATAGCAGTTCATACACATTTTGTTTCATGACACTGACTGTAGTTCCCCATAATGCAACAGCTCTCTTTCTACTTCCTCCCCATAGTTACCTCTTCCCTGTGTCCTTCCCTCCCATGTATTCCTGCCCACCCCACCCCCAGCAATCTCCCTGTGAAAACACTGCCCTTGTGTTCTCTCATGATTGATTGCTCCAAGGAGTGTATTTCCCTGATGTAAATGTTCACCCCATATGCCTGTCTGTTGTTCGGCTGGAAGCCACAGTAGTAAGTTCAGTTCTAGACCTGAAGGATAATTAGGGGCCACAGTCTCAGGGGTCTCACCAGATTCCTGTCAGAGCAACAAACCTAGTCTTTCTTTTTTTTATGATTTTGAGTTCTGTTCTACTTTGTTCTCCCACTCTATCTAGGATCTCCTACACAGATTCCTCTCTGAGTGCCTGACAGTGATAGCCAGGCACCATCTAGTTCTTCTGGTCTCATGGTCATATAGGCTGAGGATCAGATGGTCTAGCAGTCCCTAGGACTAATTGTTTCCATGTGTCTTTATAAAGCTAACCCTTATCCAGTTCTAGCACTCAGAGTCCATTCCATATCTTGCCATATCACCCATTTGCCTTCTACCTCCTTAAAGATTGTCCTGTTGTTGTTGTTGTTGTTGTTATGTGCCGTCGAGTCGGCCTCGACTCATAGCGACCCCTCCTTGGGTTTCCGAGGCAGTATCACTACGGAAGTAGGATTGCCCAACCTTCCTTCCGAGGAGTGGCTGGTGGGTTTGAACCGCCAGCCTTCTGGTGAGCAGTCAAGTGCTTTTTAGCCACTATGCTACCAGAGCTCCCTAGGTTGTCCTTATGGCCCTGCAACCAACAGCCCTTTCCCACTATAGCCATACACATCACTCCTATTTTTTTTTTTTAACTTATTTACCACATTTATTGAGTCCTTTGTGCCAGGGAGCACAGTGCCTAAGGCATTTGACTACTAACCAGAAGGTTGGCGGTTCAGACCCACCAGCTACTCTGTGGAAGGAAGACAGATCAATCTACTTCCATAAAGATTTACCACCTCAGAAACCCATTGGGGGTTGCTCTTTGTTGGAATTGACTAGATGGCAGTGGGTTTGGTTTGGTTTTTTGTTTGTGTGTCCCAGCAATACCTTGCTTCACTATTCAGGAAATGAGGAACCAGATTTCCTGGTGATAAATCACACTTCTCTTCAAAGGAATTAAAATTATGCCCACACCATTCTTCATCCTGTTTCCAAGAAAACCCTCTTCTGTGGGAGTATAAGGGAAAGAAAAGAAAAACACACCATATCTCTACCTCATGGGGATCAACATGTCACCCCATTGCCAGAACGGTGGTTTGTTAGACTGTTAACATTGTATTGTCTGGTCTCCCCCACCCCCACTGTGTGCCCTCACCACATTAGGCCCATTGGGAAACGGAGTCTGTGCTAGGGGAAAAAAGACCCCATGTTCAAACATATTCTGTATAGACATTAAACCTTAGACAGGACAAAGACAAAACAAAGACAGTCATCCAGGATGAGGGAAACCGCTGCATGTACACAGTACAGAAAACTGAATGGAGTCCGCTGAGTTATGGCCATGGGGCTAATCATATACATATGATTGAAATCATAACAAAGTCATGATTGGTAGTAGATCGATTGATCACTGTTACTGGAGGGGCTACAAAAGTAGAGAAAGAACAATGATTGGGATATGTACATAACTAAGGATTAAAAAGGCTTACTGGATTGGTTCTGGGCCTTGACTACCTGGCTATGTGGTGGTTTGAATATGACTCATGGTCATGCAGCCTGAGTCATAGCCTTAAAATAGGTAGCTACAAGACAATACCAGGACCCCAACCTTAATTTAAATTAGAAAAGGACACACTCAGGCAAGTTCCCTGGTTCTATGTGTGAACATAATCTACTTTCAACCATACTCTTCCTGAAGGCTAACTGCCCTTTCCTAGGTTTGTCCTATCACTTGTCTATGCATGGCCACAATGTTGGTTTAATGGACTTAGGGCTCTCACTGAAGACCCCAGCTTTCCACAAATGAAGTGTGTCAGAACTTAAGCTCTAATACATTCCACCGATCATGGATTTTATTTAAAATCCTATAATCGCACTCAGGTTGGTGTGCTTTCTTCTGCACAGACTGTTTGATGGCTTCTTTAGATGGCTGCTTGTTTTAGGACAAGTTTTTAAGACCCCTTTTTGATAGCTGGGCACCATCTAATTTCTTCACATGTTTTACTGTAGCACCCAGTCTTTAGTGATCTTCTTATGAGGGCAAGTATGAACAGGCCCATAACTACCTGGCCTATGGTCAGGCTACAAACCTTAAAGTGGGAACTCAAGTCTCTATGTCAATATGTTACTAGGGGTCCTGGGACCCTGAGCAAGGTCCTTTCTTTCTACTGACAAAGAATTGAACAGGAGACACAAAATGTCCATACGAACCAAAGTTTATTAAAGAGAAAGGGAAGAGCTTGCAAGGGAGAGATGGAGAGAGACTTTTGCCTATACTAGTCTCCAATCTCTCTCCAAACAAAGGATTTCCTAAGGCTTATACAGGGATTGGCACAGTGGCTACAATGATGGGCTCAGGTATAGCAAGGATTGTGAGGCTGGCACAGGACCAGGCAGTATTTTGTTCTGCTGTGCATAGGGTCGCTATGAGTTGGAGATGACTTGACAGCACCTAACAATAACATAAAGGTTGTTTTTTTTTTTTTTTTTTGAGAGGGGGAGGCATCATCTTTATTTATGAAATGGGTGGAGATTCCTGGGAAAGAGGTTATGAAAGGCGGCTTTCTGGGAATGAGGTTATGAAAATCAGATGTACATGCAGGATGGATTCTAGCACAATGGCTGTCGGAACAAAGATGGAATCTGTCGCAAAGCTGCTGGGATGCTTGACATGACTTATTCTGGGATGTTGCACATGCATGATGTTTCTGGACCCTGGTTCCAGTCCCAGTGAGGGGCTCCTGACTGCCTCTGGTAGGAGGTCATTTTGTTGGTCATGTTGACTTCGACTGTGCATGCTCTGTACCTGGTGAGGTACTTGAAGGATAACTCAGGAGGTTTATCATCATTTTACAGCTGGTCAAGCTTGTGGGGCTTTTGACATGCAACTTCTTATCTTGTATAAGGGCCTGGCTTGTTAATTGCAAGCAGTTCTCTGTCACCAGCAGCAATAGTTGCCTAGTGTTCTGCAGGTAAGCTTAGATTCCAAGAATACTGAGTTGGAGGCTGCTTGATTCAGCCAGCCCCATTTCCCTACCTGTCTCAAACATATATGACTCACTTCATGGATAGCATATTAATTTTCTAAGAAATTACATTAGAAATAACTTTCATACAACATTATAATCATATCATTAATCCAGTCAAATAAGCCCAAGTTGTCAACATAAAGAAACTTCAAAAGCAATAAAGATTTAAACAAAGTCCAATGACCTCAAAGTCTGTGACCTTAGGAAAGCTTGTTTGCTTCTGCCCACTATGGCATTTCAAGTCCAGAAGAGTGCTTCAGTTCCTTAACCTGTGGCAAATGTATCTTAAGGCTTAACACTTTCTGGTTCGGCTGCATACAGATCGATGAGGAGAGCAAATGTTGGTGTATTCCAGGGGGCTCTAATGAGTCCTTTCACTGATGTCTCCTCCACTGTATTTTGAGGTGAAATCAGGGAGGCCTGGAAATCAGAAGCTTCTCTCACTTATGAAAAATACCACAATCTAAAGTCCAGGTAACCTAAGGCATGTGACCTCCAGAATGACCAAAAGCAAAAGGAAAACATGAAGAATTGTCAAAGATACATGATTAACAAGATAATACAGATGTTGGGGTCTTCACTTAATCTATTTAAAACATCTCTCCCAGGGCAAAGCTGCCCCTGCCTTGTTTACCCAACATTAAGTAGTGAGTCACCTTCTCATAAACAGAAGTGGAGCCCAAGACAAAATGGAGTCCGACCCATTTTGTTTTAGCCATTTTAGTTAGGCTAAGTGTTCTAGCCTAGGAAGGAAGGTTGGGCAATCCTACTTCCGTAGTGATACTGCCTTGGAAATCCAAGGAGGGGTCGCTATGAGTCGGGGCCGACTCGACGGCAAACAACAACAACAAAAACAAGTGTTCTAAGGTTTTCGGGTACCTTCACAAGTCATTACTTCTGTGTTTCTCCAGGGCCCTTCCTTTTTGTCTTCCTTGCATACTAAAGGTCAATGAAAATAAAACTAGCTTCTTCCAGAGACCACACAAAGGTTTTTGTTTGTCTCCCTTCTTAAACTATAGGAATAATCTACCCAAGTGCAGAGAGGAAGAGATTAAAGGTCTAGCAGCTATCCTGAGGGTTTTTCCTTCAGTCTCAAAGGAAAGATTTCTCTGAGCAGACATGCTTTGGAAATGAAGTTGAGCTCATTCAGTTCCCCTGTGTGCCGTGATGGAGTTCTGGTGGCATAGTGCCAAAGGCATTTGACTGCTAACCAGAAGGCTGGAGATGCAAACCCACCAGCCACTCCTCGGAAGGAAGATAACTATGAGTTGGACCTGACTCAACAGCAGTGAGTTTGTGTTGTTTTTTTTTTCCTGTGTGCCATTTAAAAAAAAAAAAAAACCTCACTGCTGTCAAGTTAATTCTATTCATTGCGACACCTCCTTGGGTTTCCGAGGCAGTATCACTACAGAAGTAGATTGCCCCATCTTCCTTCTGAGGAGTGGCTGGTGGGTTTGAACCACCAGCCTTCTGGTTAGGAGTCAAATGCCATAAGCACCACACCACCAGAGCACTCCCTGTGTGGCATAAGGAAAACATAATAGATAAAGTCTAGATTCTGCTGGGTTCTTCTTCTTTTATTAACTTTCTTAGCAGTGACTGTTTCTCTTCCTGGAAGAACAGAATCACAGAATTCAAGGGCTAGATGCAACCTTGAATGGGAACTACTTGTCTTTCTAGCAGGTGCCCGTCTCACAGTCTGAGCCCAGGGCTGTTCTCCTTAATACGCTACCAAGAGCGCAGATTCTAGAGTCTCCTCGGGTCACTGTATCCTGGGGATTTGACATTTAAGGTTTCCTTATCTCTAACCATAGTCTTGCTTCCCTTCATTGGGTCATGGGTGAGTTTGGGGAATAGGATATTTGTACCCTCCACATATTACTGAATGTGAATGATAGGGACTTAGCTCCTTACATACCCAGAGAACTGAGCAGAGCTGAGGGAAGGGCAGTTTGCCTCCCAGCAACCCATCTCATGACTTGGCAGCTTTCATTGGCCAGTGTGGTGGTGCCCCTTAGTTGCTCATGGCTCAGGGACCATCTGGGGTACCTGAGCAGTCTTTGTGCCTACCTTATTACCTGGTGCTTGAATGTTTCACCTCCCAAATAAAGTAATCTCTCTTGACTCTCCAGTTTTCAACCGCCTACCCCCTTACAAAGGAGCTCTGGTAGCGTAGTGCCTAAGGCACTTGACTGCTAACCAGAAGGCTGGCAGTTCAAACCCACCAGCCACTCCTCGGAAGGAAGATGGGGCAATGGACTTCCGTAGTGATACTGCCTCGGAAACCCAAGGAGGGGTTGCTATGAGTTGGGTCTGACTCGATGGCACATAACAACAACAACAACAATAACAATACCCCCTTACAAAAGAGCCTTGGGAAGACCTGGAGGCCCCTCCCACAGTCCTGGGACTCCTCTCAGGTACCAGTACATTTAACAACAGCCCCTGCAGCCTAGGAGTTTTTGTCTGATCTAGTCTTACTTCCCAGACCTTATTTTCCTGGCACAGAGCTAAGCCTGTGAAATCAAATCCCAGCACTAAAACACTATAAAACCAAACCAAATCCAACTTATTGCCCTCTAGTTAATTCTGACTCATAGCAACTCTATTGGGCAGCGTAGAACTGCCCCATAGGGTTTCTAAGGCTATAAATCTTTACAGAAGCAGAACTGCCACATCTTCCTCCCATGGAGCAGCTGCTGCATTCAAACTGCCAACCTTTCAGTTTGTAGTCAAGCACTTTAGCCACTGGGCTACCAGGGCTCCTATAAAAGTGTGTGTGTGTGTGTAGGGGGGCGGGAATTAATGCCCTGCAAAGTTTTGAAACAATTACTGATACTACAATTGTAGGAAGGAATTGTGGCCATTCCTAGGACTCAGGTAATTTTAGACTGACAGAGATGTTAGACATTAGCTGATCTGACCCATCCCTATCCCCCTAAGACTGTCACAGGCACTCCAGACTTGCTATGTTTCTCACTCCACTCAGCATCTCCTTCTCTCTTTCATTATCTCTTATTGTTGCCATCATCTGCCCAGTCTTCCAAACTGGAATGAGGAGTCGTTCTCAACTCTCTTTTCCCTCAGCCCTTCCATTTAACTCATTTCTAAATCTGTGTTGTACCTTCTCTTTGCCATTTCCTTAGATCAGGCTGCCATACTCCTCCTTTGGCCTCTTCCCTAAGCTTCCTGCTTGGTCCTGCTCTCCATGTTTGTCATCCTTAAAACCTCAAAACCACAGGTAAAACCTGAAATTCCTAACCACAGCATACAGTCAGGGCTCTTCACAATGTGCTCCTCCCCTCTTTCTCGGCACTTACAGCCCTCAGAGACCTTTCTAGATGTTTCCAACAGAAAGAATTTAGTTACACAGGAATTGGTTACACAGGTAATAGAAAAGTTAGGAAGCCAAATAGCTTCTTAAACTGAGGCTATTTGAGATAAGCCACAGTGGGGAGCTGGCCACCACCTCTGGAGCTGAAAGAACAAAGGGAAGAAATGGTGTTTCCAGAGCCTAGGACCCCAGGGCCATGCTGGAACTGCCTGGTGGGAACTAGACTCCAGAGAAGGGGGCCATCTGGTCATTGTTAGATCCATGGAGAAAACCCAATCACTGCCAGAGATGATGCCTAACACAATGAAGGAGAAGTATACCCTGGCATCTTCCTTCCTCTCACCCTCAGTTTCCTGCCAGTCCCCCTCATTGGTTGAGCATAAGAAGTCAGAGAGCAAGGTATCTGGGAAACAGTTTTCAGGGGCCAACTCTAATGCCACCTCACGAATAGACCAAGGCAAAAGAAAAGTAGGGAATGGATGTGATAGCAAACAGATGATTGCCATATTCCCTTAATTCCATTCCAGAACTTTTATTTTACCCTCTGGAAAATTCTTTCACCTACTTCATCTAGAAAATACTTCCTCCATCTTCAAGACAACTGAGAAGTTTTCTTCTCTTTGAAATCAGCACTGACATCCAGAAAGTGATAGCTACCCCTCATCTGGGCTTAATCCTTAGTTCTTAATTTTTTAATGATACTTACCCCTCTGGTAGCATAGTGCCTAAGGCAATTGACTGCTCACCAGAAGGTTGGTGGTTCAAACCCACCAGCCACTCCTCGGAAGGAAGGTTGGGCAATCCTACTTCCGTAGTGATACTGCCTCGGAAACCCAAGAAGGGGTCGCTATGAGTCGGGGCCGACTCGACGGCAAACAACAACAACAACAACAACCCCTGGGGTATTGTAACTTATCATTTCCATATCCCCATTCTTCTGCTCAACTTGGAGGGCCTTGAGGTTAGGCATGGTGTCACATGTTTCTGCATTCTCAGGGCCTATCCCAGGACATAGATGCTGATTCAGGGAAGGCTGTACAGGTGAGGGGGCTGGAGGGATGTCTTGAGCAAGGTTTCACAACTGATAAGTAAGAGAGCAGGCACAGACCCCAGATCTCTGGTCTGGCCCTTTACACTATGGTATTTGACCCATAGTGTCTTAGTTACCTAGTACAACTGTAACACAAATACCATAAGTAGATGGCTTTAAAGAACAGAAATTTATTTTTTCACCATTCTGGAGGCTAAAAGTCCAAATCAGAGTCTCAGCCTTGTCAATTCCTTCCCTGTAGGTAGCCATGGCTGCCTCTTGTTTCCTTGGCTTGTAGAGGGACCACACATAGCGTTTGTCTCCTCCAGGATTTGCCTCTTTGTCTATTCTGGTCTTTTTATAATTCAGAAGTGATTAGGTTAAGGATCCACCTTATGACTTCATTAACATAACAAGAGAAAACCCTTACAGGGTCATGTTTACAATGTTAAGATTTCAGTGTATTTTAGGAGAAGGACATAATCTGATCTATAAACATGACTCCCCAAGAATCAGAACTTGAAAAATCCTAGAGTTCCTGGACTTACCTCTTTTACATTGTGAAATATTCAAAAACATTCCCAAGTTTCACAAGCCTTCATTCAACTAAGCAGATGTTGGGAGATTTTGAATGTAATGTGGACAGACAGGTAAGGACCTTTCTTTGCTAAACCTGAAACTAAACTCTGAAGACAGGTGTGATAGTTGGAGCTGTGTGTCACTGCAGCCCCTTTCTGGGACTTCCTTAAAGGACAGTGGTGAAGGGAAATCCTCCCAATGGGCAGAACTTCAGGCCATGCATATGGCTGTTCACTTTACATGGAGCAAGAAATGGCCAGATGTGCGATTATATACAGAGTAATGGGCTGTGGCTAACAGCTTAGCTGGATGGTCTGGGACTTGGAAGGAGCATGATTGGAAGATTGGTGATAAGGATGTATGGGGAAGAGGCATGTGGATAGATCTCTCTGAATGGGCCAAAGGAGTAAAGCTATTTGTGTCTCATGTGAATGCCCACCAAAAGGTGACCTCGGCAGAGGAGGACTTTAACAATCAGGTGGATAGGATGACACATCCAGTGGAAACCAGCCATCCTTTTTCCCCAGCTACTCCTGTCATTGCTCAATGGGCTCACGAACAAAGTGGCCATGGTGGCAGGGATGGAGGTTATGCATAGGCACAGCAACATGGACTCCCGCTTACCAAGGCTGATTTGGCTACCGCCACTGCTGAGTGCTCAATCTGCCAACAGCAGAGACCAACCCTGAGTCTGTGATATGGAACCATTCCTCGGGGTGATCAGCCAGCCACCTGGTGGCAGGTTGATTACATTGGACCACTTCCATCATGGGAAGGACAGCATTTTGTTCTTACTGGAATAGATACTTATTCTGGATATGGATTTTCCTTCTCTGCACGCAATGCTTCTGCTAAAACTACCATCCATGGACTTACAGAATGCCTTATCCACCATCATGGCATCCCACACAGCATTGCTTCGGATCAAGGGACTCATTTCACAGCACATGAAATGTGGTAATGGGCTTATGCTCATAGAATTCACTGGTCTTATCATGTTCCCCACCATCCTGAAGCAGCTGGTTTGATAGAACAATGGAATGGCCTCTTAAAAACACAAATACAGCGCCAGCTAGGTGGCAATACCTTGAAGGGTTGGGGCAGTGTTCTTCAGGAGGCTATATATGCTCTAAACCAGCGTCCAATATATGGTTCTGTTTCTCCAATACCAGGATTCATGGGTCCAGGAACCAAGGGGTGGAAACAGGAGTGGTACCACTCACTATTACCCCTAGTGACCCACTCAAAAAATTTTTGCTTCCTGTCCCTGCTACCCTATGTTCTGCGGGTCTGGAGATCTTAGTCCCAAAGGGAGGAACACTCCCACCTGGAGACACAATACTGATTGCATTGAACTGGAAATTAAGAATGCCACCCGGCCATTTTGGCTTCCTCATGCCTCTGGATCAACAGACAAAGAAGGGCATTACTGTGCTATCTAGTGTGATAGATCCTGATTACCAAGGGGAAATTGGGTTGGCTTTACATAATGGAGGTAAAGACGAATATGTCTGGAATACAAGAGATTCTTTAGGACGTCTTTTAGTACTACCATGCCCTGTGATTAAAGTCAATGGGAAATTACAGCAACCCAATTCTGATATGACTGCTAAGGGCCCAGACCCTTCAGGAATGAAGGTTTGGGTCACCCCACCAGGCACGGAACCACGACCAGCTGAGGTGCTTGCTGAGGGCAAGGGAAATACAGAATGGGTGGTGGAAGAAGGTAGTTCTGAATATCAGCTACGACCACGTGACTAGCTGCAGAAACGAGGACTGTGATTGTTATATTTCTTCATTGTATATGTTCATCATATATTTTTGTTTCCTTCTGTTATGAGCTGTGAAATATAAATGTTTAGTGCATTTTGGTTGTATGTATGTTAACGTATCATGTTAGGCACAAATATGACTCTATAATTGTCCTTATTTAGAGATTATATATGGTTAAGAAGATGTGTACAACTGCCAAGTTGACAAGGGGTGGACTGTGATAGTTAGAGCTGTGTGTCAACTTGGCTGGACCCCAGTTCTGTGTGGTTGTTCCCATGATGGGATCGGATGACTCTGCTCTGAGTGGCCAGTCTGCCCAAGGGGAGTTCCCTAGGGTGTGGCCTGCTTCCAGGATATCCAGGGACATCCTGGGAAGGGAGACATTCTTTGAGGAATTAGGACCCTGGTGTGCTGACTACAACCTTCCGTGAGTGAGCAGCCCACTGCTCGGCCTGGAGATCTTGGATTCGTCTTTTGTTGGAGTCAACAACCAGTGTACTGCCTGCCAGCCTTGAATTTCTCGGCCCCCTGTGCTTGCGGAAGCTAAGGCTGCCGCCAGCCCAACGTTTCCTCCAGGGACTTTGGACTTGCCGGCTTCTATACGTTTGTAAGCCATTTTCCTAAGATAATTCTCTCTCTCTCTCTATATATATATATATGCTTTGCTGGTTTTTGTGTTTCTCTAGAGAACCCAATCAAACACAACAGGTTATCCTAGCATCCATAGCTTTCCTTTATAATTCCTGAAATATTCACAATGGGTAAAACACATCAATTCATGAAGTTAAAAAATGGTGTTTAGAACTCAGGAGGGGTCCTTAGGAAGCAGATGGGTTATAATGCCCTTTTGTCTTTCTTAGTTTGTGTTAATAACTCTTCAGCAGGAGGAGTGTGCTTTGCATTCATCAGTGGCAGCAGTGAGGCCCTGTTTACCGCAGAAGGATGGAGGAACAAGCTCCAAGAGCCAGAGTTCTGATCATTTTTTGCTTATTTGCAAGAACAGAGCTCCTTTGCTGTTTCTGTTACATAAGGTATTATACACAGAGGGGAAAGATTTTAATAAAAGGAGCTCTTATTCATTTCCACTAGATAGCTGCCAGGGAATGACAGTCCCAGCTGGAATTGTTGAATTAATTAGAGAAATATATTTGTTAGGTGAAGCAACGTCAGTCTTTATGGTTCTGTTATCAAGACACTCCTGTGTCAGTGAGGACAGTGAATTGATTGTGTTTTTGGAGCAGGGACGTGGGCTGAACCTTTAGAGCAAGGAGGCAGGTCCTGTCCTGGATGATATCACAGCTTGGTTGTGTATTGTGTACAAGAACACCCCCCCTGAAACATCTAAAATCCATTACCTTATAGCAGAACATAAGTGCTTATTTTCTAAAATGTGTAATTAGATAAATGCAAATTTTTAAAAACAAATACTGAACAAGATGGCAACAGATTAGAGGGTGAATTGGTCGGCAGATGCCATAGATAGAGTTGAGTGTTGAGTAGGGCTGGGAAAGACACACACTGTTGGGGAAAGATGGAGCATTTAGACTCAGGCCTCTTTGCAGAAGCAAAGAGACTGTCTATCAGGGTTACAATATGCTAGGCCCTGCCAGGAAAAAGACTGACAAGCTGTAGGCCTACCCAGCAGGCTAGTGGAGCAGTGGTTCTCAAAGTGTGCATCAGGGACCCCTGGGGTGCTTGGGAGCCACCTTTGACAAACTCACAAGAACCAGTTTTGCACATCTCTTTCCAACTCCGAGTTCAGTGACCTTTCACATTGGTAGCTTACAACTCAGCCATGGTGGGAGTATTTAACCACAGAAATTGACAGATGGGTACAAGTCCAGGGCTTTTCTCCCAGGAGGGTGTCTGGTTAAACATTGACCAGCACACCACTGCCTGAGGCTCCCTGAAGCTCTTGTAGGGATCTGCATGTTGGTGTTGTTATATGCTGTGGAGTGGGACTAGACTCATAGCAACCCCTCCTTGGGTTTCCAAGGCAGTATCACCATGGAAGTAGATTGTCCAACCTTCCTTCCAAGGAGTGGCTGGTGGGTTTGAACTGCCAGCCTCCTGGTTAGCAGTCAAGTGCCTTAGTCACTATGTTACCAGAGCTCCTTAGGGGATCTGCATAGTCAGACTATTTTCATGGAGAGTGGTGATGGCTGCACAGTATGGTGAATGTAATTAATGCCACTGAATTATACACTTAAAGATAATTGAAATGGAAAATATTGTGTTATATGTATTTTATCACAGTAAAAAGTTAATTTAAAAAACTCTTTGCATAACACTAAGATGTCATTTGCCTGATTTCCCTCTCATCTCTCACAGTGTTCAATGAAGCTTTTCCAGAAGCTACATGATGTGTGACACTGCAACAGACTGAATTCAGAAGCAGATATGTGGGTCCAGCTCTCTTTTCAAACATTTAAGAGATGTGCAAAAATGAAAGAGATCCAAATCAAAACAACAGTGAGATACCAACTCACCCCAGCACTGATGGCAAGGTTCAATGAGACAGAAATAACAAATGCTGGTGGGGATGTGGAGAGATTGGGACTCTCATATACTGCTGGTGGAATTGTGAAGTGATACAACCACTGTGGAAAGCAGTATGGCAATTCCTTAGTAAGCTGGAATTGGATATACCATTTGACCCAGTGATCCCATTACTAGGTATATATCCTAGAGAGGTGAGAGCCAGGACAAGAATACATATATGCACACCCATGTTCATTGCAGCACTATTTACAATATCAAAAAGATGGAAATAGCCTATGTGCCCATCAGCAGAGGAGTGGATGACCAAACTATGGTGCATACGCACAATGGAATGCTAGCAGCACTAAAGAATAATGTAGAGTCTGCAAAACACTACATAACGTGGATGAACTTGGAGCACATTATGCTGAGTGAAATAATTCAATCACAGGACAAATAAAGTATTAGTTCGTTGTTGTGGAAGGTCAAGGAAAGGTCTATATATGGAGGGAAACTTTCTTTGTTGGTTGCCAGGGGTGGGAGGGGAGGGGAGGGAACACTGAAAAAAAAAATGCATTGACCCATGTCACTTTAGTTTTGTGTATTTCACTGTACATAAATTATATTTCAATAAAATGCATTAAAATAAAGGAAAAAAGAGAGATGTGCAAAAGTGTAAAACAATGATACTGTTCCCACTAATTTTTTTTTCTTTTGGAAAATAGCTATTTTCCTAAAAATATTTGTCAACACGAACTCTTATTGCTTTAAATTGAATTAATAAAGACATTTTTTATAGTCTCCATTTTAAATTTCTAATGCAGTAAATACCAGTAGGTACAAATCACATAGAAACTCATTGGGGTCCTCACTTTTTAAAAATGCAAGGGGGTGCTGAGATCAAGAAAGTTTGAGAACTATTGTTGAGAAAGATGGACATACAGACAGATGTGTACAATAGACTTTTGTGCTGTGAAAGAGGATAGAATGTTGTGGGGAACCTGCACTGAGTTTTGTACACCCTACTGCCTTATTTTGGCAGCTGATTGAGCCTGTTGCTTTAGTGATGTCTCAGAGAACTCAAAGTTAGATGCATTGTGACAGATGTGAGCCTAGTCTCAGGAGACAATCCCATTGGGACACAGCATACAACATGAGGGCACAGGGCATGAAGTATCCACCTCCTTTAGGACTAGAGAACACAGGGCAGATTAGGGCAATTTGAAATTGGTTTTTCCACTTTTCTGGGAGAAAGGAGGGTCTTGGTTATTAGGAGTGTGTGTGTGTGTGTGTGTGTGTGAGAGAGAGAGAGAGAGAGAATTAACTGCCATGCCTCTTCATTTTCATAATTAAAACTTCTGTAAAATCCCAAGGGTAAGTCATGTTAAAAGAGGAACAGATACACTTTGCATTGTTCATTTATTTACCTCCCTTGAAGTTTTGCAAGAAACACATGCAGAGAGGAAATGGTAAGGCTTTGGCCTCAGACCTCAGGATTTAAAATAAAAAAATCCCCAGGTCAGCTGGGCTCCTCCAGGAGAAAGCTTTACATACTGAAAGAGACTGAGTTACTCACTGTGCTCCGTTTATCCAGGCCACACCCAAACTCTGACCACCCAAGCATTGAGAGAGGCCAGCCAGAGCACGCAGGAGAGAAAGGACAGCAAATGATAAGCAGAACTGAGTGTTGGATGGATCATCAATTTCTCACTTACCTGGTTAGGCTGGGCACCTGCTCCAGGTTCAGTTGACCTCATCAGCTACAGGAGAGTCTCAAGGGATCCCAAAGGCAAGGAAAACAAGAACCTGAGGGCTGAGCCTTCCTGTGCCCAGCCATGTGGATGGAAGGAAAACATCCCCAGGGACCACCCCAGGTGGCCTCCTATTAGTGTTACCATTTGCAAGACATCTTGAAAGCACCATTCCCCATACTGTGCCCCTAAGGAACAGCTTTTCTACTGGGAAGATAGGGCTATTCTTAACGTGGTGTGGTGGTTAAGTTTGTGTGTTAACTTGGCTGGACCTGGTTGAGTGTCTGGGCAGCTGAATGTAGTTATTCCCCATGGTGAGGTTGGTAATTAACTCTGTGGTGGACTCTATTGGAGCAACTGAGTAGCTGCTTTGGGTATGTGGTCTGCTTCTTGTGTATAAGAAACAGCTTTGCGAATGGTCTCGAGCTTATGGCATGCTTGAACCCTGCATGTAGCCATGTCATTGTTCAGCAGCCTGACATGCTCTGCCCACCTTGGGACCTTTAATGGACTTGAATTAATGACCTGCTGTGTGGTTTGGTAACATCGGGACTGTGCCTTATTACTTGTCAACTTTGGGCTTGTCAGCCTCAGCAGCCAGTAGCTGAGTGAAAAAAAGCCTCCAGCTTCAGTGGGCCAGGAGCAGGAGGCAGAGCTGAAGCCCAAAGTTGAGGGGTTTTCACCCATCCCCTAGAGCCTGGCACTTTAAACTCAGACTTAAAGCCTCCAAACTATAAGAGAATAAACTCCTGTTTGTTCAAGCCATCCCATTTGTGGTATATTCTTGTCAGAGTGGCACTAGGTAACCAAAACACCTGGGGACCATGGGTGGGCTCGGAGAGTCCTTATTTGTCCAGACATTGGGTGGGTATGCTATTTTCTGGAAAGAAGGTCTGAAGTTTTCATCAAATTTTCAAAGGTACAGGGAGGAAGGCCTTGCTCAAAAAAGTTTAAGAATCACTGTCTTAGAAGCCAATATTAGTTGTAACTGCTCTAGTGAGGGTTTTTAAAAAATTCCATTCAGTAACATTAATTCAACCAGTGGCTGAATTCTCCATGCCAGGCTCAGTGCTAGGGGCTGGGATACGATCATAAGCAAGGACACATATATGTGATCTGTGTGCCACTGAGGAACACAGATAGAAATAAAATTTGAAGGAGGGGAATCTCCTATGAGGGATATAACTTAGTGGATGTTTAATTTTTGTTTATATATATAATTTATTTATGTTTGATGGGTAACACATTCACATGGTTCAAAAATTCAAGAGGATTATATGGTAAGTAATCTCCCTCCTACCTTTATCTTCCAGGCACTCCCTGTAGATCATACATGTTTCATAAACTGTTGAGTAGACCTTCTACTGTTAGATCCAGGGTGGAGGGTTAGAGAAAGCTTGCCTGAGAATATGATGCTTGAAATGAATTTGAAGCATGAATGTGTATTAACTGGCTGGAATAGAGATAAAGGAAGTATTCTAGACAGAGGGAACAGCTTGTGCAAAGACCTTGTGGCAGGAAAGAGAGTGGTGTATTAGAAGAACTGAAAAAAAGCCCATATAGCTGGAGTGCAGAAAGCAAGGTTAAGAGCGGTCCAGGAGGAAATCATGCTCCATTGACATAACATACTATACAAAAACAGTGTTCTACATCCTACTTAGGTGAGTAGCAACTGGGGTCTTAAAGGCTTGCAAGCAGCCATCTAGATGCAACAATGGGTCTCTCCTCATCCAGAACAAACAAAAATGAAGAAAACCAAAGACACATGGAAACAATTAGTCCAAGGGCCTGGTAGACCATGTGATCCTCAGCCTTTATGACCATGAGACTGGAAGAACTAGATGGCGCCCAGCTACCACTGTGAACTACTCGGAGGGGGATTGGTGCAGGTGATCCTGGATAGAGTGGGAGAACAATGTGGAACAGAACTCAAAATCATTAAAAAAAAAAGGGGGGGGGCCCGATTTTCTGGTCTGATAGAGCCTGGTGAGACTCCTGAGACTATGGCCCCTAGTGACCTTCAGGTCTGGGACTATACTCACTCCTGTGGCTTCCAGGCAAACAATAGACAGGCATATAGGCTGAACACTTATATCAGGTAGATAGACTCCTTGCAGTGATCAGTCATGGAAGAACAGAAGAGCAGTGTTTGCACAGGAAGACAGCTGGGGTTTAGGAGAGTGGATGGGAGGGAAGGACACAGGGAAGAGGTAACTATAGGGAGGAAGTGGGGAGAGAGCTATTACATTGTGGGTAATTGCAGTCAGTGTCATGAAACAAAATGTGTATGAACTGCTGTATAGAAAATGAATTTGCTCTGTAAACTTTCACCCAAATCATGATAAAAATTTAAAAAGGAAAGAGTGGTCCAGGATGTTGTTTGGGAGTAGAGCAGGCAGCCCATGTCTTGTAGCTTGTTTAGGATTCTGGACTTTGCCCCAAGAACCCAGGAAACCACTGAAAGATTTTTAAGCAGAGGAGATAACCAGAATCATTCTTACATTTTGAGAATACCACCCAGACTGTAGTATGGAGAATAGATTGGAAGGGAAAGTAGTTCATGAGTTCTTATTTTGTTCTGGTAAAAAATGATGGAGCTTGGTGGTGGAAATAGATGGATTTGAGTGCAAATTTCTTGCTTCTGAAAACTTTTACCTTAATGCTGAAATATTTGTTCACTTATCTCCACTGAGTTTGCAAAAAAAAAAAATCCATAAAAATAAATTTATTAATTATTTTATTGTATTATGTATTTATTTTATTCTAAGATTTGCTTAGAATGTATTTAACACCCAGCTATATTGTCCAAGGATGTGGCAAAGCTGGTGAGGTAATTCAGCATCATGTAAAAAGCTGATGGACAAAGAGCTGAAAGAGCATAGATTCTTGCTAACAGCATGTGGTGCAGACTGCCACCCATGCACTCCAGAGGCATCTCACCTCTGTGGGGCCGTCCAGTGACAAGAGGTTTCTACTGCTGTTACTAAGTCATACCAGAATGACCATGGAGGTGATGTTCACTGATTATGAAACAAATCATTAAAGCACTTGATGGTCGTAGTTGTTTTGGTGTTGCGTACACTTAATTTTCCTTCTCTTTCCATGACCTTGCAGCATGGCTTATTCTGAAGAGCAAGGACGTGTCCCCTGTGGTTTCATCCGCCAGAATTCTAGCAACTCCATTTCTTTGGACTTTGAGCCCAACACTGAGTACCGGTTTGTGGAACGATTAGAAGAGCGCTACAAATGTGCCTTCTGCCACTCAGTGCTTCACAATCCCCACCAGACAGCGTGTGGGCACCGCTTCTGCCAGCACTGCATCCTGTCCCTGAGGTGAGCGGTCAGGGCCTGCAGCTTCTGCCCTGGCAGGCCAGAGCCAGACGATGGTGGGGAGGGGTCTGGGATATAAGTGGGGGGTGGGAGCTGTCTGGGATCTAAGTGTGCGTAGGGGGTTGAGGTGTTTAGGATGTAAGTGTGGGGGTGTTTCCTGGTATCTTAGTGTCAGCTGTGCCCATTCAGCTGTAATCAGGGTTTTCAAAATTACTCTCTTCAGCCACAGCACCCTGAATATGAGGAGAGGCTCCCCAGGACTCCTCCTTGGCCTGAGAAATCACCTTCATTTTTTTGCCACTCATGTATAGATATTCACTTTTTCCTAAAATTCAGGCCCCACCTATTATGCCTGTGAGGGCAAACCTAAGTGCACAGTCTATGTTGGGGAGTTCGAAGTTCAGAAGGACCTGTGTCTCCTTAGTGTCTTTGTTGTAGTCCCTTAGCCTTTCTTTCCTTGCATTAAGACAGAGGTGTATCATCCAGAAGGAACCTTGCCCACATGGATGCTGTCCCTCTTGGGCATCTTTAAACCTGGGGCATGCTTTTTTTTTGAGGACATGAGGAGAGAGATGGAAACAGAATTTTGGACTTTGTAGGGTGGGGCAGGAAGCACATTATTGCATTCAACCAAGCTTTGAAAGGGGGTAGTTGAGGTCTTGTTTTTTACAACACATTCTCATTCATTCGTGTGTTTATTCATTCTGCACCTGTGCGTTCCAGGCACTTTGCCAAGTTCTACTGTACAGAGTTGCAGCACTAGAGGTACAGTGTGGAACAGACCCTGTTTCTGCCCTCTAGAACTTCCCGTCTAGTGAAGGAAACAGATTCTAATCCAGTGTGATAAGCAAAAAGCTCTGCAAAGAGCCATGGGAGCACAAGCAGGGGGCTACTTAAGTCTGTCCAGGGGCTCAGTATTTGACTTGGGTCCTGGAGGATGAGTAGGAGTTCTTTCAACAGACTGGGAGCCTGAGGAGGTGCTGTGGTAGGGGGTGGGGACCTTCTGAGTAGAGGGGACAGCATGTGCAAAAATTAGGAGGAAGAAGAAAAGGGAGCATCTTCTAAAGGAGAGACTGTAGAGGTTAAAGTGTGGCTGGAGTGCTGGGCCTGCACTTGTTAAAGTGGTTGAGGTAGATGCCTGACACTGGCTTATTTTTATTTTTCTCTCCAGAGAATTAAATGCAGTGCCAATCTGCCCTGTAGATAAGGAGGTTATCAAATCTCAGGAGGTAAGAAAATCACAGCTTTGGTTTAGCAGCCTTTGGGGGGATGAAGAAGAAGCTAGAATCCAGTTTGACATGGACACAGAGGTTGGAGCAGGAAAGTGGGAGATGGAGACCATTCTTGAAATCCATACCCTCTGCTGTAAGGTCAGGTCAGGCCCCACTCCTACATTTATTTGGGAGAGACTTGCTTGAGTCTTCCCCGGTACCACCGAGTCTCCTCTCCTGCTTCCTCCTTACCTGCTTCTTTCACTAGCTCCAGGCACACTGAGTGCTTAGAGAAACAGAACATCTTATTTCCTGGAATTCCCTTTCTCATCTGATTCATCTCTAAAATTTAACTGTAGTAGTAATAGTAGTAAAAACTTTATTCAGATATAATTCACATACCATAAAAGGTACCTTGTAAAGTGTGCAATTCAGTAGTGTTTAGTATATTCAAAGTTATGGAGCCATCACCCCTATCTAATTTTATAATATTGTCATCACCCCAAAAAGAAACCTGTACATATGAGCAGTCATACCCTATTCCTTCTTTTTCCTGCCCTTGGTAACTAGCCACTAATCTTCATCTCTATCAATTTGTATATTCTAGATTATTTCATATAAATGTGGTCTTTTGTGACTGGCTCTTTTCACTTAACAATGTTCTCAAGATTCATCCACGTTGTAGCATGTATCAGTAATTCATTCTGTTTTATGGACAAATTATATTCCATGTATGGATATACCACATTTGGTTTATCCATTCATCCATTGATGGACATTGGGTTGTTTCTACTTTTTTTGGCTGTTGTGAATAATGCTGCTATGAACACTCATGTATAGGTTTTTATCTGGACATCTTTTTTCACTTTTCTTGAGTATATATGTAGGTGTGGAATCACTGGGTCATATGGTAACTCCACATTTAACATTTTAAGTAGTTCCCTGTTAGGAACCCTGGTGGTACATTGGTTAAGTATTCAGCTGGTAACCAGAAGGTCTGGCTATTTGAACCCACCAGCCGCTCTGCGGCAGAAGATGAGGGAGTCTGTTTCTGTAAAGATTTACAGCCTTGGAAATGCCTTGGGGCAGTTCTACTCTGTCCTGTAGGGTTGCTATGAGTCAAAATTGACTTGATGGCAGTGACTTGGTTTGGGGCCTATTTTCCACAGCGGCTGCACCATTTCACAACCCCGACAGTAGTAAGAGAGTTCCAGTTTCTCGACAACCTCATCAAGGTCGTCTTTTTGATCATAGCCATCCTACTAGGTGGTTTCTCATTGTGGTTTTCATTTGCATTTCCCTAATAACCAATGACATCTTTTCGTGTGCGGGATGGCCATTTTGTATGTCTTCTTTGGAGAAATATCTACTTACATCTTTTGTCCATTTTTGAATTAGGTTGTCTTTTTATTGTGGAGTTGTAAGAGTTCTTTTATATATTTTGAGTACAACTCCCTTGTCGAATACATGATTTTCAAACATTTTCTCCCATTCTGTGTGTTATCTTTCCATTTTCTTGACAGTGTTCCTTGAAATACAAAATTTTTAATTTAGGTGAAGTCCAGTTTATCTTTTTTTTCTTGTTGTTGCTATGCTTTTGGTGTCATGTCTAAGAAACTATTGCCTAACTCAGTGCCCTGAAGATTTACTCCTTTAAAACTTCCTTTTAACCTCACTTATCTTCATTTAAAATTACACTCAAACATCACCTCCTCCAGGAAGCTTTTCCTGAGCATCTAGTCTGATATATATGCTCATTCTCTATTTGCTTATGATGTGTTTACACAACACTACCTACCAGAAGACTGTGTTGTATATAGTGTCTATCTCACCCACTAAAACAAGGGTTGGCAAATTACAACCCTTGGGCTAAATCCAGACCACCATTTATTTGATTTTGTATGGTCCATGAGCTAAAGATAAAGTCCCCATGTGTTACAAAGAGTTTATTGTCTATTACTAACCTAAAGGTTGGTGGTTCAAACTCACCCAGTGGCACTGTGATAGAAAGCCCTGGTAATCTGTTTCTATAAAGATTACCTTATGGAAATAGATTACCCAGTCTTCCTTCCACAGTGTGGCTAGTGGGTTTGAACCGCTAACCTTCTGCCTAGCCGTCGAATGCCTTAGGCACTATGTCACCAGAGCTCCTATAAGAAAATTCTATGGAGCACTGTTCTGCTCTGTAACAAATCGGTTCACTGTGAGTTGGAATTGACTCAATGGCAACTGGTTTAATTTTGGTTTATGAGCCAAAGATGGTTTTTACATTTTTAAATAGTTGAAAAGAATCAAAAGTAGGTTATACAGGAGCTCTTTGTACTAGTTTTACAACTTTTTATGAATCTTAAACTATTTCAGAATAAAAATTTATTTTAAAAAATCTAAAGAAAATGATTTCATGACTTGAAAATGGTTTAAATTCAGATTTCAGTGTCTGTAAATAAACAATGGTTATTAGAACACAGCCGGGCCCATTTGTTCAAGTGTTTGTGTATGGCTGTTTTTGCACTACAGTGGCAGAGTTGAGTAGTTGTGCTATAGACTATGTGTGGCCTACAAAGCCAAAAAGATTTACTCTCTGGCCCACTTCAGAGAAAGTTTGCCAACTCCTGACTTGTGCTGAAATAACAAGTCAACACAGCTGAGGTGACACTAGTGATCAGTAAGTAGTACAAGCGTTTACCCTGGGATAGGAAGCTGAAAGTATCATCTTGGCCACAACCTTAGCTCCTGACCTTGAAGCATGTGGGGTCAAGTTCACATGTGATTCTCCTAGCTGCACCCTGCTGCTCTGGGCAGCTCTGAGTTACCAGCAATATGTATGTGAGAGAGCTTTTTCTTGCATTCTGCTGGTGAGTCTGATATTTCCATTCCAACCACTGTCTGGAAGTTTCCACCCAACTTTGGAGATAAACTTAGAGACCAAATTAATAATAGCTTTTTTTGCATTGTTATAGAGTTGTAAGAGTATGTGTGATCTATAATGTTTATTTTTTAGGTGTTTAAAGATAATTGCTGCAAAAGGGAAGTCCTCAATTTATATGTATATTGCAAAAATGCTCCTGGATGCAATGCCAAGATTATTCTGGGGCGATATCAGGTTGGTATTATTCATGAACAATATTTGCCTTTATCATTTTTCCAGTGACATGTATTGAACACCTTTATGTGGCATTACTAACCATTGTAGGGGATTTACTGGGTTTACTGTCAGAAAATATACAGTCTAGCGACACAGTTGGCTGCGTGTAGGAGTGGGTGGAGAAGTTCATTCTGTGTGAATACATGGAGGACATGCCATATGTGTTAGACTTTAATATATGAGTTAGGGAGCTTAGAACCAAAAGATAAGATATGGGGCATACTAGACAAAAGGAACACTTAAGTAAGGACATGTTACATTGAGGGAACCATGAAGGATTTGGAGGGCCTATTATGGGAGCCAGTGCAAACTTTGTGGATCACAAAGATCTGATCTACAACCCATCATGGGGATGACACAGAACTGGAAAGCATTTTGTCCCATTGTGCATGTGGTCACTATGAGTCTGGGGCTGACTCATCAGCAGCCAACAACAACAGAGTGTGGGAGCAAGAGGATGAGTGCAGGTGGTGGTGATCTGAGCTGTGATTGTAACCAGCCCTGCCCTAAAGCATTTGCCCCTTACCACAGCTGTGATGGGTGTTTTCCAGCAGGAGCTCTGGTGGTGTAGTGCCTAAGGCATTTGACTGCTACCAGAAGGCTGGTGATTCAAACCCACCAGCCACTCCTTGGAAGGAAGACTGGGCAATCTACTTCTGTAGAGATTAAAAATAAAAAATAAAAAAACACTGCCATCAAGTTAGATCTGACTCCTAGTGACCCCTCCTTGGGTTTCTGAGGCGGTATCTATGGAAGTAGAGTGCCCAACCTTCCTTCCAAGGATGGGCTGGTGGGTTTGAACCACCAGCCTTCTGGTTAGCAGTCAAATGCCTTAGGCACTATGCCACAAGAGCTCCTAACTAGAGATACTGCCTCAGAAATCCATAGGGTCGCTATGAGTTAGGATGACTCAGACTCAACGGCAGTGAGTTTGATTTTGGGGTTTCTTTTGTGTGTGCCCTGGTCTCTCAGAGTTTATGACCTAACATGGACCAGATAACAGAGATCAGGTGTACTTTAAATGTGAAGCATTGATAAAAGATGCAAATAAGCCAGTATTTTCTGTAGGTGAAGGGAGTTCAGTTCCTTTCAAATGAAACTACCCTACCTTGCTCTTCCCTCCAGCTGGGGAAGCAGGTTGTTGGTGGAAAGCTACACTATTACTATCTGGCTCTTTATGGAAATGCTTGCTTTGTAGAGAACTTGCTGATGTTCTGGCTCTGCCCTAGTGGGCTCCTGTCGGCTCCTATCGGAGTCAGTCACACTGTGAATGCACAAGACTCTGGCTTCCAGGGAATGCCTTGGAGTCTGCTGTGATTTTCCCCTCCTGCCCACATATCTGGGAAGGCCTATTTTAGATGATTCAGTTATTTCTCCATTACCTCCAAATCCCCCAGACACTGAGAGGGGTTAACTCAGGGGTTTCTTTGGAGGTTCATGGAATGTGTTTGTGCTTTTGCCTGACACTTCCGTATCACCACTTGCTTAGAATATCAAGTTCTAGAGTAGGACCCATTTTCCAACTTTGTCGTCACTCAGACTGGAAAGGAAATTAAGCTCAAAAAAGACTATTGAAAGCTCTAATAACCAGATCAGAAGCTTTAGAATGGGAGTTGCTTTCTTTCCACAGGTTTCTTTTGTAGATCCTCCTCATTGTTGTTCTCCCTCTTCCAAGGTAAGCTGTAGGTGCTTATTATAGTAGCAGTGTCTTGAATGAATGTTGACTGTTTTGGTGAGAGTTCAGGGGGGTAACGTCAGTGGATTTTGGAGACATGATTTCAGTTGTTGTCACCTTTTGTTTCATACTCAGAGAGACAGGAGAATAGCTACAGCGAAACCTGTGAGAGCTGGAACTCAGAAGCTTTGTTGTTGTTGTTATGTGCCATTGAGTCGGACCCGACTCATAGCGACCCCTCCTTGGGTTTCCAAGGCAGTATCACTACGGAAGTACATTGCCCCACCTTCCTTCCAAGGAGTGGGTTTGAACCGCCAGCCTTCTTGTTAGCAGTCAAGTGCCTTAGGCACTATGCTACCAGAGCTCCCGGAACTCAGCACAGCACTGCATTGTTTTTCCAGGTCTCACAAATTTATTGCCTTTGACATGGTGCAATCTTACCACTTTTTTTTTTTAAATAATTTTCTTTGAAAAATTCTACCTCAGGAAGTGTTTCATTGATTTTGTAGGACTGGAAAAGAAACTAAATCATTTTTTATGACTTGCATGGTTTTTTTTTTTCAAATTATATACAGATATATGCATATGCTACCCAAATATATGAGTAAAATTCACTTGTACTTATATTTCTTGGAACTATTTCTGGCTTTTGCTATCTGTACTTCCTTGTATTCAGGTTGCAGAACCAATAATTTTCTGTCTACATCTCATAGGTTCTGGCTTGCAAAGATTATTTAATAGACTGAAGTATAGTCGGCCCTCTGTATCCATGGGTTCCTTATCAGTGGATTCAACCAACCACTGATTGAAAATATTCAAGGGATTGACAAAAAAAAAAAAAAATTAAATGGTCCAAGCAATCCCTCAAAAGTTAGTTCCAGCTTTCACAGCTTTTAGTGTATAATACTTAATCTGTCTGCAAAAGAAGCAGGGAGGCAACATCTTCCAACTTCCTCTAACTCCACAAGAGAAGGACAGAATCACTCTCAGCAGCCCAAGGCCTGTTCCTGCAAGGCCAGACATTCTGCCTTCCTCCAACCCTGACACCAACCATTCCTCCCACAGCACCCACCACCTCTCTGCTGGGCTCAGCAATTTGTTGCAGTGGCCACACAGAACTCATAGATTATGGAGTTTATAAAGGAAGCAACAGGCTACAATTCAAGCTCAGGAATGCACTAAGTCTCTCCTAGCCAGCTGTCTGTCAGCCAGCAGTCTCTTTCAGTAGCACATCTCTCAGCAGTGCGTGTCTCTCTCTCAGTAGCATGTCTCGCTCACGTCTTTCAGCAGCGTGTTTCTCTCAGCAGTGTGACTTTCTCAGCTGGCAATCAGAGGGATTCCTTCTGCCTTTAGGAGGGCTCCTTTTGAGCCTGGAAGAGTGGCCAAACTAACCACTTCCAGCATAAGAATTCTATACACCTGAGAGAGAGTAAACTTCCCAGAAGATTGCTTTGTGTTGTTGCTCCAGGTGGATGACTTTAATAAGCAGCTACTCAGCTGCTCACTACAAATGGGGGGGGGGGTTTACAGAGACTATGGCTAGAAGAGCCATGCCATGTAATTTACTACACCACAGGCCATCCCCTGGCTTTTCTAACCATTATCCCTTTTATACTTCAAAAATCAACATCCCCTTCACCATCAATTTAAGAATAACCACACCCATGAAAGCATATAAGTCAGCCACTTCATGCCTTTATCTCCTCCCATTTTAGATAGCTAATTTCTAATTTGTGCATCCCTATCAAACCAGTACTATGAGGACACAGGCATGTTCCTTTCTCTCTTGAGAATCTTCTGTTCTGCTTCGGAACTTTGGGCATCTGCATCCATAAACAAGGAAAGTCCAGCCCAGTACAAGCCATCAAATTGCAGCAACATAACACCAACTCAGTGTCAACCATCTTCCTCTTTGCTTGGTTGAGTTCTGGTCAGCTCAGTCCTAGCCATCCCACCTAGGTCATGGGTACCAGCTGCCAAGTTTTTTTTTCTTTTCTTCTTTCTTTCTTTCTTTTTTTTTAAATTGTGATTTGGGTGAAGATTTACAGAGCAAATTCACTTTCCATACAGCAGTTCACATATACTTTGTCTCATGACATTGACCACAGTTTACCACAATGCTACAGCTCCCCTCCCACTTCCTCCCCATAGTTACCTCTTCCCAGTCTCACTGGGAAGTCTGTCTCACTGTTAAAAAACTTGTTCTCTTTTCTTTAGAGCAAACGTTTGCTTTTTTTTTCTGTAAAGAGCTAGATGATAATATTTTAGGCTTTGTAGGCCATGTACTACTCTCTGTGACAACTATTCAGCTCTCCTATGTTAGTGGGAAAGCAGCCATAGACAGTATGTAGACAAATGGGTGTGGCTGTTACCCAATAAAACTTTATTTACAAAAGTAGGTGGCAGGCTAAATTTGACCCATGGGTAGCTTTCCAGCCTCTGTTTTAAAGGATCTTACAAACTCATTGAGCGCTCTGGTGGTATAGTGCCTAAGGCATTTGACCGCTAACCAGAAGGCTGTAGGTTCAAACCCACCAGCCACTCCTCAGAAGGAAGGTTGGGCAATTTACTTCTGTAGTGATACCACGTCAGAAACCCAAGAAGGGGTTGCTACAAATCAAATTGAATCGACAGCTGTATATTTGGTGTTTTGGTTACAAGGTCATTAGGATTTTGATAACTTGTCAGCATCACAATAATTTACAGCAGTCCAGAGGTTTTTACTGAGAAATGCTCGCTTTTAAAACTCTACGCTATGCACAGGGAAAAAGTAACCACAGGGAGGAAATGGGAAGAGAGCTATTACATTGTGGGGATTACAGTCAGTGTCACAAAACAGAATGTTTATTAACTGTTGAATGGAAAATGAATATACTTTGTAAACTTTCACCCATATCACAATTTAAAAAAAAAAAAAAAATCTACGCTGTGAAGAATCCTGGAATGAACGTTGTCTGCGTCATTATCCTCTAATGTTCGGGATAAGTGTATTTCCTGATTTTACAAGTTCAGCCATTCCCAGCTTCTCTCAGGCCCATATTTCCTCCATCTCCTTTTCTGTCCCATTTCTGAAACAGCTTCTTCTCTCTTACCTTTCCTTACTTAATCCTTTCCTTTGTTTTGTTTAGTTAGCTATACCCTTTCCATTCTGTTTTTCCCTCTGTCTTGTCTTTTAGCATCTAGAGATGGGGATGGAGGGTGCACAAAGGAAATAAAAGATGTTCTTGAGCAACTAGTAAATAAATTGGCAAGCCTAAGAAAAATAGGCAGGAACTAAGCAGGGAATATGAGTACATTACTAGAGGGTCTGAAACAAACTCAGCCTGCTTCCCTTTTTACCCATCTTCTCCTGCCCTCCAGCTTCCACCAAACAAGACTGGCTCTCACAGCCTCCAGTCCTTGCAGCCTACTCAGCCATGGCAGGGAAAGCCTGAGGCTGGGAGCCTGCAGGCAAAGGCTGTTGGGCCACTGTCTACTTTCTGCCCAGTGTTCTTCCCTCCCTCACCAGGCCTTCCCTGCTGGCTTCCCCTCCCACTGCCCTGGATAAAGGGTGACACTGGCCTGTTGTTTCCTGTTGCAGGACCACCTTCTACAGTGCTTATTTCAAGCTGTGCAGTGTTCTAACGAGAACTGTCAGCAACCAGTCGTACGGAAAGATCTGAAAGAGCATTTGAGCACGTACTGCCAGTTTCGAGAAGAAAAATGCCTTTATTGCAAGAAGGGTGTGGTGGTCATCAACCTGCAGGTAGAAATAGCAGTCTTCTTATTGGGGGCTACCTTCTGCCTGAGTGATTACAATGGATCAGGTGGTATATCAGGAGCCCATTTCTGGATTTATTTCTGTGCATACACAGGTTTTAAGAATAAGATTACCAAGTTTGCTGGTTTGATAGAGCCTGGTGAGACCCCTGAGACTATGGCTACTAGTTACCCTTCAGGTCTAGAACTGAACTCACTCCTGTGGCTTCCAGCCAAACAAGACAGGCATATGGGGTGAACATTTATATCAGGTGGATGCACTCCTTGGAGCTATCAATCATGGGAGAACAGGAGGGCAGTGTTTGCACAGGGAGATAGCTCAGGGAGACAGGATTGCATGGGAGGAAAGAACACAGGGAAGAGGTAAGTACAGGAGGAAGTGGGAAGAGAGCCATTACATTGTGGGAAATTGTAGTCAATGTCTTGAAACAAAATGTGTATGAACTGCTATATAGAAAATGAATTTGCTCTGATTTTCACCCAAATCACAATAAAATTTTTGTTTAAATTAAAACATAAAAAGAAAAAATAAAGAATACGTTTATCAGTTTGGCAAGGATGGCAGGAATGATGGTACAATTTAAAGAATCAGTATCACCAAATTGTACGTTTGGTTTTTTTTTTTTTTTTTTGGCATATATTTTGTTATATGTATTTTCACTACATTTTTTATAAAAAGGGATACGTTTATCTGAGAGAACTTCTGTGATAGCTTACAGCCTTCATGTTGACAGGACTTTTATCGTCAATAAAAATATGATTTGCGAAGTGTGTAAGAAGTGATGCTAGGCCCTGGGTCACAAGAGGTGATTACGCTGTCTGTCTTCAGGATGTGCATGATCTAACAGACGAGGCAGGATACAGGCATAAAAAGAGAGCACAGGATACTGTCTACTTGTGCCAAGAGACTCAGACTGATAACTCCCACAGTCTCTGTGAGTCCTATGCCTACTGACCTTCTTTTATATATATGTATTACCATTTAGTGACATTTATTATATTCTTTGAACTATGTAACCATTCTTACCCTGCTTTTCTGAATTGTTCCTCCCCTGTTAACATGAACTCATTGCCCTCTGTGGTTCCTATCCAATCTTTTTGAGTTGCTGTTGTCCATTTGATCCCATATAGATAGTTCTTAAAAGAGCTTAATGCTCAAAGCAGACCTTTTTTCACTAGTTAAGATAAATGATTATTTGATTTTAGGAAAACTACAGGGGATATTTTTGGTTTAAGGTTTAAAAATTATTTCAGAGCAGTAGTTTCAGGGGTTCTTCCAGCCTTCATAGCTCTAGAAGGTCCATGAGAATTTGAAATTCTGTTCTGGATTTCCCCCCTTTTGATCAGGATTCTTCTGTGAACTCTGGCCAAAATGTTCAGTAAAGATTAAGCAGGCACCATCCAGCTCTTCTGGTATCATGACAAAGGAAGCAGATTTTCATGGAGGCAGTTAGCCACACATTGCATTTCCTCCTCCTATTTGTTAATCTCCTTTTCCTCTGTTGTTCCAGGTGAATAAAGACTGTGCCTCGAATGGCTGCTTTCAAGCTTTTAAGACCCCAGGCACTACACATCAAACTAGAAAGTAGAGCAGAGCAAGTAAACATGTTAGGCCATTTAACTGGGATGTCCCATGAAACCATGACCCTAAACCACCAAACCAAGAAAACAAATCCCATGAGGCTTTTGGTTGTACATAAACAGCCAGCAGCTACTCTCTTATTATTATTATTATTATTGATAAAATCCCGGACCTTCTTTCGAAATAGTTAAAAAATTTAATTTTCAGTTGAATTCCTGTATCAAGAAAGCAGCCATCTTTAATACTTTTTTGGAATTAGGCCATAATTTTCTGCAGAGGGTACACTATATAACATATATACCCCAAAAGATATATGTATGTATAAAGAATCTTTATTTATTTATTTTTTTCTCTCCCTGTAACTTTATTATATTTCTTGTGGGCCCTGAACAAAGTCAAACTCTTTAACAGAGTATAAGAGCCATAATATATAAAAGAATCTTTAGAAGCAAGAGTTGGCTTTGTTTCATCACACTTTCTGTGTTTCAGAATCATGAGGAAAATTTATGTCCAGAATACCCAGTATCTTGTCCCAACAAGTGTTTGCAGATTATTCCAAGAACTGAGGTAACTATAAATACCAATCTACTCTGTAGACTGGGTGTAAGATAATAAACATTGTGGTGCATGTTTGATAAAATCCTATAGGCAGAGGCCTATGTCTTAACTATAACTGTGTGTCTGTCTTCCCTACCCTTTTCCCTGCTGACTCTTCCCAGCTTTCACCTGTTCTCCTTCCCAATCTAGCTCTGGTTCCCTCCCTCCTTCCCACGACACTCTTGGCTCCCTGCTTGCTGCAGCTGCACTAGGCAGTTGGAGAATTGGTAGTGAATTTCTATAGCTGAGACTTTTCATTTCACAGGTAGATGAGCACCTGGCTGTGTGTCCTGAAGCAGAGCAAGACTGTCCTTTTAAGCACTATGGCTGTACTGTAAAGGTAGGACTATGTCTACATTCTACTATATAATGCATTTGAAGAATTCGTTTTATTCTTTGACTCTATTCAGAGTGCAGAAGGATGTACAGTTATGAGAATTGCAATTATTTGTAATTCTGACTCCATCGCCTCTACTAGGTTTTGGAAACTTCTGGAGTCACTTCTCCCATGATTACATACCGTGGCTTTATGGTTCCTCAGGCTTTCAATCACCAAGTATTTTAAAACAAACTTCATTTCAAGTCTTAAAAATATATGCTGTTGCCTTGTAAATACTTTTAGAGGTATTATTCAGTAAATTACATGAAATAAAATAAAACTCGATTTCCATGTAAATCTTTTTAACAGTGTATTTTAATGTGTTATCCATCTGAATCAGATGGATCAGTTTTACACATTAAAATGTAGCATGTATCATGCTATTAAGAACTCTGGTAGTGTAGTGCCTAAGGCACTTGACTGCTGACTATAAGGCTGGTGGTTCAAACCCACTAGCTGCTTCTCGGAAGGAAGGTTGGACAATCTACTTCCATAGTAATACTGCCTTAGAAACCCAAGAAGGGGTCACTGTGAGTCAGGTCTGACTCAATGACACATAACAATAACATCATGCGATTATATCATTGGAAATTTTCTATAAATCTAAAATTATTCCAAAATGAAAATTTTATTTTAAAAAAATCATAAAAACTATGAGAAAAAAATATAAGTGAATTTTTTTTATTCTTAAAATAAAGAAGGACTTTCTAAGACAACTAACACAAAACCAAGAAGCCATAATTTTGATTAAATTTAACCACAAATATTAAAAGGTTCTGTATGATTTTTTAAGGAGCCGTAGTAGCGTAAATGTGCAAGTACTCAGCTACTAACTAAAAGGGTGGTGGTTCAAACCTAGCCCGTGGCTCTGCAGGAGAAAGACCTGGCAATCTGCTTCTGTAAAGATTATAGCCTAGAAAACCCTACAGGGTAGTTCCACTCTGTCACATGGGGTCATGATGACTTGGAATTGACTCGATGGCATACAGCAACAGTATCATACGATTTTTTAAAAATAGCACAAAGTAGAATGTCAACCAATAAGCTGGGGGGGGGGGTAGGCAGCATATAGTTGCCACCAATGCTATTTTTCTTAATATATAAAAATTCTTACACATTATTCAACTTAATAATCAACTCCATGGTGGAATGTGGTGTGAGCAGCCTTAGTGATGTGGTCTGCTTCCAGTATATAAGAAGATGCTTTGAGAAAAGTCTCTGAGCTTTTTGGCATGCTTAGATCATACAATAAGCTGAGTCTTCATTCAGCAAGCAGCCTGCAATGTTGCGTGCTGATCTTGGGACTGTTTCTGGACTTAAACTAATGCCCGCCATGTTGCTTAATGATCTTGGAAATATGCCATTTTACTTGTCAATCTTGGGTTTGTCACCCTCAGCAGCCAGCAGCTGTCTGAGTTAAGAGAAGCCTCCAGGTTCAGTGGGCCTGGAGCAAGAGACAGAGCTGAAGTCCAAGGTCGAGGGGCTTTCATCCATCCCCTAGAGCTGGCACTTTGAACTTGGACTTCCAGCCTCCTACACTGTAAGAGAATAAATCCCTGTTTGTGAAAGTCATCCACTTGCAGTGTTTTCTATAGAGCAGTACTAGAGAACCAATACAGAATTATAGAGTCCTAAAGCTGGGGAAGAGACTTGGAGGAAGTCCTTTTTTCCTGCAATCCACCTTGAGACAGGTGAATGTGTACACTATTAAAATAAACAAAATTGCTAGGTTCTGTTTTGGCAGATTTTCCTACCCTCCCTGTTTTGGTTATCTCGTGCCGCTCTGACAAGAATATACCACAAATGGGGTGGCTTGAAGAAATAGGAGTTTATTCTCTTACAGTTCGGAGGCTTTAAGTCCAAGTTCAAAGAGCCAAGCTCTAGGGGCTGGGTGAAAGCCTCTCAACCTTGGGCTTCAGCTCTGCCTCCTGCTCCCGGCCCACTGAAGCTGGAGGCTTTTCTTCACTCAGCTAGCTCCTGACTGTTAAGGCTGACAAGCCCAAGGTTGACAAGTAAAAAGGCACAGTCCCAATGTTACCAGACCACATGGCAGGGCATTGATTCAAATCCATTGAAGGTCCCAGGGTCAGCAGGGCATGGCAGGCTGCTGAACAATGACACAGCTACATGCAGTGTGTCATAAGCTAGAGACCATTCCCAGAGCTGTTTCTTATATATGGGAAGCAGACCACATACCCAAAGCAGCTACTCAGCTGCTCCAATAGATTCCACCATGGAGTTAATTACCAATCTGATCATGGAGAATAACTAGTTAGCTGCCCAGCCACTCAACCAGGCCCAGCCAAGTTGACACCCAAACTTAACCACCACACTTCCTCAATTTTGAAGCCTTTCAACAACTTGACATATTTTTTCTTTCTGTATAAAAGGATAAACGGGGGAACCTGAAGGAGCATGAGCATTCAGCGTTGAGGGACCACATGCTTCTGGTGTTAGAAAAGAATTTCCAATTAGAAAAACAGGTAAATATTCAAGGGTTCAAATATAGGGGGAAGCCACAGAATTGCTGGGAGTTGCTTGCTTTATGTTGGTATTTTTATATTCTCTGTTTCATTATGTCAACTGCAGGGAAATGTTTTTAAAATAGACTCTGGATAATAGAACATTAGAACTAGTAGTGCCTTTGAGATTGTTGGGTCTAGTCCCCCCATTCAACAGATGGAATAACTAAGCTCAAAAATTGTATGATGTGTTTAGAACTTCTAAGAATTGGATCTTAAACCTACGTCCTCTAAATCCAGTGACCCTCATGGTATACCACTTGTCTGCACACCTCTTAGTTGATACTGGCTTGATGTTTTTAAATTAAATCAGTATTACTATGAAACAACAGTTAACTATCTGTTCTAGAGTTACAGGCAGTCCCCAGGTTACAAACAAAATCCATTTCTGTGTCGTTGAGAATTTGTGAGTCAGTCAGAACAGGTACATACAGTTCTTATTTAGTCTTAGTTTAGTGCAAGAAAAGACTCAAAACATTTTCAATGATTTAAAAAGCTGTACATGCCACAAGTGAAGGCGATAGTGATGAAGAATGTTGTGAGTAGGGGTTGGTTCAAATGTTTCCAAGTGAGGACAAATGTATATAACATGTAAGCAGGGCTTCAAAGTTGAAGCCCCTGCTCAAAGATGGCAGCCAGCTGTGCTGTTATGAATGTGTGTGGCTTTCAACAACCCTGACAATAATCCAGTCTTATGCATCAGGCTCCTGGAAAGGATCACTATGCATCCAGGGCTTCCACCCATAATTTTTCCATCCCAGTTACCATGACATATCACCCACATTGTAAAAATTCCATTCTGTTTCTGTTTTGTTTTGTTGGCCAAGACAAAACCAGTTCAAAGCCTTGCATTATATGACAAGGAAGAGTTGTCTGCAGTCAGACCATTTGTAACCTGGGGACTGCCTGTATATATTTTGGATTTTTATACATATCTTATTAAATCTTAACTTTTGCCTTTGAAAAAGCTTTCAGCCTAATAAATAAATGCATAATACTTGTTTCATAGAGTTATAATAATAAACTGAAATTATGTATGCCTACCTTAATGCCAGGGAGCTCTGGTAGCATAGTGCCTAAGGTACTTCACTGCTAACCAGAAGGCTGGTGGTTCAAACCCATCAGCCATTCCTCGGAAGGAAGGTTGGGCAATCTACTTCCATATTGATACTGCCTCGGAAACCCAAGGAGGAGTCACTATGTGTCAGGGCCGACTCGACAGCATACAACAACAACAACAACCACCTTAGTGCCTGAGACATTTGTAGTAGACCTCAGTATAGTCAGTTCCTGGGTAGAAAGTCTGACTTACATACAACTCCTCCTTGCCCTTTATGCAGGGTTTTGAACTGGTTTTGTCATGGCCAATGAAGCAAAATGAGAACAGATCTGAATTTTTATAATTTTGATGATTCATCACAGTAACCAGAAGGAAAAAGTTACAGGTTGAAGCCCTGAAATGGGAGACTCAGAAGAGGCGTAGTGAGCCCTTTCAGGAGACCGATGGCATGAGATTGGATCGTCAGCAAGACTGTGGAGAGCTACACACATTCAAAGGGACCACCATCATTGAGCTTCCTCTGCTATGACTGAACCAGGAAAACTGGTTTGAAGCCCTGCTTTTAGACAATTGAAACAGCCCCAACTCGCAACAAATTCTTCATCACAATAACCTTTACTTGCTCCACATGCAGCTTTCCAATAATTGGAAAGGCTTTAAGCCTTTTCTTGCACTAAACTAAGGCTAAAAAAGAACCATATGCACCGGTTCCAACTGACTTACAAGTTCTCAAAGACAGAGTTTGAAACAGATCTCATTCATAACCCAGGGACTGCCCATAAATGTTAATTCTATTGAGTAATTATGAAAGTTAATTATTTTGTTAGAACCCCTATGAGGATCAGACTTATCAAGCTCACTCAGGAAAGAAAACCATCCATCTGTGGAAAGGGAGCTGGATTTTACTACTATGAATTATCTTCTTATGTCTCTGATTCCATATTAAAAGTAAGCATGTGAGTTCCACAGAGTCAGATCCTGGAGAAAATTAGAAAGACTGATAATCACAGTAACTTGAGCAGAAAGCATAGTGCCTATTGACCTTCCCCAAGTTCTTTCTGTCTCAGTCCCCTCATCTACCCATCCATTCATTCAACAAACTGGTCAGGTACTGTGCTAGTGGCTAGAGATAACTTAGTTGAGGAAGACATTGTCCCTACCCAAAAGAACTCACAGAAATGTGAACAGATAGCTAACTGTGCCTCAAAGGACATGAACAAGCCATTTAGTAATAGGGAGTTGACTGAGGATTTTAAATAGGAAAATGCTTGGTCAGCTAATGATTTTTTTTTAAAAGTTGGTAGTGTGTAAAATCATTAGGAGGGAGAGAAGAGAATGGAGACAGAGGGAGCAGGCAGAATCAATAATTCAGACAATGTAGCAGTAGAACCTGGTAGTTGATAAACAGTGAGGGCTCCAGAGCTGGAATACCTGGGTTCAAATCCTGACTCCACACTAACAAAGTGAGGTTGTGAAAGCTACTAAACTCCCTCATCCCCAGTTTCCTCATCTGAGTTGTTTTGGGGATTAAATGAGATAATAGCACTTAGTACAATGCCTGGAACATAATAAGCATTTCAGTATTAGGTGGAGGCAGGATGTTACAGGTGGTGATTGTGATGATGAAGGCTCAACGACGGCTGTGTCAGTGGTGATGAAAAGAGGACATTGAGAGACATTTCTGAGCTTGGAAAGGCATGCTGTAAGCTTGTTAGGTAGAGAGCCTGGTTACATTATTAACTGAGGTAGAAATTACAGAGCAGAAGCAGGTGAGAGGTGAGAGTGAGGAGAGGAGACACTGAGTTTGCTTTTGGACAGGAGGATATGTCTGGAGACATGTGGAAGTCTGTTCTGGGACCTGAATAGAGGCATTTGAGGCCAGAGATCAGATAGTTGCTATAGCCATTTTTGCATTCATTCATAAAACATGTACGGAATGCCCCTGGTGTGCCAGGAATGGTGCTAGATGCTGGGGATAGAAACATAAGCAAGACATGTTGCATTTTTGTTAGGTGCCCATTGAGTCAGCTCTGACTCATAGCAACCCTGTGTACAACAGAATGAAACCTGCACCATCCTCACAATCCTTGCTGTGCTTGAGCCCATCGTTGCAGCCACTGTGTCAATCCATCTCGTTGAAAGTCTTCCCCTTAAGTTCTGGCAAGATGGCGGACTAGGCAGAAGGACTGCACAGACCCTCTTCAACAAAGAAAAGGGAAACCAATTAACACAGACACAGAATATAATCTTGGACCCGTGAGCCTTGAAGGGAAGGATACAAAAGTGGACTAAACCCCAACTAGCAGAAGAATTTGCGTGAAAATACCAAAAAAGGAGACACAC
>NW_006921600.1:13148072-13156729 GCF_000298275.1 Orycteropus afer afer | reverse complement strand
TGGTCAATGACATGAGACAAAGTATATGTGAACTGCTGTATGGAAAGTGAATTTGCTCTGTAAATCTTCACCCAAATCACAATAAATAAAAAAAGAGAAAGAAAGTCTTCCCCTTTTTCACTGACCCTCTATTTTACAACCATGATATATTTCTCCAGGCACTGGTCCTTTCTGACAGCATGACCAGAGTAGGTGAGATGGAACCTGGCTATAGCCTCAAAAAACAGTTTAGTAGAGAAAACAGAGCACCCCCCAAAAAAGAGCAAGTTATGAGACTAATAGGGGTAAGTTATACACAAGTTATGGACAGGATAATGAGCCCTGGTGGCACAGTGGTTAAGCACTTGGCTGCTAACTGAGAAATTAGAGGTTTAACCCACTAGCCACTCTGCAAGATGTGGCAGTCTTTCTGATTTGCAGCCTTGGAAACCTTTTGGGGGCAGTTCTACTCTGTCCTGTAGGGTCACTAGGAGTTGGAACTGACTTGATGGCAGTGGGATTTTTTATGGACAGGATGTCATGGAACTTAAGAAGTAGCCTGAAAAACCTACTACCACTGAGTTGATTCCAACTCCTAGTGACCCTACAGGACAGAGTAGCGCTTCCCCAAAGGGTTTCCAAGGCTGTAAATCTTCATGGAAGCAGACTACTTCATCTGTCTTCTTCAGAGCAGCTGGTGGATTTAAACCACTGACCCTTAAGGTAGCTGGCACATGCCTTAATCACTGTGCCACCAGAGCTCCTTGGTGATGGTTCTAGTAAGGAAATGTTTCTGACACGATGTGCCCTTGGGTAGAGACTTAAAGGGTGGGAATTTCTAGATGAAGGAGGAACGCATCTGAGAGAGCAGGACCTGAAGGGAGATAGAAGTTGTTTAGTCTTGCTGGGCAATGTGCAGATGGGATGGGAATGGACATACAACAGAGAATTGGCAGGCAGATCATGTAGGGCCCTGCATGGCCTGCAGAAGAAAGCCATTGGAGACATTTAAGTAGGAAAGTGACCTAACCAGGTTTATCACTTAATATTAGCCTGGACACAATATATGAATCTGAATTGGAGGAGAGAGCAAGACTAAAGGCCTGGAGAAAGGCTATCATGCTTGGTAAAATGGAGGGTCAGTGAAAAAGGGGAAGACCCTCAACGAGATGGATTGACACAGTGGCTCCAACAATGGGCTGAAGCATAGCAAGGATTGTGAGGATGGTGCAGGACTGGGCAGTGTTGTGTTCTGTTTCACATAGCGTCACTATGAGTCAGAGCTGACTCAATGGCACCTAAAACACTAAAGGCACGAGTGAGTGCATGCATTCACTCATTCAATAGATAATTATGCAGCACCTGCTGGTGTCAGGCACCAGTCTAGTTGCTGAGATTACAGCAGTGGACACTGAAGTCCATGCTGGTCCCAACTCATACAGAGCTTACCTTCTGCTGTTTGTGTATGCAGAGGGGATTGGATGTAGCCTGGGACTACTTAGGAAGGAAGCTATTATAATATCGCAGGAGAGAAGTGATGAAGGCTGAAACTAGTACCAGAATGAGATGAAGCAAATGGATTTGAGGTTTATTAGTAGTAGTGGTAGTTATTGTAGGAGTTAGGTTGCAGATGGCTGATTGATTGAATATGGAGAGGAGAGAGGAGTCAACTAGGATCACTTGTAAATTTCTGGTTGATTCTTTCAAAGAGGTCACAAATCTTGAGTAGTATGTTTTGCCTACCACTTATGAGCTGTGATCTGGGCAGGATACTTAAACTCTCTGCCTCCATTTCCACATTCATCACAATGGGTTTAAGAGGATGGTGCTGACCTCATGGGGTTTTTTCAGGGTTAAAAGAGCTAATGAGTATGAAGGTATGGTAGATATTCAGCAAATTTTAGGTATTATTAGTATTGTTGGTATTCTGCATATAGCATCTTGTGTGGTATAGTGCTCAGTACTCTGTGGTTCTTTAATAAATGCATACAAGTGAAGAGAACCAGTTCAGTAAATACAGTCAAGTGATGTCACCATCATTAGATGAACCATTATCACAGGTTAGGTATAGAAAAGACTGATGAGAAATTCTGTGAATCTGGTTTTCTGAAACCACCAGCAAATATTTTCCTAGAATTATATAGAAAGCTCTGGTGACACAATGCCTAAGGCATTTGACTGCTAACCAGGAGGTTGATGGTTCAAAACCACCAGGTGCTCCATGGAAGGAAGATGGGGCAATCTACTTCTATAATGGGTCGTTAAGAGTCTGAATCAACTCAATGGCAATAAGTTTGGATTTTTTGGTTTCTACCTATAAACATGTTCCTAGAAATATGTATGTATGTGTATGTATATATATATTGTATATATATATATATATATATATATATATATATATATATATATATGTTTTGCCTAATTATTACTGGGTTAGCTATCATTTCCCTAATAATATTAAATTTATATATATATTTTGTATAAACACCTTCTTGCTTGTATTTCCCAAGAGCTATATTTAAATTAGAGCCCTGGTAGCACAGTGATTAAGCACTTGCTTTCTAACTGAAAGGTCAGAGGTTTGAACCCACCAGCCACTCCACAGGAGAAAGATTTGGCAGTTTGCTCCTATAAAGACTACAACCTATGGGGCAGTTCCACTCTGTCCTATAGGGTCACTATGAGGTGGACTTGTCCAGCTGGTACCTGGGGGGGCAGGGAAGATATTTAAATTATTGTATATGCATGCATATAAATGACCTCATTTTTCCCCATTCACATTCTTGTTACTAGATTTCTGATTTACATAAGAGCCTAGAACGGAAAGACAGTAAAATCCAGCAGCTAGCAGAAACTGTTAAGAAATTTGAAAAGGAGTTTAAGCAGTTTTCACAGTTGTTTGGCAAAAATGGAAAATTGCTATCAAACATCCAGGTGAGAAATGGCCTTTCCAATGAAAGACAAAATGTAACTTTCAATTCACAGTGAGGCTTTACTTTTAAGTTTTTATATAGAAGTGATTTCAAATGTACAGAATAAGAATAGTGCAAAGAATATCTGTTTACCCTCCATCCAGAGTCACCCATTGTCAACATTTTGTCCCATTTTCCTCTCCTTCTTTCTCTCTCCATATGTGTGTGTGTGTGTGTGTGTTCTTTCTGAACATTTGGGAGTAAGCTTCATATGTTATATCCCTTTACCACTGTTGTTATTGTTGTTGTTGTTATGTGCCATCGAGTTGGACCCGACTCATAGCGACCCCTCCTTGGGTTTCTGAGGCAGTATCACTATGGAAATAGATTGCCCCATCTTCCTTCCATGGAGCACCTGGTGGTTTTGAACCACCAGCCATCTGGTTAGCAGTCAAGTGCCTTAGGCACTATGCTACCAGAGCTCCCTACCTTTATATATACCTTTATATAATCTATAGCAATGAGGGTTTTAATGAACATAGGCTAATATTAGTCTCTTGGTTTCAGATTCATTGTGAGCATCTGTAGTTCTGCATTTTATAGTCAACAAAGTGAAACTATTCATTCCCTTGGGAAGAAATATGCTTTAAACATCACTAAAGTAGAGGAAAAAATTACTTTTTCAAACCATGAGTGTTAAAGAATCACAAATGAATTCCTAATGAAAAGGATTTCAAGATATGTGGTATGAGCAATATATTTGAAATTTGGATTATCCCAGGGAAATCTAAACTATATAATTTCCAACATTAAGGAGCTCTGGTCGTGCACTGGTTAAGACATTCGGCTGCTAACCAAAATGTTAGCAGTTTGATCCCACCAGTCTTCTGCAGGACAAAGATGTGGCAGTCTGCAGTTGTAAAAAGTTACAGCATTGGAAATCCCATGAGGCAGTTCTACTCTGTCCAATAGGGTCACTATGAGTTGGAATCGACTTGATGGTTGTGGGTGGGTATCAGAACATTTACATATGTATGTGTATGTGTATGTATGTATATATGTAGATACATACATATATACTCCTTCCTTCCAAGGAGTTGCTGATGGGTTTGAACTGCCAGCCTTCTGGTTAGCAGTCAAGTGCTTTAGGCACTGCGCCACCAGAGAGAGCTCCTAGAGAACCAAGTAGAGACAATGAAAGAAGAGTAAATTTCAGGTGAAGAAAAGTTAAAAGATTTGGAACAGGAGCTGGGACAGGATAGAAAGATTAGTAGATGGTTGAACCCTCAGTGGTCCCCATTGAATGTTCTCTTCTGGACTGTGTATTTTTCATGTGAAATATTTGAGTTGAAAAAATTAATCTCAATGAAGTGTTAAAGCATTAATGACCTTTATTTATTTACTTTTTTAAACATTATGATCTATTTTGTACCAAAAGGCTCTTGCCAGTCACATTGACAAATCTGCTTGGCTAGAAGCACAAGTGTGTCAGTTATTACAAGCGGCTAACCAGCAACAAAATAAACTCGACCTGAGGCCTTTGGTAGAAGCAATTGATACAATTAAACAGAAAATTACCCTGCTAGAAACCAATGATCAAAAATTAGGTATGTCTTGATGTTTTACTTCTCTTTGGGTGGCTTTGTTTACATGTGTTTGCAAAACAAGCAAACATCTGGGAAAATGGCAAGCCTTTGCTGTCCAGGATAAACTGTGGCAGATGCTAGTGTCCCTGGAAGAGAACAGCATGAGATTCTGTCCACTTAGGTAAGATTGAGGGAGGCCCATGAGTGGGAGGCTGTAGAAACAGGCAAGGGGTGGAAGTGGGCCAGTGGTGGTTTTTAAGGAGAATGGAAAATAATGAGAGTACTGAGAGAAGATGTGGTAGGAACTTTTTTTAAAGTATGGAAAAATATGCAAGGGTTTGGTTGTTTAAAAGCAATCTAATTAGAAAGCTGGGGCTCACCACGCATGTTCATTCAGTCACAAGCTTTACTCTAACGGTGTACCTTCAGGGCTTTTTGGTGCCATATTTGTCAAGACATGAAGTCCACTGAGTTAGTATTATTAACAGCAATGGTCCATTTGTGGACTTTGGATTCAGTTGATCTTCACAATGTCAGAATTGTAGATAAAATTCTATTTGGGAAAAATCCCAAAGACAACTCTTAGTCCTATGGAATCTTTTTTGTTTTTTCTCCTTGCAGTTGTTTTGGAAGGGCAGACTAATAAACATGATGCCCACATTAATATTCATAAAGCACAGCTGAATAAAAATGAAGAGCGATTTAAACTGCTTGAGGGTGCATGCTATAATGGGAAGCTCATCTGGAAGGTGACAGACTACAAGATGAAGAAGAGGGAGGCAGTGGACGGGCACACGGTCTCCATCTTCAGCCAGCCCTTCTACACCAGCCGGTGTGGCTACCGGCTCTGCGCTAGAGCTTACCTGAATGGGGACGGGTCTGGGAAGGGGACGCACCTGTCACTATACTTTGTGGTGATGCGAGGGGAGTTTGATTCACTATTGCAGTGGCCATTCAAGCAGAGGGTGACCCTGATGCTTTTGGACCAGAGTGGCAAAAAGAACCACATTATGGAGACCTTCAAGGCTGACCCCAATAGCAGCAGCTTTAAAAGACCTGATGGGGAAATGAACATTGCATCTGGCTGTCCCCGCTTCGTGGCTCATTCCACACTGGAGAGTGCCAAGAACACCTACGTTAAGGATGACACCCTGTTCTTGAAAGTGGCTGTGGATTTAACTGACCTGGAGGATCTCTAATCATTATTTCTGGGGCGATAAGAGGACTTCTTGGGTCCAGATCCATGGAAGAGGACACCTTCGACTATCATGCTAACCTGCATCTAGACTGAATACACATTCATATTTGGCCCATTGCCTTTAATGTTTGAAGTGGATTCAAAGTTCCTGAAGTGCTGTTACCTTTCCACTTTTTACTCTGTCCAGTTTGAAACTGAAAGCACTTAGAATATCCTCTTGTTATTTATATATATATATGTTTTTTTATCTCTTTAAACAGAGGGTAAGTTTCTTGAAAGCAAGGTCTGGGGCTTCTCTCTTTCACTGGTGCTTAGCACAGTGTCTCAGGGTAGACACTGTGGAATACTGTATAATATGGAATGTTACAGAGGAGATAAAGGTGGCAGAATTCCAAATTGAAAATGCTTTGGTATTTTATTATTTGATCTGTTGATTCTAGGGCTGACCTTAAACCTACAAAAGCAATCTTTCAAGGTAAATGGGTGACATAGTTACAAAGACAGTATACCCAGTTTGGGTCAGATTTTCTTCAGTTAAATACTAAATTTGTGGAAATTACTACACCTCTAAAATGTTGTTGTTGTTGTTATGTGCCGTCGAGTCGGCCCCGACTCATAGCGACCCCTCCTTGGGTTTCCGAGGCAGTATCACTACGGAAGTAGGATTGCCCAACCTTCCTTCCGAGGAGTGGCTGGTGGGTTTGAACCGCCAGCCTTCTGGTGAGCAGTCAAGTGCTTTAGCCACTATGAGTCATGAAATTCACCAGCAGTTTCCAAGCACAGTTTTGCAAGGCTGCATAGAACTGGTGAGGGGGGTAAGCATTTTCATTCTCCCTGCTGAAGACTTGTGTTCATGTTTTATTGGGCTCAGCCCTGTGAAAAAACTTGTTTTTATATGTCAAAAACATGAGTTCCATAAGGTTCAACTTAATAAAAATAAAAATATATCTAAATATACAAATACTTAGATATATTCATATTTTTATTATGACAGGGATTTCTTTCTTTGTGTTGTACATAGGGTTACTATGCGTCAGAATCCACTCGATGACCCCGAGCAACAACAGCCACAAATATATAAATAGTTTAAAGATACTTTTTAACAATAGTAGATTGGAGGAGGGGCAGAATTTGGTCTATGATGGATAAAATGAACTTTATAATCCACGGAGAAAAACATTGCAGCTTTCTACGTGTGTCGGAAGTACTCCTATCCAAAATTCATTGCTAAAAACAAGTATCTCCGGTTCTTTATGAGAAACTATTGAATTCATAACTTGGTTTGAAAACAGGCATTTATATAAACTTGTGCAGTTTCTTGTTGGAATCCTGAGTACTTTGTGAAGGACAGAATGATCGTGTTCTTATGCATCTGTCTATGAGATGTATATGAGTCTGAGGGTCTATGTAGAAATCGAGATGTGTCCTTATGACACTGATAAGCCTAAGCTTAACAAACACATGCCAAATGGTCCTGAGCTCTTATTCACTGTTGTGGTCCTTATCATTGTTCACATGTGGACTGGCTCACCTGAGCATGCAAGGACGAGTGCCATGTAGCAGAAGGCCAGGTTAGAGCAATTCAATTGGGTGATGATAATATGCCTTACAACTTTTGAGCAGTTAACCTGATAAATGGAGCACAATATCTGAGTGTCTTCTGGGAATAATGATGTTTTTGTTGTTGTTGGCTGCCATCAAGTTGGCCCCTAACTCATGGCAACACCATGCACAATAGAAACAAAATTCTGCCCGGTCCTGTGCCATTCCCATGATTGGGTGTGGCTGAGACTGTTGTGCCTTATGAGTTTTCTTTGGTTGGTTTTTTGAAAGTTGGTTGCCAGACCTTTCTTCTAGTCCCTCCTAGTCTATAAGCTCTGCTGAAATCTGTTCAGCACCATGGCCAATGTAAGCTTCCACCGACAAAGGATGTGATGATTGCACATAAGGTATAGTGACTGGGAATTGAACCCAGGTCTTCATGGAAGGTGAGAATTCCACCCTTGAACTTCATTTTGGGAGTGATAGAAGCCTTCTTAGTCTCTTCTGTGAAGCTTTCAAGATGTTAAAGATTTGTACTGCAGGAGTCTTCTCAAAGGATTAAATTCAAAGAAATAGGTTCACAATAGAAATACAGTGTAGCTGGTGGTAAAATCACAGTACAATTGTTTATCAACAGATCACTCAGACAATCTCAGCAAGAATTTTTCTGGCCCATTTAGCCAGACCCATGTGGTTAGGAGTGTTTGTTTTCAGTGTTTCTAATCAAGTCTGAGCACCCTTGTGATCCTCCAGAGTGAACAATCATAATTTTGTGAGTAACTAGTTTTAAGTCGTTGATGTGAAAAACATCTTAAAGTGAATGTGTCAAAATGCTGGTTCTGTGTTTTAACCAACTTCTGTACATAAAAATTTTAGGTCACGGTGTGGTTTGCTTATGAGATCAGATCCCTTCATCATTGGAATAGTGATTAAGTGATCACAAAGAAATCTGAAGTAAAAAACATTCCTTCCCCACAAAATAAGAGTTGTGATTTTTGTTTTTAAAAAGTGAATCCATGTAAACGATTATTTCTCTTTCATGTTCTGAACAGTTATTTTTATTTCATATCAATAGAATTTAATTTTTCATTTCTGTTTTGGTCTGATTTCAATTGCTGATGAAAAGAAAACAATATACTAGACATAAATCCCATCAAGTCGAATTTGATTCATAGCTGTCCTACAGAGTAGAACTGCCCCATAGGGTTTTACAAAGCTATAAATCTTTACTTAAGCAGACTGCCTCATCTTTCTCTCACAGAGTGACTGGTGGGTTTGAACTGCCAGCCTTGGTTAGCAACCCAGTGCTTTAACCACTGCACCACCAGATATCCTTCACTAGGCATAATTGTTGTTGTTGTTATGTGCCGTCGAGTCGGCCCCGACTCATAGCGACCCCTCCTTGGGTTTCCGAGGCAGTATCACTACGGAAGTAGGATT
>NW_006921600.1:13129164-13146922 GCF_000298275.1 Orycteropus afer afer | reverse complement strand
TGTTGTTGTTGTTTGCCGTCGAGTCGGCCCCGACTCATAGCGACCCCTCCTTGGGTTTCCGAGGCAGTATCACTACGGAAGTAGGATTGCCCAACCGTACTACCTACTACTGCCTTATTTTAGACATTGTGTTTTGTTTGTTTGTTTTTGTCTCATACCTCTGCCTATTTTTAGTTTTGCCTCTTTAATTCCGTCTCTCACCTCACCCACACTGTGGCAAGCTCACCTGTAGGATAAAGCCCAGCCTCCTTAGTGTGGTGTACAAGGCCTTCCATGCTGCAACCCCTGTACTTCACTGCTGACACTGCTGCTTTGCAGTAAACAAGCCCACACCAAGCTGTTTGACATTTGCCTTTGCTTGTATGTGTTACCTTTCTACCTGGAATACTCCTCGTCTGTACTAACCTACCTTCTTTGCCTGTGAATTCCTGCCTTTTGAGATTCTGCTTTGGCCTCTCTCTTGGATGCCTTTCCAAATTTAGCCCTTAATCTCTGCACACCCTACCCCCTGCCTTCTCTAGTCTGCTCTGTGCTGCATAGTCCCTTGTCCATACCTCAATTACTGGGCTTCTTATTTCCAGAAGACACATGTTAATTTTCTATGTACTTGTCAGATTTTGTGTTAGGTGCAAAGAGAACAGATACTGTTCCTGTCATAATTTTTAAAATCTTTGTTTCATTTTGGTAAAATATATATAACAAAATTTTCCACTTTAACATTGTTAAGTATACAATTCTCTGGTGTTCATTTTATTTACAGTGTTGTACAAGCATCACCACCATTTATTTCTAAAACTTTTTCATTATCCCAAATAGAAACTCTGTACCCATTAAACTCTGTACTCCCTACTCCCACTCCCCAGTCTTGAGTAACCTCTAATCTAACTCTGTCTCTGAATTTGCTTATTCTAGATACTTCATATAAGTGGAATCATACACAGTGGTGTCACTAGGGTTGGTGTCACCCCTGCCGTAGATCTCCCATACCAGACCAACTTGGTACTGTTCTTTTTTTTTCAATTTATAAAGTATTTTATGTTTTAAATTTATTTTTTAATTTTTTAAGTTTGTTTTATATTCAACATTTCATGTACATTTAGTTTCACTACCCATTTACCATACCCAGCTCTAACCCAATCTCTTCCCTGCCCAGTAATACCCACTCCCTGCTCCTGTGTGTCCTGCATTTCCTTCATGCAAATGTTGCCCCTCTGGTGCCCCATGGTCGATTGCTCCAAGGGATGCATCTCCATAGAGTATGTGGGTGCATCATCCTGGGTTGCATGGTCTGCGTGTACAACTTGTTTATTATTGGGCTGAGAGCCAGCCCCTGGTAGTGAGTTTTATTCCAGGCCCAGAATGTATTCCAGGACCATAGTATTAGGGGTCTCACCAGACTCCATCCGACTAGTAATTCTGGTCATTACTGAATTTTTGGATTTTGTTCCATGTTTTTCCTCCCACTCTCCCAGGATCCTTTTCTGAGATTTGATCCTTTCCTGAGTGGTTGGCATTGGTAGCCAGGCACCATCTAATTCTTCTGGTCTTGAAGGCCATCGTGTCCTAGGGCTGATTGCTTCCAAATACCCTTGTTTTTTTGCACTCTTCTTTGTTTCTGGTGATAGGAGACCATTAGCTGCATCTTAGATAGCCATTTGAAAGCTTTTAAGACCCCAGTCACTATTCACCCATGTAGGATGAGGCACAAGACTTTTATGTATTTTCTTGTGCCAATTGAGTCTGGTATCCCCCAATATTATGGCACTGAGTTGGTAGATCCATTGGATCTCTCTCCCACAGTATCTGGCTGTCTGTGAGGGATTACTCTATGTCTGTCTTCTGTTGTTTCTGTAAGGATTGCAGGTATTTTGTATCACTTGTATCTGTGGAAGATTAGCCTCCACTGAATCCATCCTTGGTTTAGAGTATATTCCTGTTCACTGACCCCCATCTGATTTTCTCAGATGTTTATGCATTTATCTGTAGCCTGGTGTTTGGTGTTAATGGTAATGCATTATTGTGGATATACTGGTTGGTATTAGTAATGTTTTTTTTGGCAAAATCAGCAACTATAAAACATCGGCAACAATGAAAACAATAGCACAGGCTTGTAGTGCTTCCAGATGAAACCACATGATTTGACGCATCATTGTAATTGGGTAATTACAATGACCCAAAGCACATTTAAAAAAAAAAAAAACAACAACTCACTGCCTTAGAGTTGATACCCGACCCATAGTGACCCCTCCTTGGGTTTCTGAGGCAGTATCTCCACAGAAGTAGATTGCCTGATCTTCCTTCCAAGGAGTGGCTGGTGGTTTTGAACCTCCAGCCTTCTGGTTACCAGTCAAATGGCTTAGGCACTATGCCTCCAGAGCTCCCCTGAGCATATTAGAAGGTTCAAAGGTTCAAAAAGTAAATTAGCATAGAGTTTTAGCCTTGTAGATATATTGATAGATGTTGGCTGTTGTTGTTGTTGTTATGTACTGTCAAGTTGGACCCGACTCATAGCGACCCCTCCTTGGGTTTCCGAGGAAGATTGCCCCATCTCTTCCGAGGAGTGGCTGGCAGGTTTGAACCGTGAGCCTCCTGGTTAGCAGTCAAGTGCTTTAGGCACTACGCTAGCAGAGCTCCCACACTAGGTTTATGAAAAATGTTTCTGTTGTTATAACTACAGGGATATTTTTATAAAAGATAATTTCTGCTGAAAGACTACATGAAAAGTTTATAGACTGTCATTGTGGTGTCACCCCCTTCTTACTCCCTTCCCTTCCACCAATGATGTGACTGATCATATAGTATTTGTCTTTATGATTGGCTTATTCTACTTAGCATACTATTCTCAAGGTCATCCATGCTGTAGTGTGTATCAGAATTTCATTCTTTTGTCTTAATAATATTAATGCAGCATGCCATCTTTCCCTCTGACCCATGAATGAACCTTGTGCTTAGGACCAGATGTATTGGACTACTTTCATGGAAAGAATGAGTGTGGGCTGACGCCCTTTCTGAGGCATCTCTATCGAAAACACATCCCATGTAGATAGTGGTTTGTCAGAACCTCCCCCCACCTTTTGCTCTTAGCACATGAACACTCCCAGGAACTGCTTGGCTAAATGTGAGTTCTATGCAGCATCTGGCCAGCCCCACTCTGTCCTTGGACGGGAGGGAACGAGGTTCTTGTACACCATAAGACAGATGTGTATAGACCATCTCCCTGCATTGGCTGCAGAGAAAGACCTGCTGGTCACGGGGAACTGGCACACACTGTTGAAGGTGATCTTGCCCTTGCTCTTCTCTGTGAGTAAATGTTCCATCCAATACCTTTGTGTGAGTCACATCTGTCTTGGTGACCCCAAAACCAATGGAGTGGGTTGCTATCCTCTATATGACAGAACTCCTCCCCTGTAGGTGACAACAGGTTATTACTTGCTCAACTATATTACATTGTGAGTAGATACCACATTTTGTGTATCCATTCATCTTGTCATAAAATTTATATCTGGAGGTCAATCATAGGCCATGGTGAACAAAACTGATCAATGTGTAAATGTTCCCAGCCTCCACTGTCTCATAAAGACTTTGCCTTTCAACTTCTCTTTTGCGCCCTGAGAAATATATCTCAGGCAGTTTCTGGATGTTTATGATGCAAAATTAGAGAATAGATTAAAAAAAAATTTTTTGAAAGGAGAGCCCTAGGGGCAAGATTTTTGGAGAAAAGCTAAAACAGACTCCTGTAAGGACTGAAGGGGAATTAAAGGAGAAAAAAGACTATGAAACTATGGGAACTATTGTTGAGATTGTAATTTGGAGCACCCTTTTGATGTTTTTTCTTCCAAAAGACCCGTATTAGGGTCTGAAATATTTTAAAAATTGTTTTTGGCTGTTTGAAGTATACTTCTTTGAATGAAACTTGATATAGAATCTAGACTCCATGGCTCCAGGATTTATAAATTCTTTGAGCTGAAAAAATATATAATAATACACTAAGTTGTGACAAGTGCTTTGAATGGGACAGGGGTGGGGAGAATATACTTAGGGCTGCCAAAGCAGGCCTTTATGCTAAGGTGACCCAAAACTTGTTCATGTGACAAGTTTTCTGAATGCCCAGCACTTTTGAACATCCTTCGAATATTTAAGGATATTTCCTGTGAGAAAGCATGCCTCCTTTGCAGCACAGGCATGAGGCCTAGGCCCCACCAATCAGGCATACTGTGTAAAACTTTAACTTGAAAGTGATTAAGAAAGAAATGTGCTGGACTCTGTACATGATGGTGGGGGTGCCAGAGGCAGAACTTCTGGCCTCCAGTCTGTTTCCATAGATGTGACCACCAGTGTTTATGGAATTTGCCATTTTGGTGTCATGTGGTGGTGGCAGCAGTGGGTTTTCACCGGAGCCTCTGGTGTGTTTGGATGCTTGGCTTCTGCTTACCTGGAGATTCTGACAGCTACAAAATGTTGTTTTAAAAAGTTTTTCTTTCTCAACCTGACTGGATCCTGTTGTCTGTAACTAAAGACTCTGACTGAATCAAGTAGAGACCTGAAAAGATGAGTCAGTCATGAGGCAAGCAGGTGGGAAGGGAATTCTGGGTGGGCACTGAGGAATAAGAGTTGGTTGAAGGAACTGAAAAGAGGCCAGTGTGGTTGGAGACTGGTAGAAGAGGGGAGAGTGGCACATGAGGAGGTGAAGAGGGAGGCAGGGCCCAGAATCTGTGGTGGCTGTGAGACCTTGGAGAGGTGTTTGTGGTTTATGTAAAGTGCAATGAAAGTTAACATGTTTTTGGCAGGGAAATGGTCTGATTAATGCTTTTTAAGATTACTCTGTGTGGAGTATAGATTAAAAGGAGAAGAGAGGACATGGAAAAAGCAATAGAGTTACAGCACACTGAAATTATGTGTACACATCTGTTCCCTGAGTAATACAAATGATTAATGTGCTCAGCTACTAACAAAAAGACTGGAGGTTCAAGTTCACCCAGAGGCACCTCAGAAGAAAGGCCTGGCCATCTACTTCTGAAAAATCAGCCACTGAAAACCCCATGGAGCACAGTTCTGATCTGATACACATGGAGTCATCATGAGTCAGTAAGTGGTATGCTTGGTATCCTTACTAGATCATAAACTCCTTGAAGACACAAACCATATCTACTTCAAGTTCATAGTAGGTGCTCAGTATATTAAACTGTATAAGCAGAGTAATGCATTGGATCTTTATAACACCTCTGCTGTTGTTGTTGTGTGCCGTCGAGTCGGCCCCGACTCCTAGCGACCCCTCCTTGGGTTTCCGAGGCAGTATCACTACGGAAGTAGGACTGCCCAACCTTCCTTATTATGTCCATTTAATAGATGAAAGAACTGCAGCTCAGAGATTAACTTGTCTAAAGCACAAAACCAAGTAAACACACATTGTGTGGTTCAGTTTCATTTCACCTCTGTATCATGAATTGCAAAGTAGCAGCCCATAGACTCATCCAGTCCATGGAGTTACAATGTTTGTCTTGCATGCTATTTTTTAAAACTGTGCAACTTCCTATGAAATTCCAGATTTCTGCCTTCTCTTGAAAAACTAAACACAGAGCCCACATTTACTCCTCAAAAAGCTGGGCTAAAGAGGGGTTGTCCCCATTAGACAAAGTTTGGTGACTCCAGTTCACATACCACACCACCCCTACTGCCTTACACTAAAACCACTTCTTTCATTTCCTTTTCTTGCAAGGACCTTGAAAGCATTTGAGTTTGCTTAAACATTATGAGAAACTGCCTCAGTGGCAAAAGAAGATGGTTAAGAATGGAAACAAAGTTGTTAGACTTTACTTTCCTAAGAATTGCTTCTGAAGACATATGTTCATTGATGCTGATGTTTTTCCATATGTATGATGTATAGATTTTCTTATTAGTGAATAGATTTCCCAGTATATATAAGCCCTTGGATGACTAATAGTACAACTCAAATAATTTATTCAGATTGAAACCTTTCCCAATTATGGTGTTTATAAAGAAATTTTCCAGTCATCTGATTTTTAATTAGTTAGCCAACCCATTGACTGTGCACAAGTTGTGTCTGATTTATTATATCCATTTTCTTGCCAGTTACTGGTTACTTCAGGGCCATCAGTTAATAAATACAATGCTTCCACTTTCAAGATGGTCATCTGTAGTGGCCAGCAGTCAAAAGATCTGCGTTATATACCTTATTACCCATATATTCTTAAGTAAGTCCCTTAACTTCTTGGAGCTTCTGGTTCCTCATCTGTAAAACACATGGATAATGCCAGTCCTGTCTGTTGAGGATTATCCAGGCAGAAAGAGAACACATGGAGTTAGGCACAAGACAGCCATTGCCTTCTGGATAGTCCCAGAGGTTCATGATAGATGGAATTTCAGGTGCCTGTTGGGGAGTATCTGGAAATAAGGTGCTATGGGACTGGAGGAGGGGAGGGTGTCAGATCATGATGGGCCAAGTGGTCAATGTATTTAAGCACTGGCTCTCAAATTTGTTCAGGTGGCTGAACACCTGAAAGTCATGTTCTTCCAAGACCACCGTTCAATCTACCCAACACCACAGAGGTGTTGTTGTTGTTGAGGCTGTTGTTGTTCTGTGCCGTTGAGTCAGACGTGACTCATGGCAGCCCCTCCTTGGGTTTCCGAGGCAGTATCACTATGGAAGTAGACTGCAATGTAGAAATATAAAATGTGACTCTACAGATAATAAATCTGAGGGGGTATCTCTACAGAAGTAGATTGCCCAGTCTTCCTTCCAGGAGTAGCTGGTGGCCTTGAAGAAATTAGTAGTCAGATGCCTTAGGCACTACGCCACCAGAGCTCCCAAATAATAAATAGCAAATTTTATTTTCTTTACTGTGCTTTACACATCACCATTTTACATGTACTATGCCCTTTATCCTAACAAACCTATACGATAAGTACTATTATCTCCATTATATGGCTGAGAAAATAGACATGTTGTTGTTATGTGCCATCGAGTCAGACCTGAATCATGGCGACCCCTCCTTGGGTTTCCAAGGCAGTATTACTACAGAAGTAGATTGCCCCATCTTCCTTCCAAGGAGTGGCTGGTGGGTTTGAACCGCCAGCCTTTTGGTTAGCAGTCAAGTGCCTTAGGCACTATGATACCAGAGCTCCCGAGAAAATAGACATAGAGTTTATATAACAAGCCTAAAGTGACACAGCTAGTAAATTATATAGTTGGTATGGGAACCCAGATAATGTGAATCCAGAGCCTTTCATTTTAACCACCTCAGAAGAAGGCCTGGCAATCTACCTCTGAAAAATCAATCATTGAAAACCCTACAGTGAATGAATTAAATTTAACTATTAAAAGTGGGAAAATCTCAAATTGGGGTGGGGGTAGGGAGCATGAATATGCTTTTAAAAGACATCTAAAACAAAACACAGCTAACAGTCCCATTACTAGTTATAGATGCAAAGACATGTGTACCAGGAGACATTAAAAAAAAAAAAACAAAGTTCATTATCAACACTGTTTGTAATAGCAAAATACCTGGGGAAAAACCCAAATGCCTATCCATATGAAAGATGGATAAGTAAGCTATGTTATATTTATACAATGGGCTATATAGCATTTAGAAGTAATAAACTTCAGTTTTACACTTCTACATAAACATACCTGAGTCTCATAAACATTGTATCGAATGAACAACCAAGTAGGAAAAGAATACATAAGGCACACTGTCATTTACATAAATAGCAGTGATACAAACTTAAGAATAAGTTGTTTAGAGATACTTACATATATAACAAAACTATAATGCAAAAGAATGATAAACACAAAATTTAGAGGATGGGCTTAAGAAGGTAAGGTTTTCAAAGCCCCTGGAACTAGGAATTTATTTGTTTTTGTGTACTGTATATATATTAGCATGTTATTTATAAAATATTTCATAATAAACTTCTAATAAGAAAGGCTATCTCAGGCAAAATTTAAGTGGAAATAAATCAGGTACAACCATACAAATATCAGTCCAAAGAATTCCAGGCAAAGAAAAAAAAAGAAGGGAGACAAAATGATATATTGATAAAAGGCTCAAATGGCCAAGCAGCTATAAGTGCAATTAAGTTTCACATACTAATATTGTTTCAAAATAGAAAGCCTAAAATAGAGACCAGTTTTAAAATTTAAAAGGAAAAGAAAAACTGGTAGACCTAACTCATAGTGACCCCTCCTTGGGTTTCCAAGGCGGTATCACTACAGAAGGAGATTGCCCAACCTTCCTTCCGAGGAGTGGCTGGTGGGTTTGAACTGTCAGCCTTCTGGTTAGTAGTCAAGTGCCTTAGGCACTACACTACCAGAGTTCCTTACTCAATGGTAGTGGTTTTTAGGAGTAGTATGTAGCTATACAGAGAATACAGATTTACAGATTAATGGAAAAAAGAAAAGCCCAGTAGAAAAATGGAAAGATCTAGAATATGAAGAGACAATTAACAGGAGGAAAAACATCCTCAATGCCTCATCAGTAATCAAAAAAAAACCAAAAACAAACCCACATCGAGTCGGGTCTGACTCGATGGCACGTAACACCACCACCACCACTGAGTGAATTCCGACTCATAGTGACCCCTCCGTGGGTTTCCTAGTTGTTATCTGTACAGAAGTAGATTGCCTAGTCTTCCTTCTGAGGAGTGGCTGGTGAGTGTGAACTGCCAGCCTTCTGGTTTAGCAGTCAAATGCCTCACTGAACACAAGAATACTCATATATATGTACATATACTCAGTAGTATTAATATATTCTTTTGTTCAGTAGCTTGTTTTGCATTTTTTTTTTTTTCCTGTAGATTCTGACTCATAGCAATGCCCATTGGGTTTCCAAGGCTATAAATTTTTACAGAAGTAGGTTGCCTCATCTTCTTCCCAGGAGCAGGTGGTAGGTTTGAACTGCTGACCTTCTGGTTAGCAACCAAAGTGTCTTACCCACTAAACCACCAGAGCTCTTTCACTAATTAGTAATCAGGGAAATACAACATGCGATTTCACACCTATTAGATTGACCAAAATTATTTAATCTGAAAATGCCAAGTGCTGGCATGGATGTAGAGGAACAGAAACTCTCATATACTGCTGGTAGAGGGATAAAGTGGTATAACCATTGTGTGGAACAATTTAGCACTATCAAATAAAGTTGAATTGTGCAAACCCATTCACCTCACAATACCATTTCTACACATAAACCCTAGAAAAATTCTTGCTGTGCGTGTAAGAAGATGTGTGCAGGAATGCCCACTAACTACTTGCAGTGCAGTGAATTGCTTAATACAGCCCTTCTAGCTATAGTCCTCCATTTTGTGATGTATTGTAAATCCTAGATTTTATGCCTGTTTAGGGTGGGATGCATCTTGTGTCCAGCCTTACTGGAGGGTGTGACTCAAGTCACCACCATTTAGTGATGTACTGTAAATCCTATTCTCTAGGGAGCTCTGGTGGCGTAGTGCCTAAGGCATTTGACTGCTAACAACCAGCTACTCCTCTGAAGGAAGACTGAGCAATCTACTTCTGTAGAGATACTGCCTCGGAAACCCAAGGAGGAGTCGCTATGAGTCTGGACCAACTTGAAGGCAGTGAGTTTTTTTTTTTTTTTTTTAAATGCCTGTTACAGTGGGATATATCTTGAGTCCTGTCTTGCTGGAAGGTGTGACTCAAGTCACCACCCTTAGCTTCCTTGAAAGTATATATAGGAATGTTCTAGGAAAGTTCTCTCTCTTGCTCTGGTTCTGCATCTAGTTCGTCATCATCTCACCCCTGGACTTGAGACAGCAGCCAGCCATCATCTGACCTGCTGATGTGGGTTTGCCAACCCCAGCAACCACATGAGTTGGGAGAATCCTCCAGACCTACCCTCAGAGACCTTGCCAGCCTGCCAGCCTCCACTACCACCACGTGAGCCATTTCCTTGGGAATTTGTGAGTTCTGTGAGATGTTACAGCAAAATATGGAACCCTAAGACAGGAGGGAGATTACTGAGGGGAAGAGGGAGAGTTGATGTCACAGATGATGGAGTGGCATGGCCGTTTGGGAAAACTGGACATTTGGGACATCTTCAACCTCTGCCTCACAGGGACTGCCCTCTATTCAAGCACTACTTCTGTCATAGCAAAAATCAGAAATTATTAAATGACTAGCAACAGGTGAATGGATAAATCATGGCATGGTTATACAATGGAATACTATTTAGCAGTTAAAATGAAAAAAACTAGAACTATATGAATCAACACAGATAAATTTCACAAACATAATTTTGAGTGACAAAAACAAGTTACAGAATATTTATATTGTTGTTGTTGTTGTTATGTGCCATCGAGTTGGACCTGACTCATAGCTACCCCTCCTTGGGTTTCTGAGGCAGTATCATATGGACGTAGATTGCCCAACCTTCCTTCTGAGGAGTGGCTGGTGGGTTTGAACCACCAGCCTTCTGGTTAGCAGTCAAGTGCCTTAAGCATTATGCTACCAGAGCTCCTATTTATATTAGATTTAACAATGTACAAAACAAGACTATATGTTATTTACATACCTACCTCAGAAGGAAGACTGGGCAATCTACTTCCGTAGAGATACTGCCTCAGAAATCCAAGGAGGGATTGCTATGAGTCAGAATCACTTGACATCGAGTTTGTTTTTTTTTTTAACACATGTAAGTAGAATGTATAAAAGCTTACATGGGAATGGTAGATACCAAATTTAGGAGAGTACCGACTCGACGGCAAATAACAACAACAAGTTAACTTTGGGAAGATAGGGAGAAAAAAACTGCAGAGGGGCTGAAAGGGCGCTCTAGCTGAAAATATACTAACAAAAAAGAACCAAACTCACTGCCATTGAGTCAAATCCGACTCATAGCGACCCCTCCTTGGGTTTCAATATTTTATTATTAAAGTAAAATCTGGGAGGAGGAGTGCATGGGAGGGAAGGACACAGGGAAGAGGGAACTACAGGGAGGAAGTGGGAAGAGAGCTGTTACATTTGTGGGGAATTGCAGTCAGTGTCATGAGACAAAATGTGTATGAACTGCTATAAGGAAAATGAATTTGCTCTGACTATGCAACACAGTCACAGAAAGGTTTATATATGGAAGGACACTTTGTTGGTTATCAGGAGCGGGAGGGAAGGGGTGGGAACACTGCAAAAAAAATTGCATTGACTCATGTCACTTTGTTGTTGTTGTTGTTATGTGCCGTGGAGTCGACCCCTCCTTGGGTTTCCGAGGCAGTATCACTACGGAAGTAGGATTGCCCAACCTTCCTTTCGAGGAGTGGCTGGTGGGTTTGAACCGCCAGCCGTCTGGTTAGCAGGCAAGTGTCTTAGCCACTATGCTACCAGTCACTTTAGTTTTGTGTATTTCACTGTACATAAATTATATTTCAATAAAATGTATTGTTTTAAAAAAAAATGCATTTGCTCTGTAAACTTTCACCCAAATCACAATAAAAATTTTTTAAAAAGTAAAATCTGAAGCAAATATGGCAAAATGTTAAAATGTGATAAGATAGCTAGTTATTATATTATTCACTGTGATTTCCTATGTTTGTAATATATTAAATTTTTTTAAAAAAATAAGTTTTCAACTCCAGATTCTATAAAAATAACAAAATAAACCCAAAGATGTAATAAGAAAGAAATTAACAAAGGCATACATTAATAAAAAAGAGTTTATGAAACAAACCAAAAGCCAGTTCAGTAAGTCTGATCAAGGGAAAAAAGACTCCATTAGAATATATAAAAATGGATGGGAACAATATGAGATTAAAAACCTCTTAATTTCAATTAAATATTCAGTTTTATAAATTTGACAAGGCAGATGAAATGGATACTCTTCTAGGAAAACAGAAACTAATTATCTCAAGAAGATATTAAAATAAAAAAACTATGTGCTATTCCAGGGTGTATAAAAAGAAGTTGATCTCGGCAACAAATTTTGAGACCTAGCACAAACTAGTATCAAAAGTAGACAGCAAAAAAAAAAAAATAATAACCAGTAAGCCAATCTCACTTTTGAACACAGATGCACAATTTCAAATAAAATACAAAGCAAACAGCATCTAGAAATGTATTTAAAGAATAATATAAAAGAGGACTGCAAGGATTAAAAACTCACTGCGTGGAGTCAGATCCGACTCATAGCCACCCCTCCTTGGGTTTCTGAGGTGATATCACTATAGAAGTAGATTGTCCAGCCTTCCTTCCCAGGGGGTGGCTGGTGGGTTTGAATTGCCAACCCTCTGGTTAGCAGTCAAATGCCTTAGGCACTAACTAGGCCACCAGAGCTCCTGCAAGGATTAGAAAATAGATTAGAAAATGTTTTAGTTCTATTATTGTAGGGTAATGGAGAAAAGCCACTTATCTCAAAAGACCGATACTGAAAGTAAAACTCAACTCTCATTTCTGATTTTAAGAAACAATAAAACGACTTCCCAAACTAGGAAGAGAATGAATTGCGTTTTTTAAAAAATCTGCCAGAAACTTGTAAAGAACATCAGGAATTCCAAATAACTTCTGGAAAGAAACAAGTGACCCTGAGACTACTATTCAGTATTTTGGGACTAGCCAGAATTATTATTTACAGATGAATTTTTACCAAGAGAATTATCCAATTTATCCAAGAGAACTACTTGTCACATGATTAGAATACGAAAGTTCAGTGAGGTGACCTGATCAGCATACCAAAAGCCAAGTTGTATATAACCATAGTGCGTTAAGGGGAGAAAAAAATCACCTTAGTAATAGCAACAAAAACAGGACAAAACCTAAAAGGAAACGTGCAAAAGAAGAAGAAAACGGTGAGATGCTACTTGAAGAAAAAGGGATAACTTGACTTTATGAAGAAGTAAGCACATTGTTACTGAATGGGAAGTCTCAATTTATATTGTTATCAAATCTGGACAAATTAGTCTACAAAAACAGCGAAATTCCAAACAAATCCCACGAAGACTTTGCCATCTGGAGACAATCTAATACAGAACTTGACCCCAGGGCTCGAACTGCTTCACAAAGTGTGCGGAAACGCTCTACGACCAGTCAAGGGGCAAACATAAAAAAACCCTCAACCTGAAAGACCGCCACCGCCATCCAGGCGGAAGTCTGCGCGGCTGAGAGCGCTTCCGCCCCGCCCCGCCCCTGTCTGTGTCGTAGCAGGACGTTTCCGGCTGCTGAGAAGCGTGCGCTGGGTCGCCCAGTCCCTGGTATCCTCGCCTGGTCGGGCGTCTAGCTTTGCGGCGCTCGCCGCCCTGCTAACCTCAGCACCTTCAGGCTGGGCGTCTTTAGGCCGGCCAACAAGGTCGTTTCCCCTGCATTTTCCAGTAAGTGACGGTCCCTGATGGGACTATGGCTAGAAAGAGTGAGAGGGCAAACCAGTAGAGGCCGCGTCAAGTTTTTTCCACTTTACCCACCCCAAAACTCCTGTTATGTCTCTCAGCGGTCACTCCCCAAACTGCCTTGCACCGCAACCCAAATGCGGCCGCTCCCAGTCTTCACTGTTTCCCCAGAACATAAACGCTTGTAATCAGACTCCGGAGGGAGTGTTCTGTGAGCTCTTCCTCTTCCTGTTAACGATCGGCCTCGCATATACGAACAGCGAAGGTGTGACTGACTGCTCTTCCCCGCCCCGCCCCGCGCCTTCTTCCAACTCTTTGGGGATGTACCCTCCTGTCTGTTTGAAAATACTCCCTTTTCCTCTCTAACAAAAATCTCTCCTAAGGACAGTTTCAGCGTCCATCCCTTCTTAAACCCCTTCCCTTACTAATAACGACAAAAAGTAACGAATACCTTGTGAGTAGGACACCGACTTAAGCACATATTCTTATTTTACAAAGGAGAAAATTGGGACAAAGAAAAGCTTAATAATTGACCAAGGGAACATATCTTGAATGTGGTGGAGTTGAAATTTGAATCCATTGTGTAGCAGACTCCAAAGCTGGTGTTGACTGTTACCACTTCTTTCTCAAATACCTGGGCATCTCCTTTTGTTAGTTGCTTCTCCTGAGGAGTTTTTCCTAATGCTGTGTAGAGTGTCTCCTTTTCTGGAAATTTGGATTCACCTAAGAACTCTCAGAGCTCTCCTCCCACACACCCTTGAATGTTCAATTTTATCAGATATTTAAGCACTGAGCTTAACATTTTGCATTCCCCAAATGTCCTTAGAGGAGCTCTGGTGGCCTAAGGCATTTGAGTTCAAACCCACCAGTATTTTAAGGAAAATCAAAAAACTCACTGCCATCAAGCGACCCCTCTTTGGGTTTCCGAAGAGGTAAATCTTCACGGAAGTAGATTGCCCAACCTTTCGTCGGAGGAGTGGCTGGCGGGTTTGAACTGCAGAGGGCAGACTGGGCAATCTACTTCTGTAAAGATTTACCTCCTCGGAAACCCAAAGGGGGTCGCTATGACTCGGAATAGACTGATGGCCGTGGGTTTGGTTTTTTAGTTTAAATGTGTTTTGAAAAAACCAAACCAAACCCACGGCCATCATCAAGTCGATGTCGACTCCTAGCGGACCCCCACTGGCTTTCTGAGGCGGTAAATCTTAAGGGAAGTAAATTGTCCGTCTTTCTTCCGCTACCGCCTGATGGGTTTGAACCACCACTGTTCCCCTAAGTACTCATTAACCAGCCCCTTTCCCCTACCACTGTATGACCGTCATTATCATGTTTGTCAGCAAGCATTTTAGCACCTAGTGTGGGTAAGACACAAATGATAATGGAAGTTTCAGAGAACTCTTGAGTTTTAGTTTCTGACTTCAAGAAGAGAAGTAACATTTATTCATAAAAAAGACTACATAGAATAGCGGATACATACCACCTTGGTTGCACAGAAAATAAATTCTACATGAATGACTAACTGAATGACAAATCAGTTAAGTGCTGGTCCTGTTTCCTCATCTATAAAATGTTAACTTTAGGGTATGTCATTAAAATTTTGTGACTCTTCAGATAAAAATGACCATTGTATTGAGGTGGAACTGTTGGAAGTGTTATAATGTGTTTTTGATACACAGACAAGGATTACTTCAAAGGTTTCATTTAGCACATTTTTAGCACTTTGAGCATCTGATGAAAGCTGTAGGCCCTGCTCTGGAAATAAAATTCACATCCATACAACATTTTATACTCACTTTTTAGGGGATTCATGACACTGCTCTTGAAGCTTACATGTTAAAAATCCCTGATTTAGGGAAATAGGATGGACTGAAATTTAAAAGGCACAACTAAGCCAGATGTGGAGAGCTTTTATCTTATAGGCAATGTGGAACCATTGGTGGTTAAATAAAATATCTGGAAGCACTGTGATGGACGAATTAAAGTAGGAGAAGACAATGAGACTAATTAGGTGGCAAGGTAGAATAGGTAGGAAGTGTCAAAGGGCTGTGCCAAGCAGTATTGGGAATGGCCGAAAATTGCGAGAAATTGGCAAGGACAGATCAAAAGGACTTGGTGTATGACTGGGTATGGAATTGAAAAACTGGAAAGAGTCAATGATAACAAGATTTGAGGTCTGTATAGCTTTAGTTATCCCCTTTCTCTACTTTGTCTTTGTTTTGTTGTTGTTGTTGTCTGTTTTAAATTTTACTGTACTAGATCATTCCTCTAACGTACTGACCCCACAAACATTAAAAAGGATAATGGAGTACTATGAACAACTTTTTTGGGAGCTCTGGTAGCATAGTGGCTAAGGCACTTGACTGCTAACCAGAAGGCTGGCAGTTCAAACCCACAAGCCTCTCCTTGGAAGGAAGGTTGGGCAATCTACTTCCAAAGTGATACTGCCTCAGAGACCCAAGGAGGGGTTGTTATGAGTCGGGTCCGACTCGTCAGCAAATGACAACAACAACAACATGAACAAATTTATATCCATAAATCCAACAACTCAGATGAAGTGGATTATCAAAATTCACTCAAGAAGATAAAGATAAACTGAATAGTCCTGTAACTATCAAAGAAAGTGGATTTATAGATAAAAATATTTAAAAAAATAAAACTCTAGCCACAAAGAGCTTCTCAGACAAATCTTACCAAATAATAAATGAGGAAAGAATACCAGTTGCAACTATTCAAAACAACACTAATATTATAACATTAAAAAAATTGTCAGACAGGAAGTGCTTGTTTCATTCCCAGGAACCAATAGATACTATAAAAGTTTGTAATTAAAAAATTTAAATTTTTTTAAAAAAGGAAAATACTAATACCATTTTTGTACAGATTCTTCTAGAGAATAGAAGAGGAAAGAAAACTTATTAGTTTATTTATAAAGCCAGCATTATCCTGATAACAAAATCAGATAAAGGCAGTCCAAAAATACTCCAAAAAAATTAACAGATAGAAACCAGCAGGTGTCATTTACCCCAGGAATTCAAAGCTGATTCAACATTTGAAAATCAGTGTAATCCAACAGACTAATCAAGAAAAACTATAAATACTAACAGATGCAGAAAAAATATTTAACAAAATTCAGCATTCATTCATGATTTTTAAAAACTAGGAATTGAAGGGAACTTCTTCAACCCAATAAAAGGCATCTACAAAAAAGCCTATAACTGATATATTTAATGCAAAACACTGAATGCCCTTTGCCCCGAAGATTACTAGGCAAGTGTGTTTGTTTTCATTACTCCTATTCAATGTTTTTTTCTGGAAGTCCAAGCAATTGCAATAAGGCAAGAAAAAAATAAAAAGTAATTTTGATTATACATGAGTAAAATTATCCCTATTTTCAGATGACATAATAATCTCAAGAAATCTATAAAAAGCACTTTGAACTTATAAGGGAGTTTAGCAGGTTGCAGGATACGAGGTGTAAAAATGATGGAGGCTTCATCAGACCTCCTCATCTGTCCTTCACAAGAGGAAATGGAGAGAATAAAGGCCAAGGCAGATCCCTATGAGGTGGAGGTCAGATATACCTTCTGCCTCTAACCTTTTTACCAGTTCTGGCATCAGCCATCCTTCCCACGGTAATGCCACACAGAACTCAGAGACCATACAGGGGTTTATTAGCCAAGTAACAAGTTAAAACTTGGAATCTGGATCAAGAAATATGTAGGGGCTATTGATAGAATTTCCTTGGAAGGAATGTTGGGCAGTCTACTTCCGTAGTGTACGGCCTTGGAAACCCAAGGATGGGTTGCTATGAGTCGGATCCCACTCAATGGCAGTGAGTTTTTTTTTATCAATAGGAGTTGAGGGATTGGGGCTCTGGACAAATAAAAGACTAGAAAAATAGTGTTTTTATTGAAATCATATGACTAAATGAGATTTCTAAAAGATAGAGAGCAGTGTCTCTCAAAATATGTTCTCAAGGCCTCTTGAATTACTAGTGACCTCCCTCCACTTCTTCTAAATGAGGATCTCTGGGGATGGGGCACAGGAATACGGCTTTTTAACAAGCTCTTTGGTGTTTCCTATGAATACTGACGTTCAAAAACCAATGGAATAGAGTATAGAGAAATATTTTAAAAACATTTAAAAAGTTGAGGATGAACCTTAGGGTGGCCTATCTTTATTAGTGGAAGGAATAAAATGGAGCCAAAGGAGATAAGGAGTAATGCTGCAGGTACCAGAGAGAACATCTCAGATGTGAAGGGGAGCCACAGTCACAGCTATCCTTGACTAATGTTTCCCCTTATCAACAAAGAAAAACAGTTTGACATAATGTGATCCAAGAATGTCGCCACATCAATATTAAATTCGTGTTCTTTTAGACTACAAAACATAGTTCAACTAAAACAATTCTTAT
>NW_006921600.1:13118802-13129064 GCF_000298275.1 Orycteropus afer afer | reverse complement strand
TATAGTTGTGATAACAGCTACTCAAAATTAGCTGCATGAAAGGATAAAGAAAAATGTATACTATGTACTAGAGATAAAAACCATTTTATGAATAAATAGAAATAATACCTGGCCCTCCTTCCATTCACTATTTAAAACATGATACCAATTCTATTTTATTTGCCCCAAAAAACATCATTTTGATTGGTTTGGTTTTGGTTTAATAACATGTCAATATTTTGGTTTTATAGACATGGCAGGCAAGTTTTAATAGACATGGATAAAAAGCCTACACGCGGAAGTCCTAAAGATGCCAGGGCTGGCACAAATGGAGGTAGGAGTTTATATTTGCTTTTAAGCCTTTCGGGTAACTGGTTAGCAGTCTAATGCCTTAGGCACTATGCCACCAGAAGTCCTAATTTCAAGTGTTGTTGTTATGTGCTGTCGAGTTGGACCTGACTCATAGTGACCCCTCCTTGGGGCATCACTACGAAAGTAGATTGCCCAACCTTCCTTCCGAGGAGTGGCTGTTTTATGAATTATTGTATCTGCTTCTCATATGTTGCTAATATTTGAGAGCATAATTTTATATCTCTCTAAGGTAAATACAAACAAAAGAAAAAACAAAAGACGAAAGAAAAACACCACAGATCCCGACATAGATCAGCAGCATCTTATTCTTCAGATGACCATGTATTTCCTTCCTCTTCATCATCATCTTCAGAAAGCCAGACAGATTCAAGTTGTGAAGGTATGTTTGTCACTGTGTTAAGGCACTCTCATTTATAACTTAGGTAATTAAAAAAAAAAAATTCATTTCATCTGATTCATAACTTCGGTTTATTTAACAAATGTTTATTGAGCATACCTACTATGTGCCAGCCATAATGGTAAACATGACATGGTCTGTGTAGCCAAGGAACTTTTATTATACTGGCAATAAAAACAATAGTCTATTACAGTGTAGATATACTAAAGTCAAGGGCATAAAGAAATGTTTTAGAGAGGAAATTATAGCTAAATTGACAAGTGGATGACTACTAAGGCATATTCCAGGCAAAGATAGGGAAATGGAGCTCAGGAAGATTTACAACAGGATACCGCCTGGGAAACCCAAGAAAGGATCGCTATGAGTCAGGTCTGATTCCACGGCACATAACAACAATAACAACAACAACGCAATTGCATCTAGTAAACACTATTGGCATTTGAGTTTCTGGTTCCTTCTAAAGTAATATGCTTCTATTTCTATGTCTGTATTTATCAGTGCGCTCATGAGAAGTTTTGGCTATAATCAAAGGAATCTTATTTAACTGGGAAAAAAATATTTAAAGGAATATCGAGTAACTCACAGAATTGCCAACAGAAATAGTCTTGAATGTGGACAGAGCAAAGTGAAACTTGATAGCTAGACCCACAGGCAAAGTCATGCCACAGAGCCAGTCTGGTGAGGGTGTCCTGCTGCCACTACCACTCCACAGCCTGGGTGCCTCAGCTTGCATCACCAGTGTCACTACGTCCCACTGCTGTTATTACCACTAGCTGCCCTAAAAACCAAAATACCAAACCCACGTTGTCAATTCAATTCCGACTTACAGCGATCCTATGTTGTTGTTGTTATTTGCCGTGGAGTCGCCCCGACTCATAGCGACCCCTCCTTGGGTTTCCGAGGCAGTATCACTACGGAAGTAGGATTGCCCAACCTTCCTTCTGAGGAGTGGCTGGTGGGTTTGAACCTCCAGCCGTCTGGTTAGCAGGCAAGTGTCTTAGCCACTATGCTACCAGAGCTCCTGTAGCGATCCTATAGGAAAGAGTAAAATTGCTCCATAGGGTTTCCAGGACTGTAATTTTTATGGAAACAGACTGCCACATCTTCCCATGGAACAGCTGGTAACTTTGAACTATGGACATAAAGCTGCCTAGCGCTTTAACCACTGCACCACCACACCTTATGCTGCTCCTAGATACTGGGTATTTCTGCCACCAGTCCCAGAATGGATTCTTCACCATCTCTGCTGCATTGTATCACCAGCACCTGGGCAGCGGTTGACTGGCCTAGATATATTATATGTCCATGTCCTAGCTGCAGAGGAAACCTAGAAAGCAAGTATTGGTCTTTTTAGCATTGATGGTGGGAAATTGCAGAGGGTAATTCACCAAACATAAGAAAAAGAATCAGATATTGGACAATCAATATATAATGAATACCCTCTAAACAATATCTGTTGAGTAGCTCACTTTAAATTACTCTTTTTTCTCATCTGCTCTTATCCTCTTAGTGTTTACTGTTTACATCATTTATATAGGTATGTGTCACTTAATGTTCATTCAGGCAATGTTCTTTTGCATATATATATGTCCATGGTCCTGTAACAAATGTGGACCATAACAAATTATGGATAGCACTGTGAAGAATAGGAATTCCAGAACACTTAATTGTGCTCATGCAGAACCTATACACAGACCAGAGACAGTTATTCGAACAGAAGAAGGGGATACTACAGGGTTTAAAATTAGGAAAGTGTGTGTCAGGGTTGTATCCTTTTACCATACTCATTCAGTCTGTATGCTGAGCAAATAATCTGGAAGCTGGACTATATGAAAAAGAACATGGCATCACAATTGGAGGAAGAGTCATTAACAACCTGCATTGTGCAGATGATACAACCTTGCCTGAAAGCAAAGGGAACTTGAAGATCAAAGATTACAGCCTTCAGTATGGATTATATCTCAGCATAAAGAAAACAAAAGTCCTCACAACTGGACCAATAAGCAACATTAAACTAAAAGCAGAAAAGACTGAAGCTGTCAAAGATTTCATTTTACTTGGATCCACAATCAGTGTCCATGTAAGCAGCTGTCAGGAAATCAAACAATGTATTTCATTGGACAAATCTACTGCAAAAGACCTCTTTAAAGCGTTAAAAAGTAAAGAGGTCACTTTGAGGACTAAGATACACCTGACCTAGGCCATGGTATTTTCAATTGCCTCTTATGCATGCAAGATCTGGACAATGAGTAAGGAAGACCAAAGAAGAATTGATGCATTTGAATTATGCTATTGATGAAGAATACTGAATATACTGTGGACTGTCAGAAGAACAAATAAATCTGTCTTGGTAGAAGTATAGCCAGAATGCTTCTTGGAAGCAAGGATGGTGAGACTTCATCTCATGTGCATTGCACATGTTTTTGAGAGTGACTAGTCCTGGAGAAGGACATCAAGCTTGGTAAAGAAGAGGGACAACAAAAAAGAGGGAGACCCTCAATGAGTGGGTGCAAAAATGGGCTCAAACATAGCAATAATGGAGTAGGATGGGACAGTGTTTCGTTCTATAGTACATAGGGTTGTTATGAGTTGGAAACCATTTGAAGGCACCTAACAGCAAAAACAAAAATGATTTTAAAGACAAAACTGCCCAAGTGAATGAGCAGCAAGGCTTTAGGATACATCCCAATCCCTGCAGCACCTTACCTTCTCCTTTTTCTTCTTCTGATTTCAGTCAGGTGCCCAGCATCCATGCAGCCTTTCACTCCCAGAGCAGGGCAGTATCTGCTGAGGATTCTCTGCTTCTGTGGGTGCTGATAGACAAGTCTCAAACATAGTTGTTTTGGTTACCTAGTGCTGCTCTAACAGAATACCACAAACAGGTGGCTTCAACAAACAGGGATTTATTCTCTTACAGCTTAGGAGGCTAGAAGTCCAAGTTCAAAGTGCCAGTCTAGGGGCTGGGTGAAAACCCCTCAACCTTGGGCTTCAGCGCTGCCTCTTGCTACTGTCCCACTGAAGCTGGAGGCTTCTTTTAACTCAGACAGCTGCTGGCTGCTGAAGCTGATAAACCCAAGGTTGACAAATAAAATGGCACAGTTCCAAGATTATTAAACAACATGACAGGCCACTGGTTCAAGTCTAGGAATAATCCTAAGATCGGCAGGCAACATGGTAGGCTGCTGAATGAAGACTTGGCTACCTGCAGGGTCCAAGTGTGCCAAAAAGCTTACAGACCTTTCCCAAAGCTGTCTTCTCTTATACTGGAAGCAGACTACATCCCTAAGGCATCTATTCAGCTGTTGTTGTTGTTATGTTGTTAGGTGCCATTGAGTCATTTCCAACTCATAAAGACCCTATGTACAGCTGAATGAAACACTATCCAGTTGTGTGACAGCTCCACATGAGCCTATAATTGCAGCCACTGTGTCAATCCATCTTGCTGAGGGCCTTCCCCTTTTTTGTTGACCCTCCACTTTACCAAGCATGATATCCTTCTCCAGGGATTGGTCCCTTCTTATAACATGACCAAAATAGGTGAGATGAAGTCTGGCCATTCTCATTTCCAAGGAGCATTCTGGCCACACTTCTTCCAGGATAGATTTGTTAGTTCTTTTAGCAGTGCATGGTACTTTCAGCATTCTTTGCCTTAGCAGTCCATGGTACTTTTAGCATTCTTTGCCTTAGCAGTCCATGGTACTTTCAGCATTCTTTGCCAACACCACAACTCAAAAGCATCAACTCTTCTCTGGTCTTCCTTATTCATTGTCCAACTCTCACATGCATATGAGGTGGCTGAAAATACCATGGCTTGTGTCAGGCACACCTTTGTCTTCAAGGAGATATCTTTGCTCTTCAGCACATGAAAGAGGTCCTTCACAGCTGATTTGTCCAGTGCTTTATGTTGTCTAATATCTTGACTGCTGCTTCCAGTGGTGTTGCTTGTAGAACTAAGTAATATGAAGTCTTGACAACTTCAATCTTTTCTCCATTTATTGTGATGCTGCTTATTGGTCCAGATGTGACCATTTTTGTTTTCTTTACATTGAGGTGTAATCCACACTGCAGACTGTATTCTTCAATCTTCATCAGTAAGTGAGTCAAGTCATCCTCACTGTCAGCAAGCAAAGTTGTGTCGTCAGCATATCACAGTTGTTAATGAGTCTTCCTCCAATCTTGATGCCACATTCTTCATGTAGTCCAGCTTCTTGAATTATTTGCTCAGTGTATATATTGAATAAGTATGGTGAAAGGATACAACCCTGAACACTTCCTTCTTGATTTTAAACCATGCAGTGTTCCCTTGTTCTGTTCAAATGACAGCCTTCTGGTCTATGTACAGGTTCTTCATGAGTACAGTTAAGTGTTCTGGAATTCTCATTCTTCTCAATGTTATCCATAATTTGCTATGATCCACACAATCAAATGCTTGTGTATAGTCAGTAAAACACAAGTAAATATCTCTCTGGTATTCTTTGCTTTGAGCGAAGATCTATCTGACATCAGCAATAATATCCCTCATTCCACGTCCTCTTCTGAATCCAACTTGCATTTCTGTATGTTGTCTGTCAATATACTGCTGCAACCATTTTTGAATTATCTTCAGTAGGATTTTACTTGCATGCGATATTAATGATATTGTTTGATAATTTCCACATTCTGTGGGTTCATCTTTCTTTGGAATGGGTACAAGTATGGATCTCTTCCAGTCGGTTGGCCAGGTAACTGTCTTCCAAATCTCTTGGCATAGCCAAGTGAGCACCTCCAGTGGGGCATCCGTTTGTTGAAACATCTCAGTGGGTATTCTGTCAATTCGTGGAACCTTGTTTTTTGCCACTTCCCTTAGTGCAGCTTTGACTTCCTCCTTCACTATCATTGATTCTCGATCATATGCAACCTTCTGAAATGGATGAACATCAACCAATTCTTTTTGGTACAGGGACTCTATTCCTTTCACCTTCTTTTGATACTTCCTGCACCATTCAATAATTTGCCCATAGAATCTTTCATTATTGCAACTTGAGGCTTAAATTTTTTCCTCAGTTCTTTCAGCTTGAGAAATGCTGAGTGTGTTCTTCCCTTTTGGTTTTCTAACTCCAGGTCTTTGCACATTTTATTGTAATAATTGACTTTGTCTTCTTGAACTGCTCTTTGAAATCTTCTGTTTGGCTCTTTTATCTTGTCATTTCTTCCATTTGCTTTAGCTACCCTTCACTCAAGGGCAAGTTTCAGAGTCTCTTCTGACATCCATTTTTATCTTTTCTTCCTTTCCTGTCCTTTTAATGACCTCTTGCTTTCTTCATGGATGATGCTCTTGATGTCATCCCGCAATTCTTTCGGTTTTTGGTCATTGGTGTTCAATGCATCAAATCTGTTCTTTAGATGGTCTCTAAATTCAGGAGGGATATATGCAAGGTCATATTTTGGCTCTTGTGGACTTGTTTTAATTGACTTCAACTTCAAGTTGAACTTGCATATGAACAGTTGATGGTCTTTTCCACAATCAGCTCCTGGCCTTGTTTTGGCTGAAGATACTGAGCTATTCCATCACCTCTTGCCACAGATGTAGTCAGTATGATTCCTGTGTATTCCATCTGGCAAAGACCACATGTATAGCCATCATTTGTGTTGTTGAAAAAAGGTATTTGCAATGAATAAGTCATTGGTCTTGCAAAATTCTGTCACACAATCTCCAGCATTTCTGTCACTAAGGCCAAATTTTCCAACCACTGGTGATTCTTCTCTGTTTCCAACTTTTACATTCTAATCACCAGTGATAATCAGCACATCTTGATTGCATGTTTGGTCAATTTCAGACTGCAGAAGTTGATAAAAATCTTCAATTTTCTCATCTTTGGCTTTGGTGGTTGGTGAGTAAATTTGAATAATAGTAGTATTAACTGGCCTTCCTTGTAGGCATATGGATATTATCCCATCACTGACAGCATTGTACTTCTGGATGTGACAATGAATGCCACACGCCATTCCTCTTCAATTTGTCATTCCCAGCATAGTAGATCATTTGGTTTTCTGATTCTAAATAGTCAAAACCAGTCCATTTCAGCTCACTGATGCCTAGGATATCAAATTGTATGCATTCCATTTCATTTTTGACAACTTCCAATTTCCCTAGACTCATACTTTGTACATTCCATGTTCCAATTATTAATGGATGTTTGCAGCTGTTTCTTCTCATTTTGAATCATGGCACATCAGCAAATGGAGGTCCCATAAGCTCTACTTTATTCACATCATTAAGGTCAGTTCTACTCTGATGAAGCAACTCTTTTCCAGTGTTATTTTGAGTGCCTTCCATCCTGAGGGGCTCATCTTTCAGTGCTGTACCGGATAATGTTTCAGGGCTATTCATAAAGTTGTCCAGTAATATATCAGACAGTGTTTCACTGCTATTCATAAGGTTTTCCCTGGCTAATTCTTTGAGAAGTGGATGGCCTCTTCCTTTTTTTGAGTCTGACTCAGTCTGGAAGCTCCACTGAAACCTGTCCACCATGGGCAACCCTGCTGGCATTTGAAACACTGGTGGTACAGCCTCCAGCCTCACAGCAACATGCAAGCCGCTACAGTAGGATAAACTGACAGACAAGCCTCCCTTAGCTGTTCCAGAACTACTCTGCCCACTTCCTGGCCTTTCTCCTGCCTGTTCTGCCCTTCAGCCATGGCTCCCACTTTCTTCTGCCTGAGGGATAGGGGCTCTCTCTCCCCCTCCTTACCTGTATCCGGCCGTCCACCCTGGCTTCCTGCTTCCACCTGCCTGGGGGGTGGGGCTCTCCCTCCACCCCCCCCTTACCTATATCCTGCCATCTGCCCTGGCTTCCCACTTCCTCCTGCCTGCTGCTCAGTTGTTCCTACAGATTCCACCATGGAGTTGATTACCAGTCTCAGCATGGGAAATAGTTACATCCAGCTGCCCAGCCACTCAAAACCAGGCCCAGCCAAGTTGACACACAGCTTAACTACTACAATATAGTTATTAAAGGGGAAGTGGTAGAGAATGTTTATAGTCATAGCATCAAATACTCATTTATATTCAGTTGCTTAAACCTACACCACATTTTAGTTTTCCTTTTATTTGTACTATGAGGTTTTTTTTACAGTTTTTCCCCCCTAGAGTTTCTAATTCTCCCATTTGATTTGTATTGTTGACAAAAATATAATAAAACTTCACCGCAATAAAAAGGTTTTCCATCCTTTCAATTATACTATCTGCTTTATAGAGATGATTTCTTTTCCCTAGAAATGTTCTTACCTGTTTAGTGTGATCTAGGCCGCTTTTCCCTTTCCCCCAACACCTGCTATAAAAAATCCTAGGATTTTCCTTCACTGGTCTTCATTAGATACAGTTAGATACAATTTCTAGATCCATGTCTTCTTCTATCTTGGTTTTCTGTGTTAATTATCACAGTACTTTATCAAATAATTTTTAAAAAGGTAAATCTGGAGGGTAAACTTCTAAGTCTTTGCATATCTCAAAATGTCATTTTCCTCCCCTACAATAATTTATAGTTTTAAAATGATATCTCCATGGTTGCAGTTTCCAGAGGCAAACTTTTTAAATATCTTTTGATACCTGTCTCCAAATCTTTAAATAGCCTATTGGTGGAGTCATTTCTTGATTTTTCAATTTTAGGCTCCATGAAATATAAGAATTTAGATACTACTTTGGTTTTGTTTTTACCACCATTTCCCTCCACATTCACTTCCTTCCTCCCACCCTCCTAGATATGACTTCATGATTATGACTAATGATTTCATTATTCAATAATTTCATTACTATGACTTTGTAAATGCTGTTCACAGCTGAACTATATAATGATTTCCTTTCTAGCTCACCTTTTTAATTTTCCTTGCACTTCATTTTTTTAAAATTTATTTAGTTTCTGTGTTTGTGATACATAGTAGTCTAAATCTGCTTTCAAAATTTCAGACATATCAAGTATATGCTAATTTCATCATTTTAGGGACCTTCTCCTGGATCATTTTACTACACTCCATCTGGATTTATTAGTCTCCAGGCCTTTTAAGCAGCTGTAGCATTAGAATTTCTTTTCATCATCATCCAGGGGATGCTTTTACCTCTTTCTTGGGTTTAATCATCTGTTTTCTGGATCCTATGACTTCCTCCTTGTTTGTTTTCTCTCATATTTCACCTGAATTTAGAGACCATTGGAAGAATAGATTTGAAGCATTGAACACCAGTGACCAAAAACCAGACGAATTGTAGTATGACATCAAGAGCATCATAAATGAAGAAAGCAAAAGGTCATTGTTTTGGTTACCTAGTGCCGCTCTGACAAGAAATATACCACAAATGGGATGGCCTTAACAAACAGGAGTTTATTCTTACAATTTGGAGGCTTTAAATCCAAGTTCAAAGTGCCAAGCTCTAGGGGCTGGGTGAAAGTCCCTCAGACTTGGGCTTCAGCTCTGCTTCCAGCTCCTGGCCCACTGAAGCTAGAGGCATCTCTTTACTCAGACATCTGCTGGCTGCGGAAACTGCCAAGCCCAAGGTTGACAAATAAAAAGGCACAGTCCCGATGTAACCAAACCATGCAGCAGGCCATTAGTTCAAGTCCATTGTAAGTCTCAGGTCAGCAGAGCATGGCAGGCTGATGAACAATGACATGGCTACATGCAAGATCCCAGCATCCCATAAGCTAGAGACCATTACCCAAGGCTTCTGCTTATATACGGGAAGCAAACCATGTTCCCTAAGGCACCTACTCAACTGCTCACAGTAGATTCCACCATGGAGTTGATTACCAGTCTCATCATGGGGAATACTACATATATCCAGCTTCCCAGCCAGTCATCCAGGCCCAGCCAAGTTGACACACAAACTGAACTACACAGTCATTTAAAAGACAAGAAAGGAAGAAAAGACCAAAATGGATGTCAGAAGAGACTCTGAAACTTGCTCTTGAAAAGAGAGTAGCTAAAGTGAATGGAAGAAATGATAAAATAAAAGAACTGAACAGAAGATTTCAAAGGGCAGCTTGTAAAGACAAAGTACTACAATGAAATGTGCAAAGACCTAGAGTTAGAAAACCAAAAGGGATTTCTTGGCATTTCTCAAGCTGAAAGAACTGAAGAAAAAGTTCATGCCTTGAGTTGCATTATTGAAAAATTCTGTGGACAAAATATTGAATGATACAAGAAGCATCAAAAGAAGATGGAAAGAATACAGAGTCACTGTATGAAAAAGAATTGGTCAATGTTCAACGGTTTCAGGAGATACCATTCAGTGGCACTGAAGGAAGAAGTCTAAGCTGCACTGAAGGCATTGGCAAAAAACAAGGCTTCAGAAACTGATGGAATACCCATTGAGATGTTTCAACAAACAGATTGCAAAAACGGCAAGGAGGCCACATGTTCTGACCTCCTCTAATCTCACAAGAGGAAGACAGCAGTAACCCAAGGCCTATTACTGCAAGGCCAAACATGCTGCCTCCCTCCAGCCCTTTCACCAACCGTTCCTCCCAAAGCACCCACCACC
>NW_006921600.1:13096423-13116762 GCF_000298275.1 Orycteropus afer afer | reverse complement strand
GGAACCTCCCAGAACATTGTTTTGTGCCACTCCCAACAGAAATACTCCAGGTGGACACCTTCAGCAATCAGGAGCTCCTCAGTTGCTCATAGCAAATCCCACCTTGGAGTTTACAAAGACTTATGGGTAGAAAAGCCACACAAAGTAATTTACTATACCACACAGATGCAATGCTGGAGGTGCTTACTCATTTATGCCAAGAAATTTGGAAGACAGCTAGCTACCTGGCTAACTGACTAGAAGAGATCAATATTTGTGCCCATTCCAAAGGAAGGTTATCTAACAGAATGTGGAAATTAATGAACAATATTATTAATATCACATGTAAATAAACTTTGCTAAAGATAATTAAAAAACTGTTGCAGCAGTATATTGACAGGGAACTTCCAGAAATTCAAGCTGAATTCAGATGAGGACATGAAATGAGGGATATCATTGCTGATGTCAGATCGATCTTGGCTGAAAACAAAGAATACCAGAAGGATGTTTATCTGTGTTTTATTGACTGTGTGAAGGTATTCGATTATGTGTATCATAACTAATTATGGGGTAACATTGCAAAGAATAGGAATTCCCGAACACTTAATTATGCTCATAAAGAACATGTACATAGACCAAGAGGCTGTCATTCAAATAGAACAAGAAGATACTGCATGGTTTAAAATCAGGAAGGGTATGCATCAGGGTTGTATCCTTGCACCATATTTATTCAATCTGTATGCTGAGCAAATAATCTAAGAGGCTGAACTACATGGAGAAGAATGGGGCATCAGGATTGGAGGAAGATTCATTAACAATCTGAGATATGCAGATGACACACTTTGCCTGCCAAAAGTGGAGATGAGTTGAAATGCTTACTGATGAAGATAAAAGGCTACAGTCTTCAGTATGGATTATACCTCAACATAAAAAAAACAAAAATCCTCACAACTGCACCAATAGGCAAATCATGATAAAAGCAGAAAAGATTGAAGTTGTTAAAGATTTCATTTTACTTGGATCCATAATCAATACCCATAAAAGCAGTAGTTAAGAAATCAGATGTCATATTGCACTGGGCAAATCTGCTGCAAAAGACCTCTTTAAAAGTGTTGAAGAGCAAAGATAGCTCTTTGAAGACTAAGGTGTGCCTAACCCAAGCCATGGTATTTTCCATCACCTCATATGCATGTGAAAGCTGAACAGTGAATAAGGAAGACCAAAGAAGAGTTGATGCCTTTGAACTGTGGTGTTGGTGAAAAATACTGAAAATACCTTGGACTATGAGAAGAATGAACACATCTGTCCTGGAAGAAGTTCAGTCAGAATGCTCCTTAGAAGCAAGAATGGCCAGACTTCATCTCACCTACTTTGGTCATGTTGTCAGAAGGGACCATTCCCTGGAGAAGGATATCATGCTTGGTAAAGTAGAGGGGCCAGTGAAAATGGAAGACCCGCAGTGAGATGGATTGACACAGTGACTGCAAAAATGGGCTTAAGCATAGCAAGGACTGTGAGGATGGTGCATGACTGGGCAGTGTTTTGTTCTGTTGTACATAAGGTTCCTATGAGTTGGAGCTGATTCAATGATACCTAACAACTAAGAACAACATAATATGTTCAAGAAAATAGAGATTTGTAAACTATAAAAAGAAACAAATGGAATTCCTGGAATAAATACATAAAATGAACTATTTAGATAGATTTAGCAATAAATTAGACACAACAAAAGAGAATTAGTGATTTGGAAATCAGATCAAGGGAAAGAAAAAAGAATGGAAGATATGAAAAAGAGCATCAGAGACATTTGAAACACAGTGAAGAGGTCTGAAATGTAACTGGAATCCAGAAAGGAGAGAAGAGAGAATGGAAAAGAAGCAATATTTGAAAGATAATGGTTGACATTTTTCCAAAATAGATGAAAGACATTAACCACAGAGTCAAGAAACTTTGAAAACCCCAATTTGGGTAATATAAAGAAACCATACAGGGAATGTGGAATGAGGAATGAGGAATATGATTGTCTTTTATATCATGAAGTGGAAGGCTAACATTCTACTTTTAATATGTTGCCCTGCTAATAATTTCCTTTTCCATTTTCTCATGACCATACTCAGTTTTTTGTATTTCCCAATAAAGTATTTAGTAGTTGCACTTATATAGTCCTGCTAATAAACACAACACCTATGCTTTCTAGATTAACTGGAGGTTGGATTTAGTGGAGCCATAGGAGTATTATCCTCTAGATAGTTTTTTAAAATGCCATGCATTTATAAAGTTGTTGTTGTTAGGTGCCCTCAAGTTGCCTCCTGCTCATAGAGACAGTATGTATAACAGAATGAAACATTGCCCAGTCCTGTGCCATCCTCACAATTATTGCTGTGTTTGAGACCATTGTTGCAACCACTATGTCAGTCCATCTCTTTGAAAGTTTTCTGCCTTTTCACTTACCCTTTGCTTTACCAAGCATGTTGTCCTTCTCATGGACCCACCTGATATCAAGTCCTAAGTAGGCAAGACAGAATCTTGCAAGCCTCACTTCGAACGAACACTCTGGCAGTCTTCTTCCAAGACAGATTTGCTTCTTCTTCTGGTGGTCTGTGGCATATTCCGTATTCTTTGCTAGCACCATAATTCAATGCATCAATTCCTCTTCAGTCTTCCTTTTTCATTATTTAGCTTTCACGTGCATATAAGGAGATTGACTGGGTTACAACTATACTTAAACAATTAATTTTATCTGTTATTTGCATCTTGCAAAATTTTTCCAACTACTGCAATAGTTAATTAAAACATTTAACTGTTCTAATTTCTCAGTAAATTTGTTTTTAATAATAGAGCTAAAACTTTTTTTTTTTTTTTAATTAGATGCTACCAATGAAGAAAGTGAGAAAGGGAAGCGGGAAAAGGAATAAGTGGATAAAAGAAAATAGGTAATTGTGAATAATTTAATATAGGAATAAGACTTAGCTATTAGAAGATATTGTGCTGTCTTATTAATTAATTGAAGCAATATAAAGCAAGGAGTATTTAACATAATAGTGATAGATGCTAAGTTAATAATGTCCTTTTCCTTTTTTTCATTAAAATACTAAGAAAACTATGCAGATAGGTAAAACTTTACAATTGTTATTCTTTTGATTCTTTTTTAACTTTGACATTAACATAGGTACAAAAATAGCGTATGTCCTTTAAAGAATACAAAAAATATAGCAATAAATTAAAATTTTCCCACTCTACTCTTTCTTCCACTTCCCTGGGGTTATTATTAGTAAATATTTGACGTATATTCTTAGGCTCTTTCTCACCTGGATATAAATGAATACACATTGAAATAAACGTATGCAGGCTTATAGTACAAAAGTAAGCTATCACTTTCTTCTCTAAATTTAATTTACTCTGGTGGAACAGTGCCTAAGGGATTTGACTGCTAACCAGAAGGCTGGTGGTTCAAATCCACCAGCAGCTCTGCAGAAGGAAGATGTGGCAATACTTCCATAAAAATTTACTGCCTTGGAAACCCAATGGAAGTTGCTATTAGTCAGAATCGACTTGATGGCAGTGAGTTGGGTTTTTTTTAGTCTAATATTTTATGCATACAAAAGAATTTTTGTATCATATATATAAGACTTGACTGCTAACCAGAAGGCTGGCGGTTCAAACCCACCAGTCACTCCTCGGAAGGAAGGTTGGGCAATCCTACTTCCGTAGTGATACTGCCTTGGAAACCCAAGGAGGGGTCGCTATGAGTCGGGGCCGACTCCACGGCACATAACAACAACAACAACAACATATAAAAGTTACAAAGTATAATAATAAAATTACCATAAACCTATCGGTGCCTAAAGCACTTGACTGCTAACCAGAAGGCTGGCGGTTCAAACCCACCAGTCACTCCTCGGAAGGAAGGTTGGGCAATCCTACTTCCGTAGTGATACTGCCTTGGAAACCCAAGGAGGGGTCGCTATGAGTCGGGGCCGACTCGACGGCACATAACAACAACAACAACAACATCAACTAATTAAAGAATTAGAACATTACCAATATGGTTACATCTCCCAGTATTATTCTTCCTTCTTCCGTTTACTGCTAGATCCTTCAGAAGAACACAACTCTGTTTACACCTTTATTGTAGCCTGTTGTTGTTGTTATGTGCCGTCGAGTCCGCCGACTCATAGCGACCCCTCCTTGGGTTTCCGAGGCAGTATCACTACGGAAGTAGGATTGCCCAACCTTCCTTCCGATATTGTAGCCTAATAAGACCCATTTCAGACTTCTGACCTTCAGAATTATGGTAAATTTGTGTTTGTTTTTAGGGTAATTTATTACATCAGCAATAGGAAATCAATTTATGCCAATTTTCACTACCAACAACAGTTTTTGTTGACTTTGCCAACACTTTGTGTTATCACACTATTTAATTTTGGTAAAAGAAAAAAAAAAGTGAGTATAGATATCCCATTGGATTCTAAATTTATATTTTAACAAAAACAAAAACCAAACTCACTGCCATAGAGTCAATTGCGACTCATAGCGACCCCTCCTTGGGTTTCTGAGGCGGTATCTCTACGAAAATAGATTGCCCAGGTTTCCTTCCAAGGAGTGGCTGGTGGGTTTGAATCGCCAGCCTTCTGGTTAGCAGTCAAAATGTCTTAGGTACTACGCCACCAGAGCTCCTGCAGATTGCTAAGGAACTTGAATATCTTCCTATGTGTTTATTGGCCATTCATGACTCATCTGTGACATGCCTGTTTTGTGTAATTTGCCCATTTTTCTATTGGGTGGCTTACGTTTTTATTGGTTTATAGGAGGCTTTAAAAAAATAAAATAATCTGAATTTTAGTCCTCACGGTGTTATATGTGTTCTTTCTGTTTATAGTTTGTGACAGATCTTTTATTTATTTATTATTTTGATGATCTCTCTTGATGAACAGAAGTTCTTTATTTTTCAATTTAAATATAGCCATCTTTCATTTTATGGTTAGCACTCTTTGATGTGTGTTTTGTTCAAGGAATTCTTCGCTACTCTAATTCTTCTTCAATGTTTTTTCCCTGAATGTTTGAAGTTTTTTTCCTCTCACCTTTAAGTATTAATCTATTGAAATCCAGTTTCATTTTTCTTTAAACAGATATCAGGTTGTTTCTGCAGCATTTATTAAATAATACCACCTATTTCCAGGAACCTGCTATGCCATCTCTGTTACATATCAAGTTTCCATATATTCAAGGGTCTGATTCTAAGCTCTCTGTTCTGGTCCACTGGTCTACATGACTATTCCTGCACCAGAGCCACATAGTCTTAATTATTACAGTTTTATAATAAATCTTGATATCTGATCAGGAGTTTACCCAGCTGTTTCGCTGCTTTTTAGTTATTTTTGTGCCTTTCTTCTTCCACATAAATTTTAGAAAGAACTTGTTAAGTTCTGTGAAAAAGCCTGTTGGGATTTGGGAACAGAATGATATTTAAACTTTAGATCATTTAAGGAAGAATTTGCTTCTTCCCAATAGTAAGTTTTTTCTGTGTACATAGTATTTTTCCATTTGTTTTAGTATTGTTTAATTTCTAATAAAATTTTACAATTTTATCCATATAAGCATTGCACATATTTAGTTATTTAGATTTAATACTGGGCATCTTTTTTGTTGTTGCTATTTTAAGTGTGTTTTCTAACCACTGGTTCCTAATATGTAACAATTTAATAACTTTGTAGATTGATTTTACATTCGGCCACATTTTGAAGTCTCTGGCTATCCCTATTAATATATATGTTCTTTTGGATTTTTTATGTAGACAGTCATGTCATCTGATAACAGCAATTTTGTTTTTTCTTTCTAGTCTTTATACTTCTTTTGAAGAATAATACTAAAAAGGATCTCTAGTAAAATGTTAAAAAGAAGGAACAACAATGGGCATTCTTGCCTATTTTAAAATGAATGCTTCTAACTATTATCATTAAAACTGGTATTTGCTATAAATTTTCTCTAAGGAGCTCTGATAATGTAGTAGGTAAGGTATTTATTTGGCTGCTAACCAGGTCAGCAGTTCCACCAGCTGTTCCATGGGAGGAAGATAAAGCAATCTACTTCTGTAAAGATTTATACCCTTGGAAAACCAATGGGGTTGCTATGAGTTGAAATCGACTCAATAGCAGTGGGTTTATAGATTTTCTTTAGGTACCATTTATTATTTAGTTACAAAGTTCCTTTCTTTCCTTATTTTGATAAGAAAGTTTTAAATAAATGGCTATTGAATTTTATTAATTTTTTGACATTTGTTGATCATATGTTTATGATCTCTTAATCTTTGATGTGGTGAATTACATTTAATAATTTTCTAAAGTTGCATTACAGGATAAGCTCAACATGGTCATGATATATATCTTTTTTAAAAAAAATACATTGGTGGATTTGGATTATTAATCTTTTTATTTAGGATTTTGCATTTATTTTCATGAGATAAACCTGTAGTGTTTCTTTCTCATGAAAACCTTTTGTTGTATTGGAATCTAAATTATATGGTATTGTGGTGGTTAAGTTTGTTTGTCAACTTGGCCAGGCCTGGTTGAGTGGCTGGGCGGCTGGATGTAGTATTCCCCATGATGAGACTGGCAATCACTTTCATGGTGGAATCTACTGTGAGCAGCTGAGTAGCTGCCTTTGGGTATGTGGTCTACTTCCTGTATATAAGAAACAGCTTTGGGAATGATCTCTAGCTTGTGGTACACTTGAACCTGTATGTAGCTGAGTCGTTGTTCAGCAGCCTGCCATGCTGTGCCGATCTTGGGACTTTCAATGGACTTGAATTAATGGCCTGCCGTGTGGTTTGGTAACATTGGGACTGTGCCTTATTGTTTGTCGACCTTGAGTTTGTCAGCCTCAGCAGCCAGCAGCTGAGTGAAGAAAAGCCTCCAGCTTTAGTGGGCCAGGAGTAGGAGGCAGAGCTGAAGCCCGAGGTTGAGGGGCTTTTACCTAGCCTCTAGAGTCTAGCACTTTGAACTTGGATTTAAAGCCTCCAAGCTGTAAGAGAATAAACTCCTATTTGTTAAGGCCATCCTATTTGTGGTATTTCTGTTAAGAGTGGCACTGTTGTTGTTGTTATGTGCCATCGAGTCGGCCCCAACTCATAGCGACCCCTCCTTAGGTTTCCGAGGCAGTATCACTACGGAAATAGGATTGCCCAACCTTCCTTCCGAGGAGTGGCTGGTGGGTTTGAACCGCCAGCCGTCTGGTTAGCAGGCAAGTGTCTTAGCCACTATGCTACCAGAGTGGCACTAGGTAGCCAAAATAAGTATTTTCTCTTTTTCTGTTCTTTCAAGAACTTTTATAAATCTGAATGATCTGTTTCTTAGAAGGTTGGTGGTAATCTCCTGTAAACCACTTGAGCCTGGGGATTTGTTTGTTTGCAGAAAGAGTTTTAAATGTGAATTCAATTTCTTTAGTGATTATAAGGTCATTTAGATTTAAAAAATTTTCTCACGAATTAGTTTTGGGTAAACTATATTTTTCTGATAATTAATCCATTTTGTCTAAGTTTTCATTTTTTGGCATAACATTGATCCTAGTATTCACTTTCTTTTGAGTCTTTGCTGATTTTGTAATTATGTCTGCTTTCTTATTCCTAATATTTATGTTTTTCCTTCTTTTTCTTGCTCAATCATGTTAGACATCGTGTGTTTTTAAAAACCAATTTTTGGCTACATTGATTTTCTCCATTGTATCTTTTGCTGTGTCTTTAAATTTTTATTCTTATCTTTCTTTTCTCCTTTCTGTCTTTTAAAATAGCTAATTTTTAATTACTGTTTATTGTAACAATAGTTGTGCTTTCAGATTTCTCAGTATTAAACTTTATATTTTGTGGTCTGTCAGTATGTAAAGGTTAAGGATCGAGCAGAATAAAGGAGTGCATTTAAAGTTAAGAACCCAGAATTTTGCCCTAATTCTGTTTTTAACCTTTGGTCTTGAGCTAGTCTATCTAGGCCTCTATTTCTTCATCTATCGAATGAGGCTCTCTGACTAGATGAATTTAGAAGACCTTATTTGTTCTACAAATCTGACTTATACCATTTTCCCCCTCTTGATTCTGATAAAATTTACTGTTACTTCCCTGCTTTTACAATATTCCATTGGTTATATATAGGCCTTATTTCAGGCTGATATGGAAATGAAAATTAAAAATCCAAATATACTTTTGTTCACCCTGGGTTACATTGATCAGAAACTATAGATCGTAAAACTCAATGATACTTAACAGGGACCCATGAGAAAAGATAACCATTTGGATACAAGTATTTAGAGAATTTAAAGTATTTAGTCATTACCATCCTTGGAAGATAAAGGAAAAAGGAAAAAAGGTTAAAGAATATTTGCATTTCAGGGATTTTAGTGGTATGAACAAGTAAGCAAAAGCATTAGGCAGGTGGGCAAATGTCTTATTTAAGTTTAAATACAAACTTGCTCAATTTCTTCTAATTATGATTACAATACTTTGAAAGAAGAATCACTTTCTGAGTTATTAAGCTATTTATTATCAAGAATTTGTTGAATTATCTTGAATATAAGTTTTAACTCTGATGGATATCAAGTTTCTGCAATGCTTGTTATAAAAAAAATTATATTTGCTCATTTAAGCCATAAGTTATCAGCTGTACCATTCCTAGTCCAGTCAGGAAAACAGAATTTGAGGTAATTCAATAGAGGGAATTTAATGTAGGAAACTAGTTACAAAGGTATTGAAAGAGCTAAAAGAATAAGAATTTCTGAGGTTATACTGGGATTAACAATAGGTGGAAGCTTCTGTCATCTATGTGGCTAGAACACAAAGGAGGAAAATGGTGTTACTAGACCTAGATAGGAGTGCTGATAGCATAGTGCCTAAGACATTTGACTGCTAACCAGAAGGCTGGTGGTTCAAACCCAGCAGCCACTCCTTGGAAGGAAGGTTGGGCAATCTACTTCTCTAGTGATACTGCCTCAGAAACCCAAGGAGGGATCGCTATGAGTTGGGTCTGACTCGATGTCACATAACAACAACAGAGCCTAGGTGGCGTAGTGCCTAAGGCATTTGACTGCTAACCAGAAGGCTGGCAGTTCAAACCCACCAGTCACTCCTCAGAAGGAAGGCTAGGCAATCTACTTCTGTAGAGATATTGCCTCAGAAACCCAAGGAGGGGTAGCTGTGAGTTGGAACTGACTCGACGGCAGTAAAGCTGTTTGTTTGTTTGATTTTAGAGCCTAGGAGCTGGCACAGCCTGGTAGAAGCAGCTGGATCCACAGTATAGCAGGGAGAGGGAGATGTTGGCAAAAGGGCTGTGAAACAGGAGTTGGAATTATGGAGGAGATTCAACCACTGACAGACAAGTATCCAAAAGAAGTGGTACAGGGAGAAATACCCTGGCCCCTCTCTTCCCCTTCCTCCTCAGTTTCCTACTGGTGCCTTTCTATCAGAAGCGCATTGGCAAGGGAGCCTAGGAAATATGATTTGCAGGGATAAACTTACTCCTACTCACTGCAGAGGAAAGTAGGATAAGAATAGGGAATTGACCTAAGAGCAAATAGGCAGTGACCAGTCTTATAATAATTCATATATTTACCATTAGCAAAAGAAAACTTTGTGTTTACTTAACTTACCATGGTACAACTTGTGGAACTTCTTTTGTTAGTTGGAGAGCTTCATATCCTTTAATTTGTTGATTGTTTTTTCTTATAAAATGCTTCAGCAACTATAAAATATTGTTTTTATAAAATAACCCTTGAAGGAATGTACAATTATTATGATCCTCATTTAAAATTTCCACAGCTAATAGAAGGTAGAACGAGAATTTGAACCCAGTCTGTCTTCAGAGTTCTCATTCTATCTGGTGTGGTAATTTTTACATTTTATATGTCATTCCTCCTATAGATGACTATCAGTCACTCTCTTTTCCTGTTCTCTCCTCTTGAATTGCTTTTACTCCTCTTAGTTGTTCATGACTTTTTTTGCTACCTCAACACACCACAACCCAGCTGATAGATTATAGTTTTATGGGAAAGCTCATAACGCAGATATATTGGTTCCCACATGGCTAAGACTGTTGAGGTTATACACAATTCCTGGATGTCTAACTGTCACTCCATCCAAAACTTTCTCACTGATTATGACACACCAGCATTTCCAACACCTACTCTACAAGAGGCAATCTATACTCTTCAGGCTCATATTCAAGATCTTTCTCATTCTGGTCCAGCCTTATAATATCCTACCCATGATGTCTTTATTACAGTTGGAGCATTTCTTTTCTTGTTTCTTGCAGATACTTTTCAGTCATTTCTAAGTTATTGTTTATTATTATGTTTTCCTGGTTTGAAGTATTCTTTGCTTCTTCTCCAATTATTCATATTCTCACTGTTGTTGTTGTTGTTGTTGTTAGTTGGCGTCAGCTCTGACCCATAGAGACCCTATGTACAACAGAACAAAACATTGCCTGGTCCTGTGCCAGCCTCATAGTCCTTGCTATTTCTGAGCCCAACATGACAGCCACTGTGTCAATCCATCTTGTAGAGGGCCCTCCCTTTTTCGTTGACCCTCCATCTTATCAAGGTGATGTCTTTCTCCAGGGAATGGTCCCTTCTGACATCATAGTCAAAGTAGGTGAGAAGAAGTTTGGCCATTATCACTTCCAAGGAGCATTCCATTTACACCTCTTCCAAGATGTATTTGTTAGTTCTTCTGGCAGCCCATGTGACCTTCAGTATTCTGCCAACAACTCAAAAGCTTCAACTCTTCTTCAGTCTTCCTTATTCATTTTCCAGCTTTCACATGCATATGAAGGATTGAAAACACCATGGCTTGTGTTAGGCACACCTCAGTCTTCAAAGAGACATCTGCTCTTCAGCACTTTAAAGAGGTCTTTTACAAAATTAAATTCTTATGCGCATCGAAAGACATCATCAAAAGGGTAAAAAAGAGAACCAACAGATTGGGAGAAAATATTTGCCTGTGACATATCTGATAAAGGACTTATCTCCAAAATCTATAGAAAACTTCAACACCTCAACACCAAAAAGACAAATAACCCAATTCACAAGTGGACAAAACACTTGAACAGACATTTCACCAAACAAGATAAATAGGCAGCCAACAAACACATGAGAAATTGCTCACGATCATTAATCATTTGTTGTTATGTGCCCTTGAGTCGAGAGAAGCAAATCAAAACAACAGTGAAATATCATCTCACCCCAGCAATAATAGCAAAGTTCAACAGGTCAGAAAATAAATGCTGGTGAGGTTGTGGAAAGATTGGAACTCTTGTGCACTGCTGGTGGGATTGTAAAATGGTACAACCATTGTGGCAAACGGTATGGCGTTTGCTAAAAAAAATTGAAAATAGAAGTACCATTTGACCCAGCAATTCCATTACTAGGAATATATCCTAAAGAGGTGAGAGATAGCGCATGGACAGACATATGTACACCTATGTTCATCACAGCACAATTCACTATAGCAGAGAGATGGAAACAACCTAAATGTCTATCAACAGATGAGTGGATAACCAAATTATGGTACATGGACACAATGGAATACTGTGCTGCATTAAAAAACAATGAGGGATATGTGAATCATCTCACAATGTGGATGAACCTGGAGGACATTATGCTGAGTGAAATAAGCCAGTTGCAGAAAGACAAGTACTGTATGAGCCCATTACTGTAAAAAGACAAAGAAGAGTTTGCTTGGGACACTGAACTCATTTTGGAGGTTACTGGAATGGGGAGGGATGGAGAGGGATTAATTTCAGGCTAGTTGGGGCCCACACACTCACGTGGGTAAGGAGAGGGATATACAAAAAAGAACTGTGAGCACCAGGATAATATTAGGAAATGGGAGGACACCAAATTGTGCATACAAGAGATAGATAACACATGCTAATAGCAACCATTGTGTCCATGATACTGAATTACCATTAACACCAAACACCAGGCTACAGATGAATACATAAAAACCTGAGAGGATCAAATGGGGGTCAGTGAACAGGAGTATACTCTAGACCAGGGATAGATTCAGCTGACGCTAATCTTGCACAGACACCAGTGATACAAAATACCTGCAATCCTTACCAAAACAATGGAAGACAGATACAGAGTAATCCCTCACAGACACCCAGACACTATGGGAGAGAGATCCAATAGATCTACCATCTCAGGGCCATAGTACTGGGGGACACCAGACTCAATTGGCACAACAAAATACATAAAAGCTTTGTTCCGCATCCTACATTGGTGAGTAGCGACTGGGGTCTTAAAAGCTTTCAAGTGGCCATCTAAGATGTAGCTAACAGTCTCCTACTATTGGAAGCGAAGAAGAATACAAAAAAAGAAAAAGGGGAGGCATTTGGAAGTAATCACCCATAGGACATGATGGGCGCCCGGCTACCAATGCCAATCACTCAGGAAAGGATCAAATCTGGAGATCCTGGCTAGATTGGGAGGAAAAACGTGGAACAAAATCCAAAAACTCAACAATGACCAGAATTACTGGTCAGAGGAAGTCTGATGAAACTCCCAATATTATAGCCCTGGAATACATTCTGCACCTGGAATAAAACTCTTCCCCCAGGGGCTGGCTCTCAATCTGGTAGTTAGTAATATGTACATGCAGACCACTCAACCCAGGATGATGCACCCACATATTGTCTGGAAATACACATCTTAGAGCAATAGACCACGGGGCACCAGAGGACCAACATTCAGGTTGAGGAAATGCAGGACAAACAGTGCATAAATATGAGGGGCACAGGGGGAGGGTTACAGGGTAGAGAGGGGAGGAAACTGGATTAGGGTTGGACATGGTAAATGGGGAGTGAAACTAAATGTATGTGTAACATTGAATGTAAAACAAGCTTTTTAAATAAATAAATAAAGGGGTCTTTTACAGTAGATTTGCCCAGTGCAATACATCATCTGATTTCTCAACTGCTGCTTCTGTTGGTGTTGATTGTAGAACCAAGTAATATGAAATCTTTAACAGGTTTAATCTTTTCTTCGTTTATTGTGATGGTGCTTATTGGTCCAGTTGTGAGGATTTTCATTTTCTTTATGTTGAGGTGTAATCCATACTGCAAACTGTAGTCCTTAATCTTCATCATTCCTAGTCAGCTCAAATTCCTTCTTTTACAGGAAACTCCTTTGTCTTAACTTTAAGACCATTAATTGCTAGTGTTGCTTATTACAGCACTTAGTAAAATACTGTTCCACAATGTCATTTAACTCTGTTGTGTAAAAGAAATCACAATATTCATGATTGTTGCTATTATTTCAAAAAGAAATTTAAGTCTGTGAGTTAAAGAGCTGCAAAAAGGGCAAGGAGGCCACATGTTCTAACCTCCTGTAATCCCACAAGAGGAAAACAGAATCACCATCAATAGCCCAAGGCCTATTCCTGCTAGGCCAGACATGATGCCTCCCTCCAGCCCTTTCTCCAACCGTTCCTCCCAAAGCACCCACCACCTCTCTCCTGGGTTCGATAATTCGCTGCAGTGGCCACACAGAACTCACAGATTATGGAGTTTATTAGGGAAGAACCAAGCTACAATTCAAGTTCAGGAAAAATGCTCAGTTTCTCTCCCAGCCCACTGTGTCTCAGCCAAGTCTCTCACAGTCTCTCCCCCAGCAGTGCATGTCCCTTGGTGTCTTACTCAGCAATGCGTGTCTCTTGCGTTTCTTTCCCAGCAGCACGTCTCTTTTAGGAGCGCGTGTCTCTTTCAGCAGCACGTCTTCCTCAACCAGCAGTCAGAGAGAGAGTTCTGCCTCTAGGAGGCCTCCTTTTGAGCTTGGCAGAGTGGCCAAACCAACTAATCATAGCAACAGAATTCTAAGCACCTGAGAGTGAGCCTCCCATAACATTGCATTGTGCCCGCTCAACAGAGATAACCCAGGTAGATAACATTTACAATCAGGAGGAGCTCCTCAGTTGCTCATTCCACCACTGAGTTTACAATGACTTATGGGTAGAAAAGCCATACTAAGTAATTTACTACACTGCAAGAGCCTAATCTATTCTTTAGGTTTTGTTTATTTCCTGAATAGCATCCAGTACAGGCCTTCCTGACTGAGTGAAATGACTTTTGAGTGGAAGAGTAGATACTAAAAGAAGGCTCTTTGTAAGTGGAACATACCTCCCAGGAGTCCTTAACACCAGGGAGAAACAGTTCCATAGGATATGGAAATAGGGGCCTAGAAGGCCTTTGGACAATTAAACCAAAAGAAAGAAACTAGGATCTCAATGAGCTGAGCCAGGTTTCTCTAAAATTCTCCCATAATCTCATTTACCTTAGAACCACCCCATTCAAGATGGCAGAAATCAAATCACAGATTTTCTCTTTACCAATAAGTACTGCAATTAATAAAATCTACTGCGAATAAATAAACAAAACACCAACAGCAAATAAATAAAGAGAAGGGTATAACTTTATAGGGGAAAAAAGTCCCAAAGTGATAGCCAAGGAAAGAAAAAGGAAATTCTGGCATGTCTCCTATCTTCATCCCTGCTTCTTCCCCAAAGAAGCTATACTATGGAAAGAAGGCAAGTCCAGAAGTCTTGAGCATTCTCATAATGTTCCCCAATTTGGAGAGAAACAGCCTAAGATTATGACCAAGTACTTCTGAGAACAGTTCATGGAAAAATCCTGGCAGGTAGACACCTCCATGTACTACCTAAGGATCTTAGCATGGCCTAGCATTTTGTTTTCTCAGGGCTGATTTATAAGTAAGTAGGCTTCCGTGCTGCCCTCTTTTTCAGCCAGAAACAACTGGATGGACTCCCACATCTATTCCCTTAATTCTTTTTGGGGTAAGGGAAGGTTCATTTGGGCTTGAGATGCTTCATTATCCCCACCTTGACCCTTCAACTTTAAGAATTTTGATTAAATCTTCCAACAAGGTTCTTGTCAAATTGTTGACAAGTCCTCAGAGCTCAGAAAGGCAGCAATTGGTCCTATACTAGTGGCTCCAGCAGTGTGTTGTTGTTGTTGTTGTTATGTGCTGTCGAGTTGGACCTGACTCATAGCGACCCCTCCTTGGGTTTCTGAGGCAGTTATCACTACGGAAGTAGATTGCCCCATCTTCCTTCCGAGGAGTGGCTGGTGGATTTGAACCGCCAGCCTTCTGATTAGCAGTCAAGTGCCTTAGGCACTAGGCTACCAGAGTTCCAGCAGTGTATATACCCAACAGTGAAATTTTTATGTCATAACACCAAAAAAAAAAAAAAAAAACCCGCAAACTCACTGCCATCAAGTCAGATCGACTCACAGTGACCCTTCCTTGGGTTTCAAGGCAGTATCTCTTTGGAAGTAGATTGCCCAGTCTTCCTTCCAAGAAGTGGCTGGTGGGTTTGAACCACCAGCCTTCTGGTTAGCAGTCAAATGCTTTAGACACTACACCACCAGAGCTAGTTTGCCACATAACGCCAAACTATCTCCCAAAAGGGTTACACTCTCTCCACTGATACAGCCCTACTGAAGTGATTGTGGAAGCATTAATGGGATGGCACTTCTGTCAGCCTGGGTCTCTAGTAATGAGAAGAGCCTTTCTTGCATTCTTCAATGGCTATGTAGAATTAACAAATAAACCTTGTTGTTAAAATCTGCTAAGATTCTAAAATTACTTCTAACTATAATCTAACAAAAATTTATCCTGTCTGATACATTTTATTTGGTTTAAATTATTTGTAGCCTTATTTTTTTTATCTGCTTTTTCTGTCAATTACAAAGAAGTGTTTTAAAATCTTTCATTATGATTATGGATTTGTCTATTTCTCATAATTTTTTTCAGTGTTTGCTTTTTATATTTTGAAGCTGTATTATTAGATATATTTAAATTTTAAATTATTAACTCTTCTGATGAATTATACTCTTTATTATTATGAAATTACTTTCTTTATCTCTTGCAATGTCTATTACCTTAAAGTCAATTCAACCTAATAATAATATAGTTACATTAGCTTTTTTTTTTGTGGGGGGAGGAGAGGGGCGTAGGTTTTGTTTAAGAAGCCCTGTGCCACAGTGATTAAGGCACTTAGCTGATAACTAAAAGGTTGGTGATTTGAATCCACTAGGCACTCACAGAACAAAGATGTGTCAATCTGCTTCCACAAAGGGTATAGCCTTGAAAACCCTGTGGGGCAGTTCTGTTGGGGTTGCCATGAATTAGAATTGACTTGATGGCAGGTTTGGTTTAAGCTTTAGTGTTTGCTTGGTATCTTTTTCTACTCTTTGCTTTCAACTTATAGTTAGTTTTAGATGCCTCTTAGAAGCAGCATATGTTGTTGTTGTTGTTATGTGCTGTCGAGTCAAACCCGACTCATAGCGACCCCTCCTTGGGTTTCCGAGGCAGTATCACTACGGAAGTAGGATTGCCCAACCATAGTTGAGTTTAATTTTCTTATCCAGTTTGACAATCATTTTAAAAAAAATCTAGACACTTAGATTTAATGTCATTACTGATATATTTCAGTTTAAATCTACCATTCTACTGTGTGCTTTCTATATATCCCTGTTAGTTCATTTTTTTTCTTTTAAAAAATTTACTGTGTATTTCCTATACTAGTTTTTCTTCTATAATTTGGTTTTCTTTTAATAATAGTTACTCTAGAAATTTAAACATACATTCTTAACTTATCAAAGACTGATGTTAATTGCTATTGTTACCTTCCTCTTAGATAAGGGAAGGACTTTGGAATACTTTGACTCTTTTGACTTCCTTCTGACTTTTATGCCAATTCCATGTATTTTAGTTCTGTATGAATTTTAAATTCCACAATATTATCCCCTAAGTCAGAAGTTAATTCATTAGTGTAAGTATTTTTATTTAAAAATAATATTAAAGAAGTGAAATGAGCTTTCAAATCAAGAAATTAGAAAAAAAGGAAAACTAAAATACAACTCAACTCCTAGTGACCCCTCCTTGGGCTTCTGAGGGGGTATCTCTATGGAAGTAGATTGCCCAATCTTCCTTCCGAGGAGTGGCTGGTGGGTTTGAACCACCAGACGGGTTTGTACTGCCATCCTTCTGGTTAACAGTCAAATGCCTTAGACACTACACCACCAGAGCTCCCCAAAGGAAAGTAGGAGACAGGAAATAATAGAGGCAGATGAAATAGACTGTAGATCAATCCAGGAGTTGGGTTTTTGAAAAATCCAATAAACTAGAAAAACTTCTAACAAATCTACTAAAATAAATATAAACAAAAGTAAAAAGAGGATATATCAACAGATACATAGTTTGAAAACTTTAAAGAAAATAATGTGAACAACCCTATGCTAATGTGTTATTGTTGTCATGCAGTTAATTCTGACTTGTAGAGATCCCATGTGACAGAGTAGAACTGTCACATAGAGTTTCCTAGGCTGAAATCTTTACAGGAGCAGATTTCCAGGTTTTTTCTCCCATGGAGCAGCTGGTGGGTTCAAATTGTCATCCTCTCAGTTAGGAGCCAAGTGCTTAACAGTGGATGAATGTCTGTCCACAAACTCAATTGTGCAAGAAATATAACTTTATTTTTCTATTACTCATCTCATTTTCAAAGCCTTTATTCATAGGAGCAAGGTAGAAACTTGATCACAATCAGTTTGGAGTTTCCTCCTTTGAATCTAATTTTGGAATAGGAGATGGTCTCTCTATTACCAAGACATTGAAGCTGAAGGTATTCACCTGTCCTCAATGTTATCTGTTAATGCAGGTGCTTTCTGAAGTGTCCATTATCCTGCCTGGTCTTCTATTACTGATCAAGACCATTTGCCACTGAGATGTCTTCCTGTCTGTCTAGACTCTTCAGGTATGGTGACTGTCTGTAACTTCCACATCATTTGTAGGGGCAGGGACAAAATTCTGCTCCCTCACTGCCAAGCTAGGACACTAAACACAAGGCTGTTTAAAGTCTTGTCAGTGTAATCTCACTTCTCAGTCACTTCTCATCTAGTATCATATTAATCCCCCCAAGAACTCCTCTCTACCTTGTTGTTCTGTTGTTGTTAGGTGCCATCAAGTCTGCTCCTATTCATAGCGACCCTATAAGTCACAGAATGAAACTGCTGGTCCTACACCATCCTCACAGTTCTTGCTATACCTGAGCCCATCTTTGAAGCCACTGTGTCAGTCCATCTTATTGAGGGTCTTCCCTTTTTTCACTGACCCTCCACTTTACTAAGTATGATATCCTTCTCCAGGGAATGGTCCCTTCTGACAACATGACCAAAGTAGGTGAGATTAAGTCTGGCTGTTCTCACTTCTAAGGAGCATTCTGGCTGCACTTCTAGGACAGATTTGTTTGTTCTTCTCGCAGTCCATTGGTACTTTCAGTATTCTTCTCCAACACCATGACTCAAAGGTATCAACTCTTCTTCAGTCTTCCTTGTCCAGCTTTCACATGAGTATGAAGCTACTGAAAACAACATGGCTTGGGTTAGGCCCAGAATTTTGGTTAGTCTTTAAAGAGACATCTTTTCTCTTCAGCGCTCAAAACAGGCCTTTTGCACCACATTTGCCCAGTGCAGTACGACATCTGATTTCTTGACTGCTGGTTCCATTGGTGTTGATTGTGGAACTAAGTAATATTAAATCTTTGATAACTTCAATCTTTTCTCCATTTATCATGATGCTGCTTTTTGGTCCAGTTGTGAGGATTTTCATTTTCTTTATGTTGAGGTATAATGCATACTGCAGACTATAGTGTTTAATCTTCGTCATTAAATACCTCCAGTCATCTTTACTTTCAGCAAGCAAGGTTGTGTCATCTGCATATTGCAGGTTGTTAATGAGTCTTCTTCCAATCCTGATGCCATGTTCTTCATTTAGTTCAGCTTCTCAGATTATTTGCTCAGCATACAGATTGAATAAGTGTGATAAAAGGACACAACCCTAAGGCATGCCCTTCCTGATTTTAAACCATACAGTATCACCTTGTTTTGTTCTAAGACAGCCTCTTGGTCTGTGTACAGGTTCTTCATGAACACAATGAAGTGTTCTGGGATTCCTGTTCTTCTCATTGTTATCCATAATTTGTTATAATCCACACATTCAAATGCTTTTGCATTGTCAATAAAACACAAGTGAACTTATTTTGGTGTTCTTTGCTTTCAGTCAAGATCCATCTGACATCAGCAATGATATCCCTCATTCCATGTCCTCTTCTTAACCCAGCTTGCATTTCTGAATGTTCCCTATCAATATACTGCTGCAACTGTTTTAGAATTATCTTCAGTTAAATTTTACTTGTGTGTGATATTAATGATATTGTTCAATGATTTCCAAATTCTGTTGGATCACCTTTCTTTGGAATGGGTACAAATATGGATCTCTTCCAGTCAGTTGGCCAGGTAAACTGTCTTCCAAATTACTTGGCATAGACAAGTAAGTGCCTCCAGCACAGCATCCATTTATTGAAACATCTCAATGGGTATACCATCAATTCCTGGAGCCTTGTTTTTTCACCAATTCCTTTAGTGCAGCTTTGACTTCTTCCTTCAGTACCACTGGTTCTTGATCATATGCTACCTCCTGAAATAGATGAACATTGACCAATTCTTTTTCATAAAGTGGCTGTGTATTCCTTCCATCTTCTTTTGATGAATCCTGCATCATTCAATATTTTGCCCATAGAATCTTTCAGTATTGTAACTCAAGTCTTGAATTTCTTCTTCAGTTCTTTCAGCTTGAAAAATACTGAGTGTGTTCTTTTCTTTTGGTTTTCTAACTCCAGGTCTTTGGACATTTCATTATAATAATTTACTTTGTCTTCTCAAGCTGCTCTTCAAAATCTTCAGATCAGCTCTTTTATCTTGTCATTTCGTCCATTCACTTTAGCTACTCTCTGTTTAGGAGCACTTTGGGGGAAAAAAAAACCACTGCCATCAAGTCTATTACAACTCATAGCAATCCCTGTTGGGTTTCAAGGTGGTAAATCTTTATGGAAGTAGATTGCCCCATCTTCCTTCCGTGGAGCACCTGGTAGGTTTGAACTGCAGATCCCTCCAATTCCCCACCTTAGATTCCTCAAATATATGTAGATTCCCCACTTTATATCCCTCAAATGTGTGCTAGTTGTACTGTTCCCTGGTACTTTGTCTATGAATCAGATTCCAAGGCCTATCTTTTTGTGATCTGACAATATCTATTCTCACACCACTTCACCATATCCTCCTCTTCTTTGCCTAGGGAAATTTATTATATATTTTATAGTTTTGTTGAAGCTTGGAATGAGCCTGTGGGAAAGCCCAATTCCTTCCAGTTATGTTTCTCCCAAATATTTTATCTATATAAGGAGCTCTGGTAGCATAGTGCCTAAGGCACTTGACTGCTAACCAGAAGGCTGGTGGTTCAAACCC
>NW_006921600.1:13088596-13096323 GCF_000298275.1 Orycteropus afer afer | reverse complement strand
CTGACTTGAGGGCACATAACATATACAGAAACTTCTCTGTTTCTCTAAAGGCTTATATTTTTAAAAACCAAATCCAGGAAGACTTCTTTTTCTCTCCTTTCTACCCTGGCTTATCCTTTCCCTAAAGCAATGAACTAACAGCTACCTAGCTGCTTGAAATGGGTATAAAAGGAAGGGCAAGGAAAAAAGGGAATAGGAGGGAAAAAGAAAACCAAAAATCTTAGTTCTTACTTCAAAAATATTATCCAGCTACATAAAAACTTGTTAAGTGAAAAAAAATTGTGGAATAATCATTACTAATATTTGTTAAGTACTGACTATATTCCAGGTGCTATTCTAAGAACTTTGCATACATCGACTAACTAATCATCACAACAACTATTCTAATTTTACAGATAAGAAAATTGCGAAAGAGAGGGGTCAAGTAATTTGGCCGAGGTTTGTTTAGTACTGTCAGAGCTTGTATTCAAACCCAGGCAGTCGGGCTCTGTAGTATCCCCTCTTAAATACTATGTCATTGGTTCTCAAATGCTCTCTATCCCCAGAGGAGTTTGGAAATACGTAGGAAGTATGGATCTGCTTGTCTAAAGACTAGGGAGAACTACTGGCAGTTAGTGAATAGCAATTCAAAATGTTTGATGTTCTGCCATATGAGAGATGGTCTTGACAATAAAAGATTGATTCATCCAAATATAAATAGAACTCTTGTTGAGAAGCATTACACTACACTGTACTACCTCTAAATTGCCAACCACAACCCATCTGCAAGTTTGTTGTGCTGTGGTGGCTTGCATGTTGCTATGATTCTGGAAGCTATGCCACTGGTATTTTTAATATTAGTAGACATCCATGGTGATTTAACAGAAATTCCAGACTAAGACAGACTTCTAAGACCAGGTTCTGAAAATTAGCCAATATAAACCTTGTTGAAAAAAACCAAAGACTTGTCCCATATAGTGCTGAAAGATGAGGCCTCAGGTTGGAATTCAGTCAAAACACAACTGGGGAAGATCTACCTCCTCAAAGTAGAGTCAGCCTTAATGATGCAGTGGAATAAAGCTTTCTGGACCCTCATTTGCTGGTGTGGCATGGTCTCATAATGAGGATAAACAAGGGTAAATATCCATTAATAATCAGAATGTGGAATATATGAAATACAAATTAAAGAAAATTAGAAATTTTAAAAAATGAAAAAACACATGACAATCAAGGCTGGCAGTTCAAACCCACCAGCCACTCCTTGGAAGGAAGATGGGGCAATCTGCTTCTGTAGTGATACCGATTCAAAAACTCAAGGAGGAGTCGCTATGAGTCAGGTCCGATTCGATGGCACATAACAACAACAACAAGGCATTAGTGAGCTGAAATGGGCTGGTATTGACCATTTTAAATAGGACAATCATACAGTCTACTATGTCAGAAATGACAAATTAAAGATGTGTGGCTTTGCATTTATTGTCAAAAAGTTCAAGATCCATTCTGAAATGTACTGCTGTCAGTGATAGTTTAATATCCATATATCTGCAAGGAAGATCAGTTAATACAACCATTATTCAAATTTACTCACCAACCACAAATGCTAATGATCAAGTAATTGAAGATTTTTATGAACTGCTGCGGTCTAAAGTTGATCAAGCATACAATCAAGATTCATTAATAATTACTGGTGAATAGAATGAGAAAAGTTGGGAACAAAAGGAACAGTAGTTGGAAAAATATGACTTTGGTTATAAGCACTGTGCTAGAGATTATATGATAGAGTTCTGTAAGACCAGTGACTTATTTATCAGAAATACTTTTTTCCAATAGTAGAAACAACTATACATATGGAGTGTGCTGGATGTTTACATAGGAATCAAATAGTCTATATCTGTGAAAAGAAATGATAGAGCAGCTCAATATTATCAGTCAAGACAAAGCCAGGGACCAACAGCAGAACAGACCATCAAGTATTCATATGCAAGTTCAAATTAAACCTGAAGAAAATAAAAGTAAGTCTAAGAGAGCAAAGTGCAACCTTGAATATATATTCTTAAGGAATAGATTTGATGCACTGAACACTATTGACCAAAGACCAGAAGAGCTGTGGGACAACCTCGATGACATCATACATGAAGAAAGTAAAAATCCATTAAAAAGATAGGAAAGAAAGAAAATCCCAACAATGATTTTAGAAGAGACTCTGAAACTTGCTCTTGAGTGCAGAATAGATTACAAAAACAGCAGAAATGATGAAATAAAAGAGTTGAACAGAAAATTTCAAAGGGTACCTTGAGAAGACAAGGTAAAGTATTATAATTAAATGTGCAGTGGATCTAGATGTTAGAAAATCTAAAGGGAAGAACACTATTAACCTTTCTCAAGCTGAAAGAAATGAAGAGAAAGTTGAAATCTCAAGTTGCAATCTCAAGTGGCAAAGAAATTGAAGTTGTGAAGAATTTCATTCTTCTTGGATCAACAATCAACTCCCATGGAAGCAGCAGTTAAGACATAAAACAATGTATTTCATTGGGCAAATCTGCTGCGAAAGAACTCTTTAAATTGCTGCAAAGCGAAGAAGGCACTTTGAAGACTGAGGTAAGCTTGACCCAAGGATTCTATGGACAAAAAATTTAATGATGCACAAAGCAACAAAAGAAGGTAGAATATATAGAGTCATTGTACCAGAAAGAATTGGTCTATGTTCAACCATATCAAGAGGTAGCAGATGATCAAGAACTGCTGCTTAAGAAGTACAAGCTTTACTGAAGCCATTGGTGAAAAACAAGGCTCCAGCATTGATGGAATGCCAGTTGAGATGCTTCAACAAACAAATGCAAAGCTGGAAATGTTTACTCTTTATGTTAAGAAATTTGGAAGACAGCTACCTGGCCAATTGACTGGAAGAAATTCATATTTGTGTCCAATCCAAAGAAAGGCAATCAAACAATGCAGAAATTTTTGTACAATATCATTAATATCACATACTAGCAAAATTCTGCTAAAGATAATTTAAAAACAGCCACAGCCATGTATTGACAGGAAACTTCCAGAAATTCAAGCAAGATTTGGAAGAGGATGTAGAATAAAGGATGTCATTGCTGATGTTAGATGGATCTTGGCCAGAAGGAGAGAATACCATAAAGATGTTTACTTGTGTTTTATTGACTATGCAAAGGCATAATTATGCCTTAATTATGTTCACAATGAATCTGTAAATGGATCAAGAGGCAGTTCTTCAAACAGAACGAGGGTATATTGCATGGTTTGAAACTGGAAAAAAGTGTATGACAGGGTTGTATTCTTCCATCTTACTTATATGCTGAACATATAAACTGAGATGCTTGGTTATATGAAAAAGAATGCAACATTAGGATTGGAAGACAACCTGAGATATGTACAACTTTGCTTGCAGAAAGTGAAGATGACTTGAAGCACTTACTGCTGAAGATCAAAGACTTCCATGTAGATTATATCTGAACATAAAGAAAATTAATATCCTTGTAACCTGTACCAATAAACAACATCATGATAAATGGCAAAGAAGTTGAAGTGTGAAGAATTTCATTCTTCTTGGATCAACAATCAATGCCCATGGAAGCAACAGAAAGAAAACAGTGCATTTCATTGGGCAAATCTGCTGCAGAAGACCTCTTTAAAGTGTTAATAAGCAAAGAAGTCACTTTGAGGACTGAGGTAAGCTTGACCCAAACCATGGTATTTTCATTTGCTTTGTATTCATGCAAAAGCTGAATGGCAAATAAGGAAGACTGAGGAAGAATTGATGTATTTGAGTTATGATGTTGGTGAAGAATATTGAATACACCGTGGACTATCAGAAGAATGAACAAATGTGTCTTGGAAGAAGTACAGCCAGAATGCTCCTTAGAAGAGAGGGTGGCACGACTTCCTGTCATATACTTTGGACATGTTATCAGGAGGGACAAGTCCCTGGAGAAGGATATCATGCTTGGTAAAGTGGAGAGTCAGAGAAAAAGAGGAAGACCCTCAGGGAGGTATATTGACACAGTGGCTGCAACTATAGTCAACATAGCAATGATTGTGGAGATGGCTCAGGACTAGGCAGTGTTTTGTTTTGTTTTACATAGGATTGCTATGAGTTGGAACCTACTTTATGGCACCTAACAACAACATATGTTATTTCACCTTTTAAAATACATGAGGAAAGTCCAAATTAAAGTCCCAGTCTGGAAATTAAATTGTAACTCATTTTACAAAAACTAATTTCCTAATTTGTAATGAACTCCTACAAATCAATTAGAAAAATCCCTGTAAACCAAGAGACAAAACTGGAGAGGATATGACCAGACAACTCACAGTATGGAAAATATAAATGGCTCTTAAATTTATTAAACAAACAAACAAACATGGTTTAACCTACTCATAATAAAAGACATATAAGTTAAAATTACTTAGAGATATAGTTTTTCACCTATCAGATTTGCAAAGATTTATCATTATTGTTATGTATTGGTTATTACATCATTTTGGTAAATAAAGGTTTGGGAAAGCAAATACTCTTTGCTGGTGAGGAAAATAATTGGTTTGACCTCCGTGCAGGGCAATTTGATAGCATCTATTAAAAATAGAAATGCATAGATACTTTAATCTTCAATTCTACTTCCAGTAATTTATCCTACAGATATTTTCATGTATGTGAAGTGATACACACATGCATGTTATTCATAGCAATATTGTTTGTAATAGCAGAAGATTAGAAATAACTAAATGTCAATTAATATTAGTATTATTAAATAAATTCTGGTGCATGCAGACAGTGGAATATATTTAAGTTATAAAGAAGATTGTGTAAAATATGTTACCATTTATGGAAACATTGTATTACAAGGAAGAACATATATAGTTAATAGCCTCTAAATGGATAGAATATCTTGGAAGGACATGCAAGAATACTGTAAGGTTTATTGTTGCCTTTGGGAAAAACTGGATGGCTGATTGATGGGAGTGGAAAAGAGATTTTTCACCTTTTAAATTTTGAACTGAATGTAATCACTATTCAAAAATAAATAAATTTAAATAAAGAAAGTCTTTGTACCTTTTTTTTAAAAAATTAAAGCAATCTTTAATGTGTTTTTTGTTTGCTTGTTTGTTTTTTGTAGAATAAAAGATGAAACATTGGGAGAAAGAAAAGAAAGAAAAAGAGGAAACAACCACATACTGTCATCTTTCCAAGGTATCATGTACTTCATGTTTAAGTGTTTAGTCTCTGATGTATTGGGTAGCTAATTTGTATTTTCACTGGTTGTCAAGACCATAGTCAGAGTATTAATATGTTAAGGAGAAAATTATATATATAATTTTGCTTGTTGGATACATATAATGAAAATGTATTTTAATATTTACATTTAAATTGCATCTCTTAAATATCTATCTCAAAATACAACAAAACATCCAAAAATGCCAATTGGATTCTTTTTATGGCTGTATCCTGAGAGAGATTGCATTCAGTAAACACTATCCAAATTTTAAATTTTATTTTTAAAAATACATATTAACATGGTTTCAAATAATGTTCTTGGAATCATTTAGTATAATTTTTAAAATATCAAATGTGCTATGTCCTTAGAAAAGGAGTCTGTTGAAGATTTTAAAGTGCTCTATAACTCTTAAAATACATATGATCAAATTTACAAAGTTGGTTGTTACCATGTCTTTATCTTGTGTGGAATAGTTAGAATGCTTCCACAGGAATACAAGTTTTTTGGATATCCAGAGCATCGATTAATCTGTTTCAGATTGGTAGCCATTTTCCCAAAGGAAATGATGGTGTTTGAGCTGAACACTGAAGGATGGGTAAGTTTTATGAGGCAGAAAAAGAAGGTAAAGAACATTCTAGGGGAAGTGCATTTCCAAGAACAAATAGGAACAGAAGTTCATTGAAATTGAAGCATAGATGAGAGATGTCATGTAGTAAGAAATGAGATCAGGGAAGTAGTTTGAGGCCAGTTTGGACTTTATTGTGTAAGCAATGTAAGCATTTGAATGTCTTAAAAGGAATTACATTTTCTAACGTTTATTCTAGGAGGTCTGGTAGCACAGTGCCTAAGGCATATGACAGCTAACCAGAAGGTTGGTGGTTCAAACCTTCCAGCCACTCTGTGGAAGCAAGATTGGGCAATATACTTCTGTAAACATTTACTGCCTTGGAAACCCAATGAGGGGCACTATGAGTTGGAACCAACTTGATGGCAATGGGGTTGGTTTGTTTTTTTTAACCTTTATTCTAGGAAGATGCATCAAGATTGGAATAATTGTAGTAAAACAAAATGTATGTATATCATTGAATGGAAAACGAATTTGTTCTGTAGACCTTTAACCAAATCACAATTTGAAGTGTGTGTGTGTGGGGAAGATTATGGAACCTCCCCAAATGCAAATAAAAATAAAATCAAAGCTAAACTTAAAAAAAAAAATTGGTATGATTTGAAAGGTAGAAACATACAGGAAGTTATTGTAGCCTAGGGAGGAAGAGAAACATTAAAACAGCCAATTATAAATTATAGACCAGGCTAGAGACAATGATTGTGGCATTGAACAAGAGGAAACAGATAAAAGACATTGCATAGGCAGAATGTGCATGACTTGGTAACTGGATATGGAAAATCTGGAAAAGATAGCTTTATAGAAATTCATTGTTTCAATGGAAGAAATCTTATTTAAAGGAGCATCCTAAATGTTTTTTTTTAATTCCTACGCACAAAGTCCTCAAAGGCAGTACAAATCTTAGAAATGAAAAATTTTACAAGGTGGATGATATTAGTTACCAGGACTGCTGTGACAAAATACTTCAAACTGGGTGACCTATAAGAACACATATTTATTGTCTCACAGTTCTGAAAGGTGGGAGTCCAAGATCAGAGTGTCAGCCATGTTGATTCCTTCTGAGGGCTCTGAGGAAGAATCTGTTTCCTACTACTCTCCTAGCTTCTAGTACCTCCAGGTGTTCCTTGGCTTGCAGCTGCAGCATCACATGGCATCCTTTCTCTGTCCTGTCTCTGTGAAATTTCCTTTCTTTTATAAAGACCTAAATCATTTAGGATTAGGAATCACCCTACTCCAGTATGATCTGACGCTAACCTAACTGATAATATCTACAAAGACTCTATTTTCACACAGGGCCACATTCATAGGTACAGAAATTAAGATTTCAATCTACCTATTTAGGGGACACAATTCAATCTATGTAACCAATGTCAACTCATATTGGTATGATTAGGTATCCTTATTTGCCACATAATCAATTTGTTAAATTGTAGGAGGGAAAGAATCTAGTTAATATATAATTAAACTTTTTTGGGTTATGTAATTGAAGTTTGACAGATAAGAGTTTCAAATACAGAGGGTCTGTTTCCTAGGAAAAAGGAAATAAAGTTGTTGCTGATAGTATTTATAAACTTAGTATCTTAAAATAAATAATTCATGTCAAAAGTTCCTTTTGTGTTTCTTTTATATTCCATAAAACATTTTATTTTTAAAGTACATACTTAAATTAAAAATTCTAACTATGCTTACATTGCAAATATGTTTTGTTTTGCAGTAAATTGAAGGCAAATGGGGTCATTCTTCTGAAAAATCTTGACGACCATGAGTCTAATGTAGCACCACTTTTTTTTTTTTTTTTTAATTGTGATTTGGGTGAAGATTTACAGAGCAAATTCACTTTCCATACAGCAGTTCACATATACTTTGTCTCATGTCATTGACCA
>NW_006921600.1:13068841-13070733 GCF_000298275.1 Orycteropus afer afer | reverse complement strand
TGTATGTGTGTACATATGTATGTATATATGTGTGTATATAAAGGAGCTCTGGTGGCACAGTGCCTAAGGGATTTGACTGCTAACCAGAAAATTGGTGGTTCAAACCTACCAGTCACTCTAAGGAAGGAAGACAGGGCAATCTACTATCATAAAGATTTACTGCCTCGGAAACCCAGTAGAGGTCTCTGTGAGTCAGAATTGACTCGGCATGAGTTTGGTTTTATATATATGTATATACATATATATATGCACACACACACTTATTTGTTGTTGAGAATATACACAGCAGAACATACACCAATTCAACAGTTGGTACATGTACAATTTAGTAGTGGTGTACATCCATTCTTACCCTTCTTTTCCAAGTTCCTTCCCCACTATCCCCTATGGTTCCTACCTAATCTTTCCAGTTGTCAATTTGATCCCATATAGATAGATCAAAGAAGAATGCAATGTGAGGCAGACAGTCTTTACTAGTGAAGCTAAACTATTGTTTAGGTTTAAGAAGACTTTAGGGAATTTTTTTGGCTTAAGGTTTAAGGATTATCTCAGGACAGTCGTTTTGGAGGTTCATCCAACCTATATGGCTCTAGAATGTCTAGATTTCTTGAGAATTTTAAATTCTGTTCTGATTTTCCCCCCCTCTTATCAGAATTCTTCTATAGAATCTTTGATCAAAATGTTCAGTAATGGTAGCAGAGCACTATCCAGTTCTTCTGGCCTCATGGCAAAGGAGGTAGTTGTTCATGGAGGCAGTTATTGACACATTCCATTTCCTCTTCTTATTCCTGTCTTCTTCCTCTGTTGCTCTTTATGAATAAAGGCTAATTGGTGTACCTTGGATGGCTGCTTGCAAGCTTTTAAGATCTCAGGCACTACATAATGAACTAGGAGGTAGAACAGAAGCACATGTCATTAGACCAATTTCCTGGGTGTCCCAATAAACCATGACTCTAAACTTCCAAACCAAGGACCAAAAATCCAGTGAGGCATTTGATTGTACATAAGCAGCCTCAACAGTGGCTCCTTTTTTTTTTTGTACCACAGAACTTTGGCCATTATTCAGGTTTTTGTAAGTGCACAACTTATTGATAGCAATTACATTAATTGGCTGTTCAACTCTACCCTTAATACAATTTTTCTATCACTGTAAACTGAAAATCAGTTCTCCATAAGCAATAATCCCCCTTTTCCCCCTTCTTCCTGCCCCAGGTAACTATTAATAAACTATATTTTCTATGTATTTGCTTGTTCTTGTCTTTTTATATAATTGAGGCCATACAATATTTGTCCTTTTGTAATTGACTTATTTCACTTAGCATAATGTCCAGCTCCATCCTTGTTGTAGCATGTATCAAGACTTCATTTCTCCTACTGGCTGAATAGTATTCTATTATCTATGTACTACACGTTGTTTATCCATTTATCCATTAATGGTCCTTTAGGGTGTTTCTACTTTTTGGCTATTGTGAATAGTATTGCAGTGAACATTGGTATACAAATACTTGTTTGAGTCTCTGCTTTCAAGGCTTTGGTTATATACCTAGGAGTGCAATTGCTGTAGAGATACTGTCTTGGAAACCCAGGGAGGGCTTGCTATGAGTCAAATCAACTCAATGGCAATAAGTTCGGGTTTTCATATATATAAACCTTATATATATAATCTTCCTTCTGAGGAATGGCTGGTGTATTTGAACAGCCAGCCTTCTGGTTAGCAGTCAAGTGCCTTAACCAGAGTATGTAGATAGATGTTGTTGTTGTTGTTATGTGCCGTCAAGTCGGCCCCGACTCATAGCGACCCCTCCTTGGGTTTCCGAGGCAGTTATCACTATGGAAGTAGGATTGCCCAACCTTCCTTCCGAGGAGTGGCTGGTGGGTTTGAACCGCCAGCC
>NW_006921600.1:13056569-13067497 GCF_000298275.1 Orycteropus afer afer | reverse complement strand
CAGTATTCCCTCCCTTTCCCTCCCACCCCTGGTAACCAACAAAGAAAATGACCTTCCATAGATAAGTGTTTCCTTGACTATTACAATAACGGACCAATACAATTTTGTCCTTTTTTTGGTAAACTTTTGATGAACAAAATTTTAAAATTTTAGTAAGACCCCATTTTTTTTGTATTTTGCTGTTTGTGCTTTTAAAAATTGCATTAGATAATCCATTATTAAAAGCTAGATCCAAAAGCATTGCTCCTGCATTTTTTTTCCTAAGAATTTTATGGTTTTAGTTTTCACATTTCATTCTTTAATCCATTTTGAATTTTTTTTGTGTGTATGGTATGAGGCATGTACCCTGTTTCATTTTTCTGCATGTGAAAATCCAATTTTCCCAATACCATTTATTTTATTTTGTTTTTTAATTTTTTTATTGTGATTTGGGTGAAAGTTTACAGAGCAAATTGGTTTTCCATTCAACAATTCATATACGCTGTTTTGTTACATTGATTGCAGTCTCCACAATGAAACAGCACTCTTCCCACTCTCACCCTGTGTTTACTCTTTCCATTAGTCCTTCTTTCCTACCCTTTCCTGATGTCTGAGTTTTACCCCTGGGCAAATGCTGCCCTTTTGATCTCCTGTGGTTGATTGATCTAAACAGTGTGTACTTTCCTGATGTTATTGTCCACCTTATGTTGATTGTTGTTGATTGCCGTCGAGTTGGCCCCGACTCATAGTGACCCCTCCTTGGGTTTCCGAGGCAGTATCACTACGGAAGTAGGATTGCCCAACCTTCCTTCCGAGGAGTGGCTGGTGGGTTTGAACCGCCAGCCTTCTGGTGAGCAGTCAAGTGCCTTAGGCACTATGCTACCAGAGCTCTTATAGGCCTGTCTATTGTGTTTGGCTGAAAGTTGAGCCATGGGGTGAGTTCAGTTCCAGGCTTTAAGTGTGTACTTGACTGCTAACCAAAAGGCTGGCAGTTCAAACCCACCTGCCACTCCTTGGAAGGAAGGTTGCGCAATCTACTTCCATAGTGATACCGCCTCGGAAACCCAAGGAGGGGTTGTTATGAGTCAGGTCTGACTTGACAGCACATAACAACAATAACAACAAGGGCCATAGTCTCAGGGGGTTCTACCAGTCTCTATCAGACCAGTAAACCTGGTCTTTTTTATGATTTTGAGTTTTGGTCCACATTTTTCTCCCACTCTATGTAGAACCTCCTATTACTTTCAGAGCAGTAAGCACTGTTGGCTGGGCACCATCTAGTTCTTTTGGTCTCAGGGTGCTGGAGGCTGGAATTCATGTGGTCTGTTAGTCCTTTGAACTGATTGTTTCCATGTGTCTTTTATTTTCTTCACTCTTCTTTGCTTTGGATAGGGAGAGACCAATTGTTGTATGTTAGGGGGTAGCTTGCAAGCTTTTATGACCCTAGTTGATACTCACCAAAGTAGGATGTGGAACACTGTGGACTTTGTTATGCCAGTTGATCTTGATGTCCCCCAAAACGATAGTCCTTAGCCCCCAATCCCAGTGACTCATTCCCTCAAGATGTTTTGTTATGGCTAAGAAGTTTTCATAACTTTGCCCCCTGTGTGCTTTAGTATAGTCATGGATTTGGTAGTTAAGGTTTTGTGTCACCTTGCCTGGGCTGTGGTTTTGAGTGGGTTGGCAGCTGGATGTAGTTATTTGCCATAATGAGACTGTAATCACCTCCGTGGTGGAATCTGCTACGAGCAGCCAGGTAGTTGAAGGGGAGTTACTTTCAGGGTGTGGCCTGCTTCCAGTATATATGGAGAAACTTTGAGAATGGTCTCTCGCATTCTGGTACATTTTGGATCCTGCATTTAGCTAAGTCTTCATCTCCAATTACTGGACATGGGCTGCCATGTTGCCTGCTGATCTTGGGACTGTACCATTTTACCTGCGACTCTTGGGTTCATCAACCTCAGCAGCCAGCAGCTGCATAAGTCAAGAGATGCCTCCAGCTCCAGTGGGCCTGGAACAAAAGGCAGATGAAGCCCAAGGTCGAGAGAGACCTTCACCCAGACTCTAGCACTGGCACTCCAAATTCGAGTTTCTAGCCTCCTAAACTGTAAAAGAATAAATTCCTCTTTGTTAAAGCCATCCACTTGTGGTATTTCTGTTATAGCAGCACTAGAGAACTAAGACAATGGATATATTTGCAACACATATAAATACGTATGTAGAAATACCCTCTGACAAATATATTTATTTATTTATGGGCCAACACCATTTATTGGAGAGACTTCTTTTCCCATTGTGTCTGTTGCTATACCAGTACAAAGTTATTCTGTTTCTATAGCTGTATAATATATTTAAAAATCAGGGAGTCTTCCTACTTTGTTCTTCTCTTTCAACACTGCCTTAGCTATTTAGGGCCTCTTGCCATTTTATATAAAGTTGAGTATTGGTTTTTCCACATCTCTAAGGAAAGCTGTTGGAATTTTGATTAGGGTTTAATTGAATCTATAAATTGCTTTGGGTAGTATTGACATCTTAACAATATTCATAATTCCAGTCCATGAGTGTAGAACACTTTTCCATTTATTCAAGTCATTTTTATTCTCTTTCAGCATTGTTTTATAATTTTCGTTGTATATGTTTTTCACATCCCTGGTTAAGTTTATTTGTAGGTATTTTATTTTCTTAGATGCTATTGTAAATGGAATTGTTTTTCTAATTCCCCTTTCAGATTTCTCATTGCTGGTGTATAAAAACCCAATTCATTTTTGTTTGTTGACTTTGTACCCTGTAACTTTCCTAAATTCCTCTTTTTGTTTTAGAAGCTTGCATACGCTGTGATTTTCTATAGGTAGAATCATATCATCTCTGAAAAGAGATAATTTTACTTCTTTTACAATCTGAATACCCTTTAGTTATTTTTCTTGTCTTATTGCTCTGTCCAGGACACTGAATAGATCCATTTGTATTGTTGTTGTTATGTACCTTTGTGTCAGAACCAACTCATGGTGACCCCTCTTTGGGTTTCTGAGGTGGTATCACTGCGGAAGTAGATTGCCCAACCTGCCTTCTAAGGAGTGGCTGGCAGGTTTGAACTACCAGCCTTCTGGTTAGCAGTCAAGTGCCTTAGGCACTATGCTACCAGAGCTCCTGAATAGATCCATGAGGTCTTCGTTTGCTGATTTTCAGAAGTAGATCACCAGGCCTTTCTACTTAGTCTGCACTAGTTGAGAAGTTCTGCTGAAACCTGTTTAGTATCATTGCCTTTAACAGAAGCTCCTGTTCGAAATGAATGATGGACAAAGGGCAACTTTTATGTTTTTTCTGTTGGATGTTGAGGTACTGTTATATTGTGATTAAGGCAGAACAGCTTAAAAATAATATTTTTATTGCTAGATTAGGGGTTTACTATGTACTCATATTACCATAATGTGTTGTTTCCAAATGCAATTCCTTAATTTTTTTTTTTTTTTTTTTATCTCATGCCTTCTTTTTTTTAACTTTTATTGTGGTGAAAATATACACAGCAAGACATTCACCAGTGTAACAACTTCCACATTTACAGTTCAGGGACATTGATGTCATTTTTCATTTGTGCCACCATTATTGCTATCCTTTTCCAAAATATTCCACCACCTATTAGCATAAAAAGGAGCCCTGGTAGCACAGTGACTAAGGCATCTGACCACTAACCAGAAGGTTGGTGGTTCAAATCCACCAGCCATTCCACAGAAACAAGACTGGGCAATCTACTCCTGTAAAGATTTACTGCCTCGGAAACCCAGTGGGGGTCACTATGAGTCAGAATCGACTCGATGGCAGTGGGGCTTTTTTATTAGCATAAACTCAGTGCCCCACAAACAAAAGCTTCCCCTTTTCCCCTCCCTTCTTCCCCTGGTAACCACCAATAATCTTAAGTGTATATATATATATATATATATATATATATATATATATCAACCTATCTAGGCAATTCTTTAAAATATTTTTCCAGTGATATTAACTCAAAGCAAAATATAATAGGATTGTACTTAAATTAAGCATATTTATCTTTGATTTAGAAAGATAGAACATATGATTATAAATCATTTTCACCTGATACCGTCTTGGGCTTCTGGTATTCGTGTATCAATGAAAATTATTTCCTTATGTTTGCAGTGGTGACATTTCTGAAATGCACCAGCAGAAGACACAGTTTTTTTCACTTTTGATTTAATAAATAAAGGCATTTTAATTTACAAATGAACTATTTTCTTTTTCCCAGGAAAACTAATATTCATAATTATGGGATAGCAATGGTCTCTTCAAAAGGACATAAGAAAATGTAGGCATTAAGCATTAGTTATTTCAAAACTTTTTGATTTGTAGATTAATTAAAATAGTACACATTGCCTTTGGAGAAGAGATAAAAAGAAGTGGTATGATGAGATGGATGTTTAACACAGAGCATCACTTCTCTGGATTCTTTCCCAACTTCAGGCTTATATTAACCCATATGAGTCATGTTTATGATGGATCATGTGATACCACCTCACTTTTAAGAGCTATAATGCGGCAAATAACAACAACAACAATGCTTTCCAGGAAAAAAGTCAAATTTACTGAAAGAATCATGTTTTTTTTTTTTTTTTAAATCAGAAACCCAAGGGGTGGTTTTAATGGAGAATATTTTAAAAAGAAAGAGAAAGACTTTTAAAATCTGTCCTAGCAGGAAAAAACTGGGCCGTAACTGTCCCTACCAGGCTGTTTTCATCTCCATTTCCACATCTGTGGGGGCTAATTTACCAGGAAGCTGAGGAGGTTTAAGCTTCAGGGCTCTAGCAAAGTCCCTTGGAGGCTTTCTAGCACTGTGTTTACATGTCATATGCTTTTGTCTCATAGCAACCCTGTAGGACAGATTAGAACTGTTCCATAGGGTTTCCTAAACTGTAATTCTACAGGAGTAGATCGCCAGGTCTCCTGCTGAGCTGCTGGTGGTTTTGAACCATTGACTTGTTGGCCAGGCCCTAATGGTATCACTAAGTCAGATGGCACACAACAACATGTTTTTGTAACATGAAGGTGCAGGAACAGAGGTCTTACCACACTATGAATGTGTCACTGGCACTGGAAATAAATGGATATTAGATGAGAAACAAGGTTTGGAATATACAGAGCAAGAAGCTATTCTATCAAATAATCAGCTCTGTAAATTTTTAGCTGAGGATTCAGGTTTCACCAATACTTATCTAAATGCGTCCAATACTGTGACCCTGGGATACATTCTGGGCCTGGAATAAAACTCACTCCCAGGGATTGGCTCTCAGCCCAATAGTAAACAAGATGTACGTGCAGACTACTCAACCCAGGGTGACACACCCACATGCTCTGTGGAAATATATCCCTTGGAGCAATTGACCATTGGGTACCAGAGGGGCAACATTCACATGAGGAAATGCAGGACACACAGGAGTACATAACTATGAGGGGTATGGGGGGGGGGTGTAAACTGGGTAGGGAGGGGAGGAGACTGGGTTGGGGATGGTAAATGGGGAGTGAAACTAAATGTACACATAATGTTGAATGTGAAACAAACCCTGCTCTGTAAACTTGCACCTAAAGCACGCAGACACACACACACACACACACACAAACCCAATTGAAATGGAGATTGTCTTGATAATGCTGCATATACAATTATAAATGTACTATGTCTACTTTTTGCAATGGAAATTATACTAAAGAGAATTTACCAGAATCCATTGTTACGTAGTGCAGTAGTACAAAACTCCAAACCAAACCCACTACCATCAAATAGAGTCATTTCTGCTCATAGCAACCCTATTGGACAGAGTAGAACTGCCTCATAGGGTTTCCCAGGCTGTACATCTTTATGGAAGCAGACTGCAATATCTTTTTTAAAAAACCATTGACCAAAGAACCATTGACATTTTGGTTAGCAGCCGAGTGCTTTAACCACTGTACAACCAGGGCTCCTCTAGTAGTACTACAAGCAGCTGTGTGTAAAGACATACTTGTTTAGTTTGCATCTATCAATTTTTAAAAAATTTTGATCAACCATGCCAGAGCAAATTCTGAATTATCTATTTTCTATGTGCAAAAAATATTACAAAATCATTATAGTAACCAACCAAAAGATTCTTTAGTAATCAATGAAAGAATAAGCAACCAAAAATAGAAAAAGTAGTATAGAGACATGTCAAGCCATTAATAAAAACAATGCTTTCTTCCCCTGGATTTTGTGATATTTGTGTGCAGTGCAGTGAATTACTTAATATGGCCCTTTTTAGCCACAGTCTTTGCAACTGCCACCAGATGACTGGGTGGGGCTGTACAAGTGAGGTACTTGTGGCCCACCAAAGGAATTGGATAGCTTGCTAGTATGGCACCCTTGAGGCAAGTGAGACCATGCAAATAAGGCATATGGAACTCTAATGAGGGGATTGGTAGTTTTACCATCCTACTAGGTTTAAAAGGAAGCCAATCCCAGAGCACAGGAGGGATATCAGGACCACCCAGAAAGAAGAGCCAGTAGTGAAGCACACCCTTTGGACCTGGGTCCCTGTGCTGGGAACCTTCTCAATCAGGGAGACAGACAGCTGTTATACTGGAGATGGCAAGAGATAACAAGAAGCAACAGGAGAGAAATGACAGCAAGAGAACAGGCAGAAGATCATCAGGAGACCAATGTGAGATAGCTGCATTGGGCACCCCAGCACACAGAGCAAGAAAGCTGAGCATGTAATGGCAGGAGGCTTGCTGACAATGTGGGGTGCCTCTGGGCAGTTATTAAAAATAACAAAAAACAAACCCAAACTCACTGCCATCGAGTCGGATCTGACTCATAGCGACCCCCCCTTGGGTTTCCCAGGCAGAATCTATGGAAGTAGATTGTCCAACCTTTCTTCTGAGGAGTGGCTGGTGGGTTTGAACCGCCAGCCTTCTGATTAGCAGTCAAATGCCTTAGGCACTATGCCTAACTAGCAGAGTTAAAAGAGCTTTGTAACACTTGCCAGAGCAAAGCAGAGGCCTGGCCGGCTCAAGAGGAGGCAAGGAGTGGAGAGGTCTATGACCAAGAGGAGGCTTTCTTGCTGGCATGGTTGAGAAGAGGCTGTCCTGAGGGAAGAGCTATGTCATGAGTCATATCTGATCCTGAATTGTAACCTGCTACATGCCTAATAAGGAGCTCTGGTGGTGCAGTGTCTAAGGCATTTGACTGCTAACCAGAAGGTTGGCAGTTCAAACTCACTAGCCACTCTGTGGAAGGAAGACTAGGCAATTTACTTCTGTAAAGATTTACTGCCTCGGAAACCCAAAGGGGATTGCAATGAGTCGGAATTGACTCGATGGCAGTGAGTAGTTACATGCCTAATAATCCCCATTTTGAGTATTGCCTGTGAACTCTGTGTGGCCATGGCAACAAATTATAGAACCCAGCCAAGAAGTAGAGAGTGCTGCAGGAGGAATAGCTGGCGTGAGAACCGGTAAAAAGGTTAGAGAGAAGAGGTATGTCTGACACCCCCCACCCTGATTCCTATGTCATAGGAATCAGGCTTGGTTTGTTAATAATGATCCTCCTTCCCCTTGGGGAAGTTAGACAAGGAGGCCTGACACTGCCACCACAACATTTTTACATTGTTCTGTTATAAAATTTATAATTTTTTACTTATCATTTTAAGTAAATATTCACATTTATAGTACTTTATTTCCTAATCAGTAGAGCATAATACTCCTCTATTAACAAAAAACACTCTGGGCTGTTGTCCTGAGATTTCTCATTTTTCACTTTTGCCAATTTCTAACTGGGAAAGTGGAAACCAAAATAGAAAGGAGAGAAAGAGTATCTGGTGTGTGTGTGTGTGTGTGTGTGTACATGTATGTGCTCATGTGCACATGCAGGGGCGGATTAGTTTGCTTACTGCGTTCTCCATGCCTGTCAGGGATTGTAAATTTGAAAAGAGGCTTTGATTCTGTAGGAAGGTACTGTGGAGTGGGGAGACAAACAGATGCCAGCCATACCTAGAAGCAGAATCTTTCATATGGTGAAAAAAAAAAAATGTGAAATTGTCCACTATCGATTAGTAGGTAAGCACATTTATTACCTATAAATGCTCAAGTAAGCCCCTACTTACCTTGCTTATTGAATATTCCAACACTGTGCCCATATGTGATCCGGGTTATGGAAATACACAGATGGAAAGTCACTTATTCTTAACTCTTCCGTATGTGAGGATATTCACATAAAGCTCATGAACTGGGAAACTGGCGTGTTCGGTAACTTCAGGTTCTTATATTTGTATTCTCATTTTCCAAATTGAGTTATCAAAAAAAATGCATTAAGACGTGGCTTATTTTTTAAAGGTATCCTGTAAATAAGATTTTAAAATGTTTTGAATGGAATTAGTGAAGCACTCTTTCTTTTTAGCTTAACTTCCTCTTGAATATACCACTGATTAGAGTTTGTTCATATTATTGTTTTCATTTTATAGCTGAAGAAACATTCAAAATGTGCTGAGTTCAGGATTGAATGGTCCACCTAGTGCTAGCAACCCTGGAAATAGAAAATTCCCACGTTTTTGTCATATCTAGTGCTCAGCTGAGTCTCTTCTTAATTGAAATTTACAATTTCTAAGAGACAGGGAAAATGGAATCTTCAGAAAGTTGAAAGTAACTAAACAATTCATTGTCATCTTATTAAAACTTGCCATCTTTTACAGATTTTGTTAATTTCATCCTTCTTTCCCTAGCTAGTACTGTTTAGAGTCTACCTCTTAAATTTTTCCAAGATGAATAAAAGGAAAACAAGAGGAATGAAAGCCAATCTTTATTATTGACCAGTTAATTTCACCTTTACTGTCTGTAAGATCCTTTAGGGTTAAAAATACACCTTTCTCCTGGATGTTTACCCCACAGCAAAAAATGATAATAACAAATGTGAAGAGCTTACTGCGGCCTCAGGCAGTAACTTCCTCTTGAATATACCACTGATTAGAGTTTGTTCATATTATTGTTTTCATTTTAGCTTTTTATGGATTTTCCATTAAATCTTCAAAAGAACCCTATGGGATAGGTACTATCATTTCTTTTATTTACAAATAAGGAAACTGAGACTTTAACACATATTCAAAGGCCCATGGTTAATAAATGATTTATAAAGGATTAGTTGCAAATATGTCTAGGCCATGTTTGTTTGTTTTTTTCCAGCTGTTTTCACTTAAAGGGGGTCACTGAACTGTGATTGAATTGATTTGCAGATGTGTAAACACAAGCCTGTGCCCAAGTTTACGTATAAATGCTCATTGAGGAGCTTTTCCTCAAGCTAATCCTAGGGAGAGGCTGGGAGAAGCTTTGGGAAAAGGGGCTATCAGATTTTATAAACCAAACAAACCCACTGCCATAGCAACCCCAAGGATGTAAATCATGGAAGTAGATTACCTCATCGGCCTCCTGCAGAGCAGCTGGTGGGTTTGATCCACCAACCTTGTGGTTAGCAGTCAAATGCCTTACCCACTACACCACCAGAGCTCTTTATCACTTCTAAGAGCAATGAAAAATCAAGAGTTTTACCCCCCAGAAAACTTTGATCTTTGCCATTAAAACAGAACTATAGAAACAGAGTAGGGAGCTCTGGTGGTGCAGTGCCTAAGGCATTTGACAGCTAACCAGAAGGTTGGCAGTTCAAATCCACCAGCCACTCCACGGAAGGCAGACTGGGCAATCTACTTCTGTAAAGATTTACCTCCTCGGAAATCCAAGGGATGTCGCTATGAGTCAGAATGAACTCCATGGCAGTGAGTTTGGGTTTTGGTTTTATAGAAACAGAGTGAGAAGAAGTGATTTTGAGTTGGTCCTTGAAAGATAGATGTAAACAATTTTTGAAAAATCAGTGCTGGAGGGAAAGGATATTTCTGGTAGAACCATAAGTATAAGGAAAGGGAAGGAAAGTTAGAAAGTGGGTGAAAATGGAGAGCAGCACAAAGCTCAGTGTGGCTGACCTGAGTCTATTTCTTCACCTGTAAGAGGAGAAGGAAGTCTGTTAGTGCTTCCCTCTGGGGTTTTATTTAATTTCGTGTTTTTCTTTCCCTAGCTCATACTATTTAGAGTCTACCCCTTACATTTTTTCAAGATGAATAAAAGGGAAAAATTCAAAATGGAAAACAAGAATGAAAGCCAGTCTTTATTATTAACCAGTTCATTAAAGTTTACCTTTATTCTCTGTAAGTTCCTTAAGGGTTAAAAGAAACAGGTCCTCAAGGGTTCTGTGATCTGAGCTCTGAAGGCAAATGATAAGGAATCATAATGATTCCTAGAGCAGTCCAGCCCCACTGGGTTTGAGGTAGGGAGGCACTAGGGTTTTGGTGTTTTTTAGAACATAAATGGCCAGGCCATTCTTTCATGTTGCCTCTGGATGGGTTCAAACTTCCAGCCTTTTTTTTTTTAATGTGTTTTATTGAAATATAATTCTTGTACAGTGAAATACACAAAACTAAAGTGACATGGGTCAATGCTTTTTTTTTTTTTTTTTTTTTGCAGTGTTCTCTTCCCTCCCTTCCCACCCCTTGGTAACCAACAAAGAAAGTTCCCTTCTATATAAACCTTTCTTGGCTTTTTACAATAATGAACTAATACTATATTTGTCTATCTGTGATTAACTTCTTTCACTCAGCATAATGTCCTCCAAGTTCATCCACCTTATGTGGTGTTTTGCAGATTCTACATTATTCTTTAGGGTTGCATAGTATGCCATTGTGTACATACATACCACAGTTTGTTTATCCATTCTTCCTTCTGCTGATGGGCACATAGGTTGTTTCCATCTTTTTGCTATTGTAAATAGTGCTGCGATGAACATGGGTGTGCATATATCTGCTCTTGTCCTGGCTCTCACTTCTTTAGGATATATGCCTAGTAATGGGATTGATGGGTCAAATGGTATTTCTAATTCCAGCTTT
>NW_006921600.1:13045964-13056439 GCF_000298275.1 Orycteropus afer afer | reverse complement strand
TGTTTTGATTTGCATCTCTCTGATGGCTAATGATCATGAGCGTTTCTTTATGTATTTGCTGGCCGCCAGAATATCCTCTTTGTTGAAGTGTCCATTCATGTCTTCTGCCCATTTTTTAATTGGATTGTTAATCTTTTTGTTGTTGGGGTATTGGAGTTTTCTATAAATTTTAGAGGTAAGTCTCTTGTCAGATATGTGATTATCGACAAGTATGAATTTCTTGCTGTCATTTTGTTATGTGCTTTTTCGTGGGGTTGATTTCTTTGTTCCATATAATTTTTTATGCTGAGCTCATTTTGTTTATGAATCATGTTATCACTTCCTTCATTGCTTTTGTTTTAGTGTTTGCTAAATATCTGTGCTGGTCCTCTTTTTCATTTTGATGTGAAGGTTTATCATTTTTCTTTGAAGTTACCCTGTGATTTATAATTTCTTCCCAAGTTTAGAACAGTCTGTTCTATCTTGTAGTTGTCTTGACTTCCCTACCATTTAGAAGTTCTATAACTACACAGTTTTCTCCCTCTTTTTGGTTTGTAGTTGTCTTCATTTGTCAATTGATGTCTCTGGTTCCCTGTTTACAATCTGGTAGGCTTATTTACTTTGGGTACTTCCATAGTGGGTTGGTCATATATGTTAATGGTCAGTTGTTGTTGGCTGTTGTTGCTTCTCTGTCCAAAGGGCTCCCTTTAGCATTTCCTGTAAGGTTGGTCTGGTTTTAACAAATTTCCTTAATTTCTGCTTATCTAGAAATGTCCTAATTTCACCATCATATTTGAGGGATAGTTTTGCTGGATACATAATTCTTGGTTGGAAATTTTTATCTTTCAGGGTTTTATATATACCTCCCATTGTCTTCTTGCCTGAATGGTTTCTGCCAAGAAATCTGAGCTTAGTCTTATTGGTTGCCCCTTGTAGGTAACTTTTGTTGTTCCCATGCTGCTTTACAGAAAGAAGGTTGAGCAATCTACTTCCGTAGTGATACTGCCTTGGAAACCCAAGGAGAGGTCACTATGAGTTGGCTCTGACTCCACGGCACATAACAACAACAACAACAACATGCTGTTTTCAGGATTCTTTCTTTGTTTTTGGTTTTGGTGAGTTTGATGGTGATATGTCTTGGTGATTTTCTTTTGGGCTTTATCCTTTTTGGGGCTTGTTGGACCTGGATATATTCTCATCTTTCATCATACTAGGAAAATTCTCTTCCAACAAATCTTTACAATTTTCTCTGTGGTTTTATTTGTCGCTTCCTGTTCTGGAATTCCTATTACATGTAGGTTATTCCTTTTCATAGTATTCCACGTGAACCTTAGGCTTTCTTCATTTTGATCTTTTTCTGATTGTTCCCTTTTCAAAGAAGTATTGAGGTAATTGCCTTCAATCTCACTAATTCTATCTTCCATTGATTCATTTCTACTCCTTTGCCTGTTCAATGAGTTATCTGTTTCTGAAAATTTAGTATTAGTCTTCTGAATTTCTGTCTGTAGATTTTGTATCATTTCTAATTTTTCATTTATTTTGTCATTTTGTTCTTGTATTGCCTTTCAAAATTGTTCTAGGGTTTTCTTTGTGTTTTCCTCAATTTTGTCAGTGTTTTCCTTGATCTGTCTCTCAATTCATTGAAGATACCTAAATATAATTCTTTTGAATTCCTTATCAGGGAGTTCCAATGCTGTGCCTTCCTCAGGGATGTGTTTTGGGTCTGTATCCTGGTCCCTTGTTTCTCTTGCTTTTTTTGTGTGGACTGTGATGTTCTGTTGTCTCTGAGGCATTGTGATGTTTTTGTGTTTATATTTAATTGGTGATTGTATGTTGGAGTGACTTGCCCACGATTTTCATTTTCTTTGTTTTGCTTGTATGTTATGTACGTAAGCAGGGTACTGTGCTGGGCTTCTCTATGCTGACCTTGGCAAACAGAGCCTATTCTTAGGTCCCTGGAGTCCAAATGAAAATACTGTCACTTTAAAATCCAAAATGGTTGCCACTTGTGAAGTTCAAAATGGCTGCACCATTGGTTACTTTAAATATCCAAAATGGCCACCACTTGTAAATATTCAAAATGGCTGTATCCTTGGTCACTTTAAATATCCAAAATGGCTGTTCCATGTAAACAATCAAAATGGTTGCATCCTCTAGACAGTGGAAAGTCAACAGCTCAGGTTTTCTCTCTTCTTGAGGCTTCCCTTCCTAGTCATAGGCCACCTGCGCAGTTGTCCCTGCAGCCCTTGGTGACCAGGGCTGATCTTTAGGTCAATTCTCAGGGCCCAGCACCACTTGGAAGTATTCAGGCTGTTGGTCCCATCAGAGTAGCTGACAGTCTGCAGCTCTGACCATCTCTGTACTCACTGTTTTCTTTTAGGTTTTTCCACTAGTTGGTGCCTAATCCACTTCTGCATATTTCCTTTCAATGCTCAGGGCTCCAGGATTATCTTCTGTATCTCTGTCAACTGGTTTTTCTTTTCTTTATTGAAGAGGGTCTGTGTCACTTGTCTGCCTATTCTTCCATCTTACCAGAAGTCGAAATGCATAAATTCTTGGTTATTCAATTTTACACAATAAATTCGGCTATGAGGAAACATCTCCAGGCAAAGAGATGGCTTCCAAATGCTGTATTTTTATAGCTTCAAACCTGCTAAGTTGTTCCTAGGACTTTGCATTGTGTTGCCAAAGAAGCAGTTACCCAGCAATTGTAGGAGTCGGTTCAAGTCACAGCTTTGCCAACGAGGCAGAGAAGTCTTTTCTTGAGAACAGGTTGAAGCTCTGACTCTCAGTTACTCTCTTTACTACTTTGTGATAGTCACAAACTATCTAAACCTCTGCTTCCTTATCTCTGAATGGGGATAAAAACACATTCCTTATCATGTTGTCTGTGAGGATATAATGACATAACCATAACTGGTATTGGCAAAGAATATTGAATGTACCCTGTATTACCAAAAGAATGAACAAATCAGTCTTAGAAGAAATACAACCAGAATGTTCCCTAAGCAAAGTCTTTGAGACTTGACTCACTTACTTAGAACATGTCATCAGGAAAGACCACTTGGTAGGAAAGAGCATTGTGTTTGACAAAGCAGTGGTACAGAGAAAACAAAGAAAAGCCTCCATGAAATGGACTGACATAATAGCTGCAACAATGATGATGGCACAGGACCAGGCAACATTTCATTCTGTTATTCATAAGGTCACCAAGAGTCAGAGCCAAGTCAATGGCAGCTACCAGCAGCAGCCAATGAGGTAATGCTGTGCTTGCATATGTCTGGCGCACATAATGTGTCCAAAAACGGTAGGTAGTTTTCTTGCTGCTGTTGCCAGTGATTTACTTTTTGACTTTGGGCAAGTGGCTTGAGCCCCTGGAATGGAGTGATGCTGCTGCCTCGTCTCCTTCCCAGGGTTGGTGTGGAGGTGAAATGAGAGAGTGGATCCAGGGAAGAAACTGTGAAGTAGTGTTAAGTGGGAGAGGCCTGGAGCTGAACCTGGGGAAACAGCACATACACCATGGGGCCAGGGCCTGAGGACAGAGAGCAGATAATAGGTAGAGTGCAGGACACAGGCACAAGGAGGAGCCTCTGAATGTGTATTGAGGAAATAGTGAAATAACCCCCTTCTGGCTCCAGAAGTCTTGTGTACTTTTATGCCATTGAATCCTCACATCAACCAAAAAACCAAACCCACTGCCATTGAGTTGATTACGTCTCATAGGGACCCTATAGGACAAAGTAGAATTGCTGTATAGCATTTCCAGCGAAGCAGCCTGCCTTTCTCCTGTGAAGCAGCTGGTAGATTCACACTACCGACCTTTTGATTAGCAGCCAAATGCTTTAACCACTACACTACTGGAGCTCCTTCTAATATCAACAGAGCCATGCAAATCAGATGAGAAAATTGAGACTCAAAAGCATTAAATAACTGGACCAAGGTCTCACAGCTTGTTAGATGACACAGCAGGTGGCCACTTCTTCAGATGAGGAAGGACGAGATGTCTAGGCCTCTCATTGTGCATGAGCCATCCCAGATCAACCTGTGTAGGCCTAGGGCTGAGCCATGCCCATCCCACAGCCAGCTCAGTGGGCTTGCTGCTGAACTTCCTATGACCACCAGGGGGCCTCCATAGGCCTAAAGGTTAGGAACAAGCTTGGTTGCCAGGATTGGCTTGTGTCTGAAGACTGCTTTAAATCCAGTGGATCAGACAGAGCATGTTGCCAGTGACCTGCTTCGAGGATAAGGGCAGCACCGCCACCTTCCCACTCACTTTTGCCAGCTGCCTCACGGTTCTGCCACTTGTGACAAGAAGGGAGAGAAAGATTTCAGCGGAGCCTCTCCTCAGCCACTGTCTTTTTCTCTGTTTATCTCTGTTTCTTTCTGTTTTTTTCTCTCTTTCTCACACACACACACACACACACACACAGAGTACCTCATGCACAGTGTCCACAATAAATACTAGGTAATTGTTATCCTCACACAGTTGTTTTCTCCAGGTTTATAAGAAACAGCTCAGATTCCATCATTCTCTCCATCTTTCCTGTTGTTATAAAATGGTATTTGCCACATTCTTTTTTTTTTAATTTTATTTTTATTGTTTGATGAAAGTTTTTAAGTTTTATTGATTTGGGTGAAAATTTACAGAGCAAATTCATTTTCCATACAGTAGCTCACAAATACTTTGTCTCATGACATTGACTGCAATTTCCCACAATGCAATATTTCTAGTCCCTCTTCCTCCCTATAGTTACCTCTTCCCTGTGTCCTTCCCTCCCATGCAATCCTGCCCCCTGAGCTGTCTCCCTGTGCATACACAGCCTTCTATTCTCCCATGCTTGATCTCTCCAAGGAGTGTATCTACCTAATGTAAATGTTCGGCTCATATGCCTGTCTTTTGCTTGGCTGGAAGCCACAGGAGTGGGTTCAATTCCAGTCCTAAAGGGCAGCGAGGGGCCATAGTCTCAGGAGTTCCACTAGGCTCTATCAGACCTCATCCCTTTTTTTTTTTTTTTATGATTTTTGAGTTTTGTTGCACATCATTCTTCCATATTTGCAGCATTCTTTACAGGATACAACTCATCTCACCTTTTTTTTTTTTTATGATTTTGAGTTTTGTTGCACATCATTCTTCCATATTTGCAGCATTCTTTACAGGATACAACTCATCTCACCTCCAAACATCTCCTGAACACTCCTAAGCAAAGATGATGATAAATGTGTGTGGTAAACAGGAAATGTAAGGTCATGATAATAGTTTCAAAGTGCATTCATCTCCTCTTGAAATGAAATAATTTGTGCATTTATTAGATTCTGACAGGTTCAGATGTGACAAGAGAAATCCCTGAATCTCCCAAAGAGAGTAATCCAGAAGAGTAGTTTTCAAACTGGGCTGCACACAGGAGTCACTTGGAGAGCTTTAGAAGAATACTGCTGACTGGGTCCCAGCCGGAGGTTCTGCTATAGGTGATCTAATGTGCAGCTGAGCCTGAGAACCACTGCTCTGAAAGATTAGGGAAACTGGGCTGGAGAGCAATGATGAAAGAGATAAGTCTGGAGACTCCAAAGGACAGGAAGGTGGTATATACTCTTCAGTGTGTTCCATTGGCTTTCTCTTATGTATACTAATTGAAGAGAAGACTGCCATGCACAACTGTAAGATCTTACATTTGAAAGTTCCTTTATAGTTTGCAAAATGTTTGATCTTGTTTTAGCCTCACCATGACCCTGGAAAGTAGGCAAGGTAGTTGTGCTTAAACTGATAGGTGAGCACAAGAGCTTTAGAGCTGTAAGTGATTTGCAAAGATCCAAATGGGAGAGCCACTTTGTGAGAACCATAATAAAAACATTCAGCAACCTCCAGATTTAAACCATTTTATCTGTACTGTTGAACTCCTTTTTCTTCCTGAAGCAGAGCAAAATCTGATCGTGGGTGAGAACAGTGAAACTTTTCAGAGAAGATGGAATGAGTAGCAGAGCGAAAACAAGCCAGAATGAAAAGTTTCTCAAAAAGCAAATAATGGTGAGCTGACTTCATACCTGCGACAACAAGCAGCTGGTTGCTCCTGCTGTTGTTAATGATTATTTTTTTTTCTCCCTAAGTGTATGAGACCTGGGCAGAAGATTGATATGGCAATGGAAGATTAGACATTATAAGGAACTTTCAAGTTTTCCCATCCATGAGACTCTCAACTGGAGTCTTACATGTGGCCACTGAAGTGAGAGTAGAGAGGGGGAGGAAGAAGCTTCTGTGATAGGATATGAGATTACAAGTAATGCTAAATTATTTGAAAGAATAAGATGATATTACAATGCTCAGTAGTATTAAGGAAAAAAAAAATAGTATTAAGCTATTTAGTTTTTCCACAAGTAAAGCTTTGGGACCGTTGAGGTTGAAGGCTGTTACTCGTATTCAGGGCTACAACAAAGGGCTCAAACATGGCTGCAATTATGAGGATGGTGCAAGACCAGGCAGTGTTTCATTCTGTTGCACAAATGATCGCTAGGAGTCAGAACTGACTCAATGGCATCTAACAACAACTTTTATTCAGAGTGGCTACCTGTAGTAGAGTTTTGGCCATCTCACATATTTTGCCATCCACTTTCTTTTAAGGATAACCCTTTTACTTCATGTTGTCCTAGAAGGGTGGTCAATCATGGTGCACCAGGTCCACTGCCCTCAGATGGACACATGATCCAGGTTGGGTCAGTCATAGCACCTTAACCCCCAGCAATAGTAACTGGTCCAGGGGTGTTGTATATCCCAGGCAGGATCCATCAAGTGTGTGTTGGTTACAGATCAGTAACCCTAGCAACTGTAAAGATAAAGCACAAATAATAGTGGCTTAACAAGTAGAAACATACTTGTCATTCAGATAAGCCCAGTCAGCATGTGTTCTTGCTCGGCATGTCATCATTCAGGGACCCAGGTTCCTTTCATCCTGTTGCTTCATTCTTCTCTTGGGTCTCAGAGTCATCTACATTTAGCCAACAAATAGGAGAGGATAGAGGATCATGTTTGGGAGGTTTTTATGGGCCAACCTGGAAGTGGAACCTTTCGTATCTGCTCATGTTCCATTGGCTGACCTGAGTCACATGCCCACACCCAAAACAAAGGAGGTTGAATGCCATCTAGTGAGCCTGAAAGAAGGAAGAAGCAGGTTTGATGAACAGCCAACCAGGCTCTGCCGTAAAGTCTCTTGAAAGTAGCTTGCTGTTGTTAGGTGCCATCGAACCAGCTCCAACTCACAGCAACTCTATGTACAACAGAATGAAATACTGCCCAGTTGTGTGCCATCCTCACAGTCCTTGCTGTACTTGACCCATCGTTGTAGCAGCTGCATCAATCCATCTTGTTGAGGGTCTTCCCCTCTTTTACTGACCCTATATTTGATCAAGTATGATATCCATCTCCAGGGAATGGTCCTTTCTAACAACATGACCAAAGTAAGTGAGGTGAAGTCTAGTCATTCTTGCTTCCAAGGAGAATTCAGGCTGCACTTCTTCCATGATCAGTTTGTTCTTCTGGCAGTCCATGGTATTTTCAGTATTCTTTACCAACACCACAATTCAAAGGCATCAGTTCTTCTTCGATCTTCTTATTTATTGTCCAGCTTTCACATGCATATGAGTAGATTGAAAGGATATCCTGGAGAAGGATGTCATACTTCATAAAATATAGGGTCAGTGAAAGAGGGAAAGACCCTCAACAAGATGGATTGATGCAGCTGCTCAACGATGGGTCAAGTACAGCAAGGATTGTGAGGATGGCGCACAACTGGGCAATATTTCATTCTGTTGTACATAGGGTATTCTTTGCTTTCAGCCATCTGACATCAGCAATGATATCCCTTGTTCCACATCCTCTTCTGAATCAAGTTTGCATCTCTGGAAGTTCCCTGTCAATATATTACTGCAACCATTTTTTAATTATCTTCAGTAAAATTTTACTTGTGTGTTATATTAATATATGGTTCTATAATTTCCATATTCTGTTGGAGCACCTTTCTTTGGAATGGGCACAAATATGGATCTCTTTCAGTCAGTTGGCTAGGTAGCTGGCTTTCAAATTTCTTGGCATAAACAAGTGTGTGCCTTTAGTGCAGCATCTGTTGTTGAAATATCTCAATGGGTATTCTGTCAATTCCTGGAGCCTTGTTCTTTGCCAATTCCTTCAGTGCAGCTTCGACTTCTTCCTTCAGTACCATTGGTTCTTGATCATATGCCACCTCCTGAAATGGATGAAGATCAGCCAGTTATTTTTGGTACAGTTACTCTGTGTATTCCTTCCATCTTTTTCTTCTTCTTCTTTTTTAATTGTGTTTTGGTTACAAATTTATAAAGCAAATTTGTTTTACATTCAACAGTTCATGAACATTTGATTTCATGGCCCAGATTACCATTGCCAACCATAAAAAACTCTTCTCCCTTTTCCTCCCTGTGACTACCTCCTCCCTGTGCCCTTCTTGACTATCCATTCCTGTCTGTCCAGCCTTCCCTCTATGTGAATGCTGCCCCTTTAATGTCTCGTGGCTGATTGATCTAAGGGGCGTCTCTCCCTAGAGTAGGTGGTGCATCACCCTGGGGTAAGTGTTCTGCATTTAGATCTTTCTACTGTTGGGCTGAAAGCCAATCCATGGAAATGAGTCCATTTCTAGGCCCAAAGGGTAACCCAGGACCACAGTTTCAGGGGTTGGTTCCACCAGTCTCTATTTGACCAATAATTCTGGTCGTTTTTGTGCTTTTGAATTTGTTTCACATTTTTCCTCCCACTCTATCCAGGATCTCCAGTTTTGATCCCTTTCTGGTTGGCATTGGTAGCTGGGCACCATCTAGTTCTTCTGGTCTCAGGGTCATGAAGATTGAGGTCTTTGTGGTCCATCTTATCCTTGGACTAATTGTTTCCAGATGCCTTTGATTTTCTTCATTCTTCTTTGCTTCAGATGAGAGGAGACCAACAGTTGCATCTTAGATGGCCACTCGAAAGCTTTTAAGACCCCAACTGCTACTCACCAAAGTAGGTTGTAAAACAAGATTTTCATGTACTATGTTGGCCAGTGGAGCATGATGTCTCCTGAGACTATAGTCCTGAGTCTGTAGGCCCAGTGCCTTCCATCTTCTTTTGATTCTTCCTGCATTATTCAATATTTTTCCCATAGAAACCCTCAATATTACAACCTGAGGCTTGAATTTTTCTTCAATTCTTTCAGCTTGAGAAATGCTGAGTGTGTACTTCCCTTTTGGTTTTCTAACTCCAGATCTATGTCATGTCATTATGATATTTCACTTTGTCTTCTTGAGCTGCCCTTTGAAATCTTAGCTTGTTTATCTCATCATTTCTTCCATTTGCTTTAGCTACTCTCCATTTGAGAGCAAGTTTCAGAGTCTCTTCTGACATCCATTTTGGTCTTTTCTTCCTTTCCTGTATTTTTAATGACTGTTAGCTTTCTTCACGTATGGTGTTCTTGATGCCATCCCACAACTCATCTGGTCTTCAGTCATTGGTATTCAATGCATCAAATCTATTCTTCAGATGGTCTCTAAATTCAGGTACGATATATTTTGGCTCTTGTGGACATGTTTTAATTGTCTTCAGTTTCACTCTGAACTTGCATTTGAGCAAGAAGGTCTTTTCTGCAGTCAGCTCCTGGCCTTGTTTTGACTGAAGATATTGAGCTTTTCCATGCCTCTTTCCACTGATTCCTGTGTATTTCATCTGGTGAGGTCCATATGTATAGCTGCTGTTTATGTTGTTGAAAAAGTTATGTGCAACAAATAAGTTGGTCTTGAAAGATTGTATCATGCAATCTCCAGTGTCATTTCTAAGGCCATATTTTATAACTACTGATGCTTCTTCTTTGTTTCCAACTTTCACATTCCAAACACTAGTAATAATCATTACATCTTGATTGCATGTTTGGGCAATTTCAGACTGCAGAAGACAGTAAAAATTCTTTAATTTCTTCATCTTTGGCTTTAGTGATTGGTGCATAAATTTGAATAACCGTAGTGTTAGCTGGCTTTCCTTGTGTGATTGTATGAAATCAAGTCAGTGACAACCTTGAACTTCCCAGTTATGGGTGCCATCAGCACCAGTTACAAAAGTGCTAATTAAATGCAGGACTCTTGCTAAAAAAGTATTAAGAATTTCAAAAAGACAACAGCAGAGCATTAAACCAAGTGTTGGACCATTTTAAGGAACTCTGGTGGCGCTGTGGTTAAGGCATTGGGCTTCTAACCAAAAGGTAGATGGGTCGAACCCACCAGCTGCTCTCCAGGAGGAAGATGAGGCAATCTACTTCTGTAAAGATTTACAGCCTTGGAAACCTGATGGGGTCACTATCAGTCAGAATCAATTAAGATAGCAGTAGGTTTGGTTTGGTGTTTTGGGACCCTTTTAAGTATGGGTCTCTGTGTAAATATGAAGCTGGCCCTAGTAGCTCAATGCCTTAAAAAAAAAAAAAGAAAAGAAAAGAAAGAAAAAGAAAAAATTGAAC
>NW_006921600.1:13043883-13045244 GCF_000298275.1 Orycteropus afer afer | reverse complement strand
CCCGCATTGGATTTCCAAGGTGGTAAATCTTTACGGAAGTAGATTGCTCCATTTTCCTTCCATGAAGCTGCTGGTAGCTTTGAACTGTCAACCTTCTGGTTAGCAGTCAGATGCCTTAGGCATCATGCCAGCAGAGCTCCTTATTGAGAGTGATCACTTGTAGTAGTTACAAAGGAAAATCTTACTCTTTAGAGATGCAAACTGAAATTTTCAGACATGAAATGTGCTGATGCCTGGGATTTATTTGAAAATATTTCACACACACACACACACACACACATGCACAAATAGATAAAGCAAGTATGTATATTGGAAGTTTTTCATAATAATCAAATAAAATAAAATGGAGCTATAAGAGTGGCCTAATTTGAAGTCCCTCTAGTGGCTAATGGTGTTGAGCTGAGAGCAATCCATTTACTTGTCTGAGTCTTGAGTATGCTCTGCTGATCCCACCAACCACCACCAGCTGCTCACTAGATGTTCACAAGGAGGCTCTCAAATGGTTTTGTTTTAAAGGAAAATATTTAATTGTTGTTTTTGAGTTTTAAACACAGAAATTGAAGAAGACATCATTACTCCCGTTAACAATCTGAATCCAGAGGAACAACTTCTGGGCCCTCACAACTTTGAGGGCTACCACTTGGTATCCACTCACCTCAGCAGAACAACAGGTGTCTGATGGGTTCCTGGTGGGTTCCATCTGTCTGATCTGAGGTTGGCTGAGCTTGCCCATGCCACCCACACCCAACAATGCAAGGAAGGCTTTTGTGGGCTACCAATTACTTAAGTTTAAAAAGAAAACTATTTTGAAAGATTCAGGTTTTCATTTCTTAGGTGAAAATGAGAGCATGTAACATGGTGGGGAAGAAGGAAAACAGTAGACTCTCTTAACTTGCCTCCTCTAGCCCATCAGCTTAACCAGGACACCCCATTATCTCTAAACAACATAGTGACCACATCTGGGGCACTTGGACAGCTCACTGCTACTACAAACATTTGTTAGTAGCAAGTGTTATCCTCCAGTACTTTTGCACTTATCAGCTAAGTTGTCTGCTTACCAAGGGTTGCTTCTGTCTGTTCCAAAATTTATTTATGCCCTTTTTCCTTATTATGATTAATTTTAAATGAACACAACTAATAAATCTTAAGTGTAGAAGTCCCATCACACAACCCAAACTCTCAAACGAATGAACACAGCTTGAACTTCCATCAAAAGTTTGGCAGTTGCCACTAGAGTTCCGGCAAGATGGCGGACTAGGCACAAGGACTGCACAGATGCTCTTCAACAAAGAAAAGGGAAACCAATTAACACAGACACAGAAGATAATCTTGGACCCCTGAGCCTTGAAGGGAAGGATACA
>NW_006921600.1:13024521-13025706 GCF_000298275.1 Orycteropus afer afer | reverse complement strand
CTCCCTGGAGAGAACAATCATGGGAGAAGGAAAGGCTTCTTATGCACAGGGAGACAGCTCAGGGCACAGGAGAGTATGGAGAGATGGTCACTGGGAAGAGGTGGCTGTGGGGAGGAAGTGGGAGGGGAGCTGTTGCATTGTGGTAAACTGTGGTCAATGACATGAGTGAGACACAGTATATGTGAACTGCTGTATGGAAAGTGAATTTGCTCTGTAAATCTTCACCCAAATAAAAACAAATAAATTAAAAATAAAAATAAAAAAAGAAGAAGAAGAAGAGCCTCTAGCTTCAATGGGCTGGGAGCAGGAGGCAGAACTGAAGTCCAAGGTTGAGAGGCTTTCACCCAGCCCCTAGAGCCTGGCACTTTGAACTCATACTTAAAGCCTCCAGATTGTAAGAATAAACTCCTGTTTGTTAAGGCCATTCCATTTGTGGTATATTCCTGTCAGAGTGGCACTAGGTAACCAGAACACTTGGTAAAGTGGAGTGGCAATGAAAAAGAGAAAGGCCCTCTACAAGATGGATTGACACAGTGGCTACAATGATGGGCTCAGGTAGAGCAAGGATTGTGGAGCTGGCACAGCACTGGACAGAGTTTTGTTCTGTTGTACATAGGGTGGCTATGAGTTGAAGACAACTCAATGGCACCTAACAGTATAACCACAAATCTTTATGGAAATAGATTGCCCAGTCTTTCTTCTATGCAGCGGTTGTTGGGTTTGAACTACCAACCTTCTAGTTAGCAGTCAAATGCCTTAGGCACTGTGGTGGTTAAGTTTGTGTGTGTCAACTTGGCTGGACCTGGTTGTGTGGCTGAGCAGCTGAATGTAGTTATTCCCCATGGTGAGTTTGATAATTAACTCCATGGTGGAATGTGTTGGAGCAGCTGAGTAGCTGTTTGGGTATGTGGTCTGCTTCCTGTATATAAGAAACAGCTTTGGGGATTGTCTCTAGGTTATGGCATGCTTGAACCCTGCATGTAGCTGTGTCATTGCTTAGCAGCCTGCTATGCTCTGCCAACCTTTGGACTTTCAATGGACTTGAATTAATGGCCTGCCATGTGGTTTGGTAACATCAGGACTATGCCTTTTTACTTGTCAACCTTGGGCTTGTCAGCCTCAGCAGCCAGGAGCTGTCTGAGTGAAGAAAAACTTCTAGCTTCATTGGGCTGGGTGCAGGAGGCA
>NW_006921600.1:13013507-13023571 GCF_000298275.1 Orycteropus afer afer | reverse complement strand
GGGCAATCCTACTTCCGTAGTGATACTGCCTCGGAAACCCAAGGAGGGGTCGCTATGAGTCAGGGCTGACTCGACGGCACATAACAACAACAACAACAGCCCTCCAGAGCAGTGAGTTTGAAGGCCTTGAAGTTTCTGGCAGAACCCACTGGAGATGGCCATATCCTACCTGATGACACTGTGAGGCGGGATAATGGGCAACCTATTCTCTCCCTTGCTAACTTTCTTGGAGAGCAGCTTAGACTCTTATCCTCAGGCAGATGAAGATTTAGCCCTGTCCCATCATAGCCTAAGACTTGAGTGCTCAGGAGCAGAGACTACATGGATAGGAACAACTTCACAGCCCAAGGGCATCTGGCTGAGGTTTATGGTAAAAGAATCCTAACCCTCTCTGAGCCTTGTTTTCCTCATTCACTAGTAGGGGTGGTGGTGAGCTAAATGGTCTGCTTGATCCCTTCCAGATCTGACAGCATATTAGGCTGTGGTCCATCCACAGTGGTGAGAGTGGTGAGACCACCTGGTCACCAACTGAGTGGACACACTCCAACAGGATCATTAACTAGGGAGGGGGGGTGAACAGGACATCCTTGAAGTTTGAGTGTGAACCTGAGTCTTGGCAAGAAGGCAGGAAATACCTTTTCCAGGTAGAATCAGGTGGGGATAGAGCCGTGATCTGTTTTCAGAAACGCTGAATCTCTGCTAGGCATGGAAGGGGCTGCTGCCAGAGGATTTGTGCAGGGGAGGAAGTTTCAAGCCCTAAATCTATGGGCCCTATAATCAGTGGAAGAGGTTAGGAGCGGTTTTTCCATAATGCAAGGAGTGTCTTGGGATTGGGTCGCCTCTTCATTCTCCTCATTAGAGGGAGGTGGGGGAGATTCCAGGCCCCGGTGACCAGTCACCGGCCTATCATGCCCTCCTGTAGGTGGCTCACTTTCTGGGCAGGGGAGGGACCAGGGTCAGTCCTCGTGGGGTGCCCGGAATTCGGGCATGCTCCAGGCCCGGGGTGGCGGCGGGGTGTCCCGTTCCACATCCTCCGAGATGGTCCGAATGTCGCTGGCGAACGGGGAGATGCGCGCGCGGGTCTTGAAAGTGGCCAGGCTGCCGCGGGGCCGCAGGCTCCACTGGCGGGTCAACCTGTGGGCTTCCTCCTCCTCCTTCATCCTCTCCAGGACTTCCTGCAGTACGGAGCGGAACAGCCGGGCCACCTCCTGCACCTCGGGCTCATGCTCTGCCACCAGTTGTCGAAACCTGGGATGGGAAGAGGAGAGGGTGAGTGGGGTCATACCGCTGGCAGAGCAGGCACGGCGTAGGGCGGGGTCTACCCCTGAGGAATTAGTTGTCTAGCGCAGTTTGCACCATCTAGGGGCCTAAATGGGTGTGTTGTTGTTGTTAATGTGCAGTCGAGTCGGACCCGACTCATAGCGACCCTTCCTTGGGTTTCCGTGGGAGTATCACTATGAAAGTAGATTGCCCCATCTTCCTTCCAAGGAGTGGCTGGTGGGTTTGAACCGCCAGCCTTCTGGTTAGCAGTAAAGAGCCTTAGGCACTACGATATCAGAGCTCAGATGGGTGTGTTAGCTACCTTTCTATGAGGTTTAATAACTCAACTAACATATGTAAAGACCCTGGTACTTACCTAAGGTTATCCATGTTGGAATGTCAATAAGAACTCACTGCAATTGCAGCCTCATTGACAACTACCTCTCTCCCACACTTTCCCTTCCAGTGATCAGAGCCCTCTTTCTGAAATGCGTATCTGATCTTGTGACCATCTTGCAATACTCCTGTTATAACTCCGGATCGCCTTCTGGCTGAGGTTGAGCTGTTTGGCTGGTTCTCTAGACCCTGGCCAGCTGATTCCTGCTACTCCCCAGAGGACTCATGTAGCAGTGACATGAGAGAGGAGATATGACAGGACAATCATTTGTGTGTATATTCCCAGCCTTCCTCTTCGTGTAAGGAGGTTTTAGTTTGCCAACTCAGATTTTCTCATCAGCATTACCACCCATGACTCACACCCACCCCTGGCCCCAGGGTGTTTCTGGAGCCAGATATATTTGCAGGGGGAAGCATGGATAGGAATAGAAAGGGGGAAGGCAGGGGCTTCCATGGTGTACAATCAGAAAAATAGGAGAAAGTAAGCCTTTTGTACTGAAGGAAGAAAAGGAGTGTAGATAGGACCAGAGAAGGAAGAGTTTTTAAGGGGAGTTTTAGAAGAAAAAAGAAAAAGGTTTAGGATAGCTGCATATGTTGGCTAAAGAATTGGTGAGGGAAAATGTTGGAAAACTCAAGGGGATTTCAACATGTTTTATTGTAGATTTGTATTCCTTTACCAGTGTTTGAGAAATGCAGGTAGAGAACTCAAAATATTTGAAATTAGTTTTGTTTGCTGTACTATGCTTCTGACTTCAGTGCCAACCTGACAGAGACTGGGCCATATGGATCACAGCTTCATTAGGGTAACGTGTATTTTAAAACATTATTATACCTGACCTCATGATCTGTCCTGGAGGAAGTGCAGCCAGAATGCTCCTTGGAAGCAAGAATGGCCAGACTTCGTCTCACCTATTTTGGTCATGTTGTAAGAAGGGACCATTCCCTGGAGAAGGATGTCATGCTTGGTAGGGTGGAGGGTCGACGAAAGAGGGGGAGGCCTTCAATGAGATGGATTGACACATTGGCTGCGATGATGGGCTCAAGTATAGCAGGGATTGTGGGGCTGGTGCGGGATCGAGCAGTGTTTCATTCTGCTGTGCATAGGGTCCCTATGAGTCGGAAACGACTCAACGGCACTTAACAACAACATAACAATACCTGACCTCTAAGTCCTTGCCCTAGGACTCTGAAATGTATGTAAACCAAAACCAAACTCACTGGCATCCAGTCGATTCCAACTGATAGCCACCCCCACTGGGTTTCCAAGGCTGTAAATCTTTATGGAAGCAGACTGCCTCATCTTTCTTCCACAGAGTGGAGCAGCTGGTGGGTTCACACCACTGACCTTTTGGTTAGCAGCGAAATGCCTTAATCACGACACCACCAGACTTACATATACATGCACATATACACACAAATTACACATGTTGTTGTTGTTATGTGCCATCGAATAGGACCAGACTCATTGCTACCCCTCCTTGGGTTTCCAAGGCACTATCACTACGGAAGTAGATTGCCCAATCTTCCTTCTGAGGAGCGGTTGGTGGGTTTGAATCACCAGTCTTCTGGTATATATATATGTGTGTGTATGTATGTATGAAGAGATTATCTGGGAAAACCTCCCCAAGAAGGTAACAATGAAGATGAACTGAATAAGGAAAAGAAGATAGCTATGTTAAGATCCAGGATAATAATATTCTAGGCAGGGAGAACAGAAGGCTCAAATGCCCTGGGTTCTCTTCCATCAAAACTCATGTGCCTCCAGGAACCACCTGTAAATCCCCAGCCCTGGCCTGGAGTTCCATGGCCTCTTTCAAATTCTTCCTACTACCTCACCCTACTAGGAACTTTGGTACCGTAGTGCCTAAGACACTTGACTGCTAACCAGAAGGCTGGAGGTTCAAACCCACCAGCCACTCCTTGAAAGGAAGGTTGGACAATCTACTTCCATAGTGATACTGCCACAGAAACCCAAGGAGGGGTCGCTATGAGTTGGTTCTGACTCGACAGCAAATAACAACAACCACCACCACCTTGCCCTTCTAACAGATAACTGGGCCGCGTAGGCTAGGTCATGCAGAGTTCTGGTGATCTTAGGCTGCTGCAGCCATGCTCCCTAGAGCTGTCCAGGCTGCAGCCCACTAACTTGTTCCATCCCAGTGCCAGGGATTACCTGAGGATGGCAGGTCCACAATAGGATGGGTGGATCTTGGCACAGACATCCTCCAGTTGCAGCCTTTCACCAGGGCTGAGGTTGTAGGTGGGCCGGGGCACGCTGGCCAACCAGCTGTAGTCCACACCAGTGCGGATCTTCCTGTTTGAGTTCCTGCGCTCCCGTTGCTGCCTCTCAGCCTCCCGCATCTGCCCTGCCAGCTCCATCATGAGTGTCTCCAGCACCATCTCAGCTGGGCTTTGGGATGACAGCCGTGGTGGGGCCTCATTCCAACGGAGCCAAGGAATGAGGGACATGGCCCCTCCAGGCCCTGCTGAGAAAAGGTGTAGAGTGTGTCATCACTTGGCTCCTCTGTCAGGATGGGGAATCAGGGAGGCCAAAGGGAAGGAAAGGAGAGCCTAGACCCAGGTTTAGGAGACCTGATCTGCTCATCCAGCTCACAGCTGGGTGACCTTGGGTAGCTTGGATATCCTCTGCAAGCAATCTTTGCTAATTCCATAAGACAAGATACGGTTGTTGTGAGAAACAGTAGTGAATAAACTTGATGCGGTGTAAGTACCACATAAAAGCTGCCATCTCAGGCATGTCCTCACTGCCAGTTTGAAGTGGGTTTATGCCCTTGACAACAGTGGGCTAAACTCTGAAGGAGCCCTTGAAGGTCCCTCATCTCTCTTTTCTGTGCTTTCTCCACATTCCAAGTGGCTCCCCTTCCAGACACTGAAGTTCTTTTTCCTGTCTTGGCCCTCCAGATGCAGAGAAAAGACATTTGATGAGCTCAGTCTCAACATAGTTGTCAGACTGTGTCACCACCCTGAGGAGAGACAGCCCTCCCACCAATTTATACCCATCAGTCTGCACCCACCATGCTTACCCCAAAGAAATAAGTTGTTAATGGTAGAGAACAAGGCACTGATAATGAAGTTATTATGGGGTAGCAATTTGTTGTTGTTGTTGTTGTTGTTATGTGCCGTCAAGTCAGCCTTGACTCATAGCGACCCCTCCTTGGGTTTCTGAGGCAGTATCACTACGGAAGTAGGATTGCCCAACCTTCCTTCCGAGGAGTGGCTGATGGGTTTGAACCGCCAGCGTTCTGGTTAGCAGTCAAGTGCCTTAGCCACTATGCTACCAGAGCTCCTCTCTTACCAATAGGGACCTGGAATTATACTCCTGGGCCCTTTCTGGGAAGTTAGGAGGGCAGGACCTACTCTTGAAGTCAGGAGGAGTAGGTATTTTTCTTTTTGTCTCTTAATTGCTTCATGTGTCCAGACTAACAAGGGTGTGGGCAGGAGTGTGTTGGGGGAGGTGGGGGGTGAAGTGGGAGGAGTTAGTGCACTGTCCTGAGAGCCTTGAGCACCAGAGGCTGAGGGATTTCATCAGGTCAGGTATAGGGAGATGTTGTAACTGAATGTGTTATTTTCCTAGAGTGTTTGCATTTTTACAAAGTACATGGGTCAGGTTGATGCTTAACACCAACAGAGTGAGTGATGTCATTTCAGGAATTCTTTCAACCCCCTGTGAAGAGTACTAAATAAGTATAGGTCAATAGTTCCTACAAGGGCTATTGAATATGCTGGGCAACTTCACACCTCCATGCCCTTGCCTGTATTCCTTGTTCTGCCTGTAAAGCCTGCCCACATCTGCCTGGAGACTTGGCTCTGGAGTCAATCTTCTTGGGACCTTTCCTGATCCTCTCACCTCCCAGGCAAACCTGACCACTCTCTACTTTGTACCCTGAGGGCACTATGTACAGACATTTTCATAGTACTAGCAATACTTTATGTGTAACTATTTTCCTCTACACTGTGTATCATATGCTGCTAGGGACTGTGTCTTATTCATCTTTCTATCTCTGATGCTGGGTACATAGTACAGTAGGTGCTTAATAAATACGAAACAAATGAATGAAAGTATAAAGAATTAATAAATGAGTGGTGGATATGTCATTATGATTGTGTCAAGGAGCAAGCCTCCCAGATCTGACCTACCCAGAATGAGAGGGCATCTGTCAGAGGCCACGGAAAAGACAATCTTCCTTCTGGCCCTTACAGTGCTACACTGTGGCTCAGGTATGGGGTAACCAGGGGAAGGGCTGTATGTGTACCTGTAGTACTGTTCTTCTATCCTTAGGGTGGCCTTTAGATAAGTCCCTATATAACACTTTTCTGAAAATATTACCTGGGGATGGAAAATTAGGCTGAGAGTTGTGCGATCAGAGGGCATTTGGTATCTGTCTGCTGGAATGATTCTACCTCTCTTCACTGCTGAGCTCATCCTAGGACACCTCCAAAACTGGCCCTGACCTTGCTTCCCCAGGAAGACTTCTTCAGGGACTTCCTTTAGCCCCTATAGGGTATACCCCAACATGCTCCCCAGCAAGCCATACTATCACCATCACCTAAATGTTGGACACCTAATCCTTGAGTTTCATCAACCTGGAAGATGATTAATGTGGAAGAAGCAGATGAAGCAGAGGGAGGGATGTGATGCTCTTGAATGACGTCTTAATATAACCTGCTATATACTATTAGATGAGAATCTCCTCAATGACCTGCCACATGCCCAGTGACTAGTTAATATGCTTCCCAACCCATTTGAAGCTTTAATTCTTCTGACCACTCCTTCCTTTTGAAATTTTACAAAAGAGGTTCTTTTTACATTCATCAGTTTATACACATTTTATCTTGTGACACTGGTTACCTTCCCTGCAGTGTTCTGTCTCCCTGGTTGCCATTAGACTTTACTCCTTGGTCTACCTCCTTTCTCTCTGGACATTTCTGCTCATACCTTTCTGGACTTCTTCCTCTGCCGTATCCTGGATTCTTGCTGTGCCCTGGGTTCTGAGGTAGTCTTCTCATTTTAATCAGCCTTATCCTTTCATAAGGAGCTCTGGTGGCACAGGGAAGAAGACAAGGAGGCAGGAAGGACACAAGGAAAGGGTAGCCACAAGGAGGAAGTGGGAGGAGAGCTGTTACACTGCAGGGAAGGTAACCAGTGTCACAAGATAAAATGTGTATAAACTGATGAATGTAAAAAGAACCTCTTTTGTAAAATTTCACCCAAATCACAATAAAGAGTTAAAAAAAAAAAGGGAAAGGAAGAGAAGACAGAAATGGATGTCAGAAGAGACTCTGAAACTTGCTCTTGAACAAAGAGTAGCTAAAGTGAATGGAAGAAATGATGAAGTAAAAGGATTGAACAGAAGATTCGAAAGAGTGGCTCGAGAAAACAAAGTGAAGTGTTATAATGAACTGTGCACAAAGACTTGGAGTTGGAAAAATCTAAGGGGAAAAACACACTCTATTTCTCAAATTGAAAGAACCAAAGAAAAATTTCAAGCTTCTAGTTGCAACATTGAAGGATTCAATGAGCAAAATATTGAACAACTCAGGAAGCATTAAAAGAGTCACTGTACCAAAAATAATTGGTCGACATTCAACCATTTCAAGATGTAGCATATGATCAAGAACCAATGGTATTGAAGGAAGAAGTCCAAGCTGCACTGAAGGAACTGGAAAAAAACAAGGATCCAGGAACTGACAGAATACCCATCAAGATGTTTTAAAAACAGATGCAACACTGGAAGCACTCACTAATCTATGCCAAGCAATTTGGGAGATAGCTACTTGGCCAACTGACTGAAAGAGATCCAGATTTGTGCCCATTCCAAAAAGGTGATCCAACAGAATGTGGAAATTATTGATCAGTATTGTTAATATCACACTTAAATGAAATTTTGCTAAAAATAATTTTTAAAAATAGTTGTAGCAGTGCATAGACAGGGAACAGCCATAAGTTTAAGATTCATAAATTCAAAAGATTCAGAAGAGGATGTGGAACAAGGGATATCACTGCTGATATCAGATGTATCTTGGCTGAAAGCAAAGAACAGCAGAAAGATGTTTATCTGTATATTTAACTATGCAAAGGCATTGGACTGTGTGGATCGTAACAGATTATGGATAACATTGAAAAGAATGGGAATTCCAGAACGCTTAATTGTGCTTGGGAAGAACTGTACATATCAAAAGGCAGTTGTTTGAATAAAACAAGGGGATATACTACATGGGGCTCCAATGATGGGCTCAGGCATAGCAGCAATTGTGAGGATGGAGCAGGACCGAGCAGTGTTTCGTACTAATGTACATAGAGGGTCACTATGAATTGGAGCTGACTTGGCAGCACCTAACACCACCACTAAACATGGTTTAAAATCAGGAAAAGTTTATGTTAGGGTTGTATCCTTTCACCATACTTATTCAGTCTGTGTACTGAGCAATTTGCTTGCTGAAAGTGAGGATGACTTCAGGCACTTACTGATGAAGGTTGAAGAATACAATCTGCAGTATGGATTACGTCTGAATATAGAAGAAAACAAAAGTCCTCACAACTGGACCAATGAGCAGCATCACAATAAATGGAGAGAAGATTGAGGTTGTCAAAGAATTCACATTGCTTGGTTGTACAATCGATGCCAATGGAAGCAGCAGTCAGGACATTAGACGACATATAGCATTGGGAAGGTCAACCGTGAAGGAACTGTTTCAAGTGCTGAGGAGCAAGGATGTCTCCTTGTGGACTAAGGTGCGCCTGACACAAGCCATGATATTTCCAATCGCCTCATATGCATGTGAGAGCTAGACAATGAATAAGGAAGACCGAAGAAGAGTTGATGCTTTTGAGCTGTGGTGCTGGTGAAGAATGCTGAAAGTACCATGGACTGCTAAAACAACTAACAGATCTGTCCTGGAGGAAGTGCACCCAAAATGCTCCTTGGAAGCGAGAATGGCCAGACTTCATCTCACCTATTTTGGTCATGTTGTCAGAGGGACCATGCTTGGAGACGGGTGTCATGCTTGGTAAGGTGGGGGGTCGACAAAAGAGGGGGAGGCCTTTAACGAGATGGATTGACACAGTGGCTGTGATGATGAGCTCAAGTATAGCAGGGATTGTGGAGCTAGTGCGGCATCAGGCAGTGTTTCGTTCTGCTGTGCATGGGGTCGCTGTGAGTCGGAAACGACTTGACGGCACCTAACAACATATCAAGCAAGTAATCTGAGAAGATAGACTACATGAAGAACGTGATGTCAGAGTTGGAGAAAGACTCATTAACAACCTGTGATATGTAGATGACACAACCTTGCTTGCTGAAAGTGAAAAAGACTTGAAGCACTTATTAATGATGATAAAAGACTACAGCCTTCAGTATGGATTACACTTCAGCATAAAGAAAACAAAAACCCTCACAACTGGACCAATAAGCAAAATCACGATAAATGCAGAAAAGATTAAAGTTGTCAAGAATTTCATTTTAGGGACTTCCAGTAAGATGGAGGAATAGGCAGACAAGCGACACACACCCTCTTCAGCAAAGAAAAGAAAAACCAATTGACAGAGATAAAGAAGATAATCCTGGAACCCTGAGGTTTGAAAGGAACTATACAAAATGGATTAGGCACCAACTAGTGGAAAAAACTGAACAAAAGTAGTGAGTACAGAGATGGTCAGAGCTGCAGACTGTCAACCTGAATATTTCCAAGTGGTGTTGGGACCTGAAAATTGACCTAAAGATCAGTTCAGATCACCAAGAGCTGCAGGGACAACTGCTCTGGTGGCCTATGACTGGGAAGGGAAACAGCAAGGAGGGAGACAACCTGAGCTGTGGACTTTCTGCTGTCTGGAGGGCACAGCCATTTTGAATGTTTACACATGGAAGCCATTTTGGATATTAAAGTGACCAAGGGTGCAGCCATTTTGAATGTTTACAAGTGGTGGCCATTTGGATATTTAAAGTGACTGAGGATACATCCATTTTGAATGTTTACAAGTGTCAACCATTTTGGATTTTAAAGTGATAGCATTCTCATTCGGATTCCAGGGACCTTAGAATAAGCTCTGTTTGCCAGGGTCGGCAAGGACATACGAGAGGCTGACAAAAGAAAGGAGACAGGTGGTGAGTGTATAGTGCTGTCAGCTAGTGAATATAGGAGCACAGCAGAGTACTCTGCCTGTATAGATAACATACAAACAAAACAAAGACAATGAAAATTGTGGGCAAGTCACTCCAACATATAATCACCGATTATATATAAACACAAAAACGTCACAATGCCTCAGAGATAACAGAGCATCACAGTCCACACAAAGAAGCAAGATAAAGCAGGAGAAACAATGGACCAGGATACAGACCCAAAACACATCCCTGAGGAAGATGCAGCATTGGAACTCCCTGATAAGG
>NW_006921600.1:12991432-13011194 GCF_000298275.1 Orycteropus afer afer | reverse complement strand
AAAAAGGGCTGCTTACATGTTGTGTAGCAACTAATACAGTTGCCAGTGGTATTTTGACCCCAGAAGGAAACAAACAGCTGTGCCCCACTCATAGATGGCAGCCAAATACATTGTTTTGAACATATGTGGCTCTCCAGAGTCCTACCAATAATACAATCACTTGCACCAGGCTTCTGAAACTTTCAGGAGGGAGGACTGTTTTGGAGAGCAGCAAAGAGAAGGGCATAGGTATTTGTTTCCTACTCAGATCAAAATACCAGGAACAACAGATTTGGTTGCTATGTATTGCATACACGGCTCTTGTTTACAACAGGGCAATTACTGAACCATTTTAAACCTGTTTGAAGCCCTGCTCAAAGTCACACTGAAAATATGTGATAGAACCAGAATACTCTTGGGTATCTCTGACTGCCGAGACAGAACCTCCGTTGCATCCTGCCTTCTAAAGGGACTGTACCTGTCTTTGGAAAAGGAGCTTTTATCTTACAGCTATTGAAGTATACACACACACACATACATACATATGTATATATACTTGTATATATACACACATATATATACATGTATGAAAAAAAAATCATATTAGTTGGATCCACAATCCATGCACATGGAAGTAGCAGTCAAGAAATCAGCTGACATAGTACATTAGGAAAATCTGCTGCAAGAGATCTCTTTAAAGTGTTAAAGAGCAAAGATGTCATTTTGAAGACTAAGGTGCACCTGACCCAAGCTATTGTCTTTTTAAAAGCCTCATATGCATGTGAAAGCAGCACAGTGAATAAGACTGCAGAAGAATGAATAAATTTGAGTTGTGGTGTCCGCAAAGAATATTGAATGTACCATGGAGTGCCAGAAGAATGAATAAATCTGTCTTGGAAGAGGTAGAGCTGGAATGTTCTTTAGAAGCAAGAATGGCCAGATTTTGTCTCTTGCACTTTGGTCATGTTATCAGAAGGGACCAGTCCCTGGACAAGGATATCATGCTTGATGTTTCGGTTCTCTATTGCCACTCTAACAGAAAATACTACAAATGGGTGGCTTTTACAAACAGGAGATTATTCTCTTACAGTTTAGAAGGCTAGAAGTCCAAGTTCAAAGTGCCAGCTCTAGGGCTGGGTGAAAGTCCCTCGACCTTGGGCTTCAGCTCTGTCTCTTGCTCCCAGCCCACTGAAGCTGGAGGCTTCTCTTTACTCAAACAACTGCTGACTGCTGAGGCTGACAAACCCAAAGTTGACCAGTAAAATGTCACAGATCCCAAAGCATCAAACAATACGGCAGACCACTGATTCAAGTCCTTTAACAGTGCCAAGATTGGAAGACAACATGGCAGGCTGCTGAACAACAACTCAGCCACATGCAGGATTCAAGTGTGCCAAAAGCTGAAGAGACCTTTCCCAAAGCTTTTTATATACTGAAAGCAAACCACATCCCTAAGGAAGCTGCTCAACTGCTCCAGTAGATTCCACCATGGAGCTGATTACTTATCTCATCATGGTGAATAACTACATGCAGCTGCCCCGCCACTCAAAACCAGGCACAGGCAAGTTGACACACAACTTAACTACCACATTTGCTAAAGTAGAAGATCAGTGAAAAATGGAAAGACCCTCAACAAGATAGATTGACACAGTGACTGTAACAGTGGGCTCAAACTTAGCGATGATTGCGAAGATTGTGCACAACCAGGCAGTGTTTCATTCTGTTGTACATAGGGTCACTATGATTCCAAACTGACTCAATAGCACCTAATAACAACAAGAACAAACAAGTGAGCAAAACAAAGATGGGGGAGGAGAGATGCTAAGCCACATGAAGATTGCGCAGGAGTAGAAGCTCAGAAGAGGCAAGGATCTTCCTCTAGAGCCAACAGAGAGAGAAGCCTTTCTCTAAAGCCAATACTTCTAACCTCCTAAACTGTGAATTTGAACTTCTAACCTCCTAAACTGTGAGAAAATAAATTTCTGTTTGTTAAAGCCACCTGTTTGTGGTATTTCTGTTATAGCAGCACTCAATACTGAGACACCAGGTGTTAGGGCCTCATCTCTATACTCCCAGGTCCTCCCTGCTACCCTGTCATGGCAGTCACAGTGCACTATAACTCTCTGTGTATCTGTCTCCCTCTCCAGGCTGTAAGCTAGAAACTGTGTCTTGTGCACTATCCCACCCAGCACCCAGGACCCACCAGAGGGCCTGACCTACAGCCATTGCTCAATTAAACCAAAAACAAAAACAAAAACCAAACCCATTGCTATTGAGTCCATTCTGATTCATAGTGACCCCCATTGATTTTCCAAGGCTATATAAATCTTTATGGAAGTAGATTGCCTCATCTTCCTCCTGTGAAGCAGTTGGTGAATTTAAACTGCTGACCTTCTGGTTAGCAGCTAAATGTCTTACTCACTGCACCACCAGAGCTCCTTCTTAGTGCTCAAGGAATGTCCATAAATAAATGAACAAGTGATTGTTATTATTTAGTTTATTTGGATTTAGCCCATAGTGATGGATAGTGCTGCCATGTAGTACAACCCTATCTGTGTGTGTGTGTGAAGACAACATTAAGGCATGTGAGGGCCCTAAAAACTGTCTGTGGTGTCCTCCCCTCTGCTTACTCACACATTCAAGTGGAATATGTGATATATATATATATACACACACACACACACACACATGTATATGTACATGTGTGTGTCTTAGCTATTCATGTAACTTTTTAAACATGACTATAATATTAGAGAATGAACACAGAAGTGACCTATTGGGTGAATGTAGCAAGAGCTATTCTCAACAGCCCACTCCCACATCTTGGTTATTAGAAAGAAAAAGTATACTCCCAAGAGAACCACTGAGATAAGGAGTTTCAATTACATGGAGGGGGACCGTAGGAGACAGAAGTCAATGAAGGTGTTGAAGTGGAGGTGTAATAGTTAAATGACCTTGTGTGTGGGCATCCTCATGACCCTGCATGACCTTTGTTTCTGGCAGAGACATTTTCATGCACTGGAGCTAGAATCAGTTTCATTTAGTGTCCTGCCAGTTCCCGCCCACCGCGGTGCTCACTTCTCCTTATGTCCTGTCTGCTTGACATCTATGGGTCTTTGCTTTGGACAACTGGTGCCCCTGTTTTGGTGATGCCCTAACACACGCTTACTTCGCTTATTGGTTAATCTATACCTGCTGTGTGTGTACAGGTGGACTAGAAATCTACCCAGGCTTTCTCTTCCCACCCTAAAATATCTCACCCCTCCTAAAATCCATTTTGATAAACTCATCTTTGAGTCAAGCCCTCCTTAGAGGCCTTTTTTTCCCCCCTCTCTTAGTCTGGATTAGCATTTGAGCTCAGAGGTGATAGCCAGAGTGTGGCCTGGTGATAGAAGGTGTGGTTATTAAGGTTGTGTGTCAACTTGGCTGGCCCTGGTTTTGAGTGGCTGGGCAGCTGGTGGTAGTTATTTCCCATGATGAGACTGGTAATCACCTCCATGGTGGAATCTTCTGTGAGCTGCTGAATAGCTGCTTTAAGGATGTGGTCTGCTTCCAGTATGTAAGGAGAAGCTTTGGGAAAGGTCTCTGCAACTTCTGGCACACTTGAATCCTGCATGTAGCGGAGTCGTTGTTTAGCAGACTGCCATGTTGTCTGCCGATCTTAGGACTCTTAATGGACTTGAATCAGTGGCCTGCCATGTGGTTTGGTAATATTGGGACTGTGCCTTTTCACTGGTCAACCTTGGGTTTATCAGCTTCAGCAACCAGCAGCTGCCTGAGTGAAGAGATGTCTCCAGCTTCAGTGGGCCAGGAGCAAGAGGCAGAGCTGAAGCCCAGGTCAAGGGGCTTTCACCCAGCCCCTACAGCATGACACTTTGAACTTAGACTTAAAGCCTCCAAACTGTAAGAGAATAAACTCCTGTTTGTTAGAGCCACCCATTCATGGTATTTTCTGTTAGAGTAGCACCAAGAACCAAAACAGAGGATCCTTCTGTGGCTGGGAGAAATGTGGAGGAGGCATGGGGAGGTGGGAGTCACTGAAGACAGCTTTTGCCTCCAGGACAAATTGGCCTGAGAATATCCACACCAAGGCTGCTCAAGGCCCCTGGAAGGCTGAGCATCAGACTCACCCCACACGTTTGCAAGAGTCTAGGACAATACTAAGGAGCTCTGGTAATGTAGTGGTTAAGGCACTTGGCTGGTAACCAAAAGAGTGGTGGTTCGAACCCACCAGCTGTTCTATGGCAGTAAGGTGGGGCAGTCTGCTTCCATAAAGATTACAACCTTAGAAACCCTATGGGGGTCTCTGAGTTGGAATTGGCTCAGTGGTGGTGAGTTTGGTTTGGTTTTTGAAGGACAATACTACAAATAAAGGCCCACATAACATACGTCTAAATCTTTATAAGTTTTAGATTAAACTAAAAGCCAAAACCAAACCCATTGCCATCAAGTTGATTCTGACTCACAACCCCATGTGCTACAGAGTAGAACTGCCCCATCAGCTTTCCTGGCTGTAATCTTTATGGAAGCAGATCGTTTGGCCTTTCTTTCACAGCACTGTCACCAACCTTCAGGTTAGCAGACAAGTACAAATGGTTTGTGTCACCCAGGGCTCTCTAAATTAAGCTATCTAGCAGTTAAATAATACATGTTCTGTTTTACTTCTTTGTCAAATATACCTTTATAACAACTTGGAAGTTCAGGTTCAAAATGAGAATTATTGTACTCCTCAGAGTTTCTTGCTGGAACATGGTGACTAGTGTGGGTGAGCCAGCCTTCCACTTGTACCCTTTTTCTTCCCATCCCTGGCTCCATCCTGCACTGTGAGGGACCTTGCAAATATACATGGGGACCCCCACTTTTGCATCCAATGTCCATCTACCCCCACAAATAGCTTTCTCTTTGCCATTCTCAGACCTAGGGTTGCTCACAATGGTGGGGCAATTCACCCACAGAAGTCGTGCTCAAGCTCTGAGAGTGGGCAGGCAACTGTGTGGGCAGGGAATTCTGGATGTCATTACCTAGAGCCTGCTCTAGAGGGAAACCTGTCCTCAGGGTGGGCATGTCTCCTTGAACCCTCAGACTCCTCATCTTATGGTAGGGTGAGGTCAGAAGAGAGCCAGAAGAAAGCCTGGAGTGGGAAAGGGTCCCTCTCTCCTGGCTTTAAGGTTTGTGCTCCCAACCTGAGCATGGTTTCTGAGGTTAAGGGCTTTGCCACTTGTTTTACCCAAGTCAGATGGCAGGGGCTTTGTGGGGGATCCTACCTGAGTCTTTGGGTTATGTGGGCTTTCATGGGGAAAGGGCTGGTGTTGTGGATTTTCTGCTTGCCAGTCCCCTGCTGGGGGTGTAGGCTTTGGCAGAGGTACGGTTTTTGCTAGAGCTAATTCTGTCTTTGCTGCCAGCTGTTCTCCCAGGAATCTCTTCAACGGGTCTGATTAAAGTTCTTAAGGGCCGAGGAGGGAGGGAGAGAGGAAAGGCAGGGACAGTGAGGCAGGCAGCAGGCCAGAAAGACTACAAAGTGCTTGGCTCATCTCAGGACATCACCAGGACTTGACTCAGGACAGAGACCCTGTATGTCTGTGTATGTAATGGAGCATCTGGAGAGGAACTGGATGTCAGAGTGTGGTCTGTTAAAGACGCTGAGATCCATCAGAACAGCACAAGTGATCCCCCTGGTTGCTTTAACCAAATTTGATTCTGGATCAAGCACCATCACAGAGCCAGATGCCTCAGTGTAAGCTCCAAGGCCCCATCCAGCTAACGATGGGCCTGTGGCACACCATGAAGACATCAGAGACTTCCCATGAGCCGTCACTCCACCCAGAATGCCTGATTTCCACTTAGTGGCACCTACAACCAGCCTCAATGTTGATTAAATCCTTATTTTAAAAAATTAGGACATTTGGGGAAATTTAAATATGAACTGGGTATTAGGGAACTATTTTTAGGAGCTCTGGTGGTACAGTGGTTAAAGCACTAGGCTTCTAACCAAAAGGTTGGCAGTTCAAACCCACTAGCTTCACTGCAGGAGAAAAATGAGACGGTCTGCTTCTGTAATGTAATGATTTACAACCTTGGAAAATCTATGGGGCAGTTCTATTCTGTGCTATAGGGTTGCTATAAGTTGGAATCGACTCTGTGGCAGTGGGTTTTGGGTTTGGTTATTGTTGATTTTCTTAGGTATATAAATGGTATTGTGGCTATAGGGGGATATTGACAAATACTCTTATGTGTGTCAGAGTAAAACTGTGCTCCGTAGGGTTTTCACTGGCTGATTTTTTGGAAGTAGATCACCAGGCCCTTTTTTCTGAGGTGCCTCTGGGTAGAATTAATGATGTGGACCACTTAGGGACTCCATATGTATGTATATGCATACATATACATTTACATATAGAATAGGGCAAATATGGAAAAATATTACCAATTGTGGTAGTTAAATTTGTGTGTCAACTTGGCTGGGCCTTGTTGAGTGGCTGGGCAGCTGGATGTAGTTATTCCTCACAATGAGATTGGCAATCAACTCCATGGTGGGATCTACCACAAGCAGCTGAGTAGCTGCCTTTGGGATGTGGTGTGCTTCCTGTATATAAAGAGAAGCCTTGGGGATAGTCTGTAGTTTATGGCATGCTTGGACCCTGCATGTAGTCATGTTGTTGTTCAGCAGCCTGCCATGCTCTGCCAACCTTGGGACTTTTAATGGACTTGAATTAATGGCCTGCCGTGTGGTTTGGTAAAATCAGTACTGTGCTATTTTATTTGTTGACCTTGAGCTTGTCAGCCTCAGCAGCCAATAGCTGCCTGAGTGAAGAGATACCTCTAGCTTCAGTGGGCTGGGAGCAAGAGGTGGAGCTGAAGCCCAAGGTCGAGGGGCTTTTGCCCAGCCCCTAGAGCCTGGCACTTGGAACTCGGACTTCTAGCCTCCCAAACTATAAGAGAATAAACTCCTGTTTTTTAAGGCCATCCCATTTGTGGCATATTCTTGTCAGAGCAGCACTAGGTCACCAAAACAATCATTTATCTAGGGAGATTTATGACTGTTACATTATTCTAACTTTTCTGTAAAATGTTTGAACATTTTCATATTTAAGAAGTTAGAAAAAAAAATCTAGCTCAAAACTCTTTTTTTTTTTTTTTTGCAGCAAGCCTTCTCAGTTCACCCCATTGCTGGGCTTACTTTGCTTCTCAGTCTTTCTGCTCACAGTTGATACTGTATTAGTTTACACGTCTATGGCATGTCTACAGATGGGTGTAAGCAATAAGGTGAAAAGCAGAAGCATGTGCTGGGCAGACTTGGGGTCTGGAGATGGAGCTTAGGCCAGAGTTTTGATCCACTCAGTCCCTTGCTCACTCAGCAAACATAGGCGGGAGTGTCTGAAATGTCATTGCACTAGTGGCTGGGACTCCTTCAAGGAGCATGTGTATTCTCCTTCAAGGAGAATAAGTAGACAGCAATTATAATACTACTGAAGGATATGCCCAGGGTACTGCTATCCTCCATTGGTCAATACTAGTGAAAGGCATGCCCAGAGTATTGTTGTACTTGAATAGTCAATACTACTGAAGGATATTTCCAGGAAGTTTCTACCATGTATTAACTGCATACCTTTGTTCAAGCTCAATAACTAGCTGGACTTTGATTTCTGTATTTATAAAATGAGGTTAATATACTTGTTCAGCCCCGTGAGACTCAAATGAGAGAAAGAGTGTGACAGCACTTGGTAACTATAGATTCTGTGCAATGATCAGGTGTTGTCATTCGTATTACACAATCAAGTGGATTCATGACTGTGGTGGTTAAATTCGTGTGCAACTTGGCTAGGACTGGTTGAGTGGCTGGGCAGCGGAAAGTAGTTATTCCCCATGGTGAGACTGATAATTAACTCCATGGTGTAATCTATTGGAGCAGCTGAGTAGCTGCTTTGGATATGTGGTCTGCTTCCTGTATATAAGAAACAGCTTTGGGAATGATCTCTAGCTTATGGCATGCTTGAACCCTGCATGTAGCTGAGTCATCATTCAGCAGCCTGCCATGCTCTGCTGACCTTGGGACTTTCCGTTGACTTGAATTAATGGCCTACTATGTAGTTTGATAACATTGGGACTGTGCCATTTTATTTGTAGACCTTGGGCTTGTAAGCCTCAGCAGCCAGTAGCTGCCCTAGTGAAGAGATGCCTCCAGCTTCAGTGGGCTGGGTGCAAGAGGCAGAGCTGAAGCCCAAGGTTGAGGGGCTTTCACCTAGCCCGTAGAGCTTGGCACTTTGAACTCGGACTTCTAGCCTCCTGAACTGTAAGAGAATAAGCTCCTGTTTGTTCAAGCCATCCCATTTGTGGTATCTTCTTGTCAGAGTGGCACCAGGTAACCAGAATGATGACTAAAGAATTCAGAATGCCTGGAGAGAAGTCTTGAGGGACAAGCCACAGGACCTTCTTCATCCCTGACCTGCATTGACACGAGTAGCCAGGGAAGAGAGAGAGAGAGACAGACTGCTGACCAATCTAATGATGACACAATGTGCAAAGAGAAGGAATGCAGGCCACTAGGGTTGAAGGACTTGTTGAGGATCCTGTGATTCTTAAGTTCTTGCCCTCAAACCTTGTGGTCTTCTGTGAGAACCTTGGGAATGTCTTTCCCTCCTCTGTCTGGCAGCTGGGGTAGGGGAATAGGGTTCCTGTCATCTATTGACACTTGCCTTTCCTTCCCTCTACTCACAACCCCTCTGCTGAGACTGGGCCTGGGGCTCATTCCCTTCTCCAACCTTACTCACACTGACCCCTCCATTCCCTTTGGTCTCAGACTGTGTGTGTGGTGACTTGGCTGTTCTCCACCCCCACCCCCATGCATACACTGTGCCCTTGGTCAGTCACTCAGATAAAGCAGGCCAGTGTGAGGGAAGATTGCAGGTGTTAGCAGAGAAAACCTGAGTTTAATTCTTGTGTTCTTCCTCTCCCCACTGTATGCTACCTATGTCTAAGTCACCTTTGTCACGCCATGCTTCAGCTTCCCTGTCTATAGGATGGGATAATAGAGGTAGTGCCTAAGGCATTTGACCACTAAGCAGAAGTTTGGCAGTTCAAACTCACCAGCCACTCCACAGAAGGAATACTGGCCAATCTACTTCTGTAAAGATTTACCTCCTCGGAAACCCAAAGCAGGTCACTGTGAGTCAGAATTGACTCGGTGGCAGTGAGTTGGTTTTGGTTTACTTGTAAGTTACTGTGAAGATAAAATACAGTAATGTCTGTAATTATTTATAAGCTAACAAAATGTTAGTTCATTTAGGTCTGTGACTAACATCATCCTAGTGCAAGGATTCTTACCCTGGTGTCCATGATGAGAATTCAGAGGCTTATAAACTTGTATAAGGAAAATAAAATCATGTTTATGTCTCCTAACCTTTAACTTCAGAGCACTGGGCAGAAATCACATCATGGGCCTTTATGATGCTTTGTTTTAATTAGTCAGATTCTCCTGGTCTGCACCAGTTCAAAGTCGGCTGCTAGGCACCAGCCCATCCTTTAACGGAACTGTTTCCTTCAATATGAATGAGGGCCACAGACCCAGTAGTATCAGGTGTGCCTGTGGCTATTTCTCCCCAGAGATCAAGGATATCGTCATATAACTTTAAAGTTATTCGTTCTTGAAATATTGTTTATGCTCATATGGGGTGAACATTTATATCAGGTAGATATACTCTTGGAGCAATCAATCATGGGAGAACAGAAGGGCAGTGCCCAGGGGTTGGGAGTGCATGGAAGGGAAAGACATAGGGAAGAGGTAACTATGGGGTGGAAGTGGGAAGAGAGCTGTCACCTTGTGGGGAATTGTAGTCAATGTTACAAAGCAGAATGTGTATGAACTGCTGTATGGAAAATGAATTTGCTCTGTAAACTATCACCCAAATGACAATTAAATTTAAAAAGAAGCATTGTTTATGCCCATCTTTATTATGAAATTATGGTATTTATTAGACCTGCCACTAGAATGTATTATTTTATATGTTAATAAGGAAGCACACATTATTGGTTGCTGTCAAGACATTTCTGACTCAGCGATCCTAAGTGTGCTGAGTAGAACTGTTCCATGAGGTTTTCAAGGCTGTGACCTTTCAGAAACAGATCACCAGGCTTGTCTTCTGCTGAAGCACCTCTGGGTGGGTTCAAACTACCAATCTTTTGGCTAGTAATAGAGTGCTTAACCGTCTGTGCCACTCAGAGACTCCTAGCACATATATTGCTATCTCACAACATTTTAGAAGTATTTTGATAACTGCATTTCAACATAGTTGGGTTCCTTTGTAACCCTATGAATTTAATTTTCTGCATTTAGAGACATTTTCTTGAGGATATATCTATAGGCTTCACAGACTCCCAAAGGATACATAGCATCAAAGAATCCCTGGCTTGGTGCAGCTGAACACCTCTGTCATCCTGTTCCTGCCTTGCCCCAACCCTGGCTTATGGCCAAGGCATTGGGATTGCAGAGCATCCCTGTTTGAAGAGCAAGTTCTGGTGGAAACAGTGGAAAAGCCCTCTCATGTTCTGTTTCTGCCCCTTAGCATCGCTCCCTGCCCCTCCCCAAGAACTTCCTCTTTCATTCTCTGCTCTTCCCTCTCCCCTTCCTTTTCTCTTCTTGACTCCCCCACCCCCACACTTTCTGCACCTTCCCTTCAGCCTATTTTTGAACATCCCCCAGGGTACTCCTCTTCCACCTCTCCCTGGGAGACACTACTACCAGCTGTCTTTCCTTAGATACTTTAGAAAAACCATCCCCTGCCTCCTCAAGGGCAAGAGGAGTCTCTGGTTGCAGAAGTGTTAACAGTCTAATGGGGGAACAGAGGGATAGCTCAGTGTTGAGAACCATGGGGGGGGGGCCCTTGGAGTTGGAAGCAAGGTCCTGAGTCCCCTTCTGCCAAGTGGCTTTAGAAGGTCAACTGCCTGTGGGGAAACAGAGGTGGTACCAGCTACCTGGCCAGCCAGTGAGGGACAAGGTCTGTTCCTGGTAGAGAAACAGTGTTTCTCAGAACAAAGGGGGCCAGGCCCAGGGGGGCCAGCCCAGGCTTCTCTGTGTCTGAAGCTGAGTGTCTGCTGGCCTGGGTGAGGGCTACCCCCTGTGCCGCCCAGGGCACAAGGGCACAGAGCAGCACCTAAGCAGGGCGGACAGGCTGTCCCAGAGCAAAGGCTATTTCACCAAGCCACTGAGCAGAGGCCTTGCCGTAGGTGCAGAATAGGTGCCCCCTCTCTGACTAACCTTCCTCCTACCTTGTCTTTACCAGGACCCAAGGCCACCTTCACAGGCTACAAATTGCCCTTATTTCTCTTTGATTCATAGAAAAAGAACCTGTAATATACAAAGCCAGATGAGACTTGGCCTGACCTGCTGGTCCTCTACCCACCTGGAAAACATTTGCTCATATTTCAAGACCCCTCTCCAGGGTCATCTGCTCCCTGCAGCCTGCACTGCCTGCCCCCTACTGAGGCAGAACTGATCCCCTGTGTGCCTGGCACAAAGGCTGACCATCACAACATCTATAACAAACATGCTTCTCACTTTTTCATTTGTAAGAGGATATTTGTTAATGTCCCCTGGCACACAGGAGGCACTTGATAAATAGTTCCTTAATGAATGAGTGAATAAATAAATGAACAACAGTCTTCCTTTTGGGGCAGAGGTAAAACCAGGAGGGGGCAACTGGGAGCCTGCTCAATGCTCAGCTCCAAATGACCACAGTTGGAGGGTCCTGATCCCCAAGAAACTCTACCCTGGCCCCACAGTCATAGCTCATAATAGCCTCCCCAAATTTGGTCCTCCCCGTGGAGCACAGCCCTGCCCCGGCTTGGTTCCAAGCCCACTCTCCTGGGCTTGTTGCTGGAGAGTTACAGACTGCTCCAAGGCTAGGAGCGCCAAAGGCCACATGCCGCCCAAGCATCTTGATCACTGTTGGTCCCAAGAGCTTGACACTGTGCCTCAAACTTAGTAGGTGTTCAAGCCATATTAGAGTTCTTAGGTGGCACAAAGTGTTAAGTGCTTGACTACTAGCCAAAAGATTGGTGGTGGTTCAAACCCACCCAGAGATGCCTCAGAAGACAGAGCTGGTGATCTGCTTCCAAAAGGTCACAACCTTGAAAACCCTATGGAGCAGTTCTACTCAACAGCAGCTAACAACAACAACAGTAGCAATAATTCACAGTTCTCAAGTCAATGAGAGAATCTTTGATTTGGGTTTCACCCTCTTTCGCCTGCCTGTAAAACAGAAGAGAAAGTGGTGGGGCTGGGTTCTTCCAGAGAGGGTTGCTGGTTCCAGAACAGACAAGGGCTATGGTATCCCTTAAGTTTGTAAAGCAAGGACCAGACCATGGCCTTGGAATACTACAGAGTACATCAATTCTTCTGGAATTGGTTAGGACTGAAGGGGGGCTCCTTGTGGCCCTCTGGGTCTTGAGTTGTGGACTCAGCCTGCTTGATAGGCTGTCCCCAGCATAGGAAACCCCTGAAGCTAGTCTTCCCTGTTCCAGTTTGGGTGAGGGGCTGGCTCAGCCTCTGCTCTAACTTCTAATGGCACAGCTGCTCTCAGGGTGGGAGTGGGGAAGCCACTGTCCCCTGGGGGAGACATCCCTCTTACCTGAGACCAGCCTCAGTGAAGGTGAAAGGATACAGCAGAGATCTTGGTTTCTGTTTCTCACTCTGGGAGAAGAGAGTGTCTGGATCTTGTCATATAAAAACCAGAAAGTTCTGTAGCCGTAGAGGGCCGGGGAGCAGAGGGTAGACTACATTCTAAATTTCTCCCTCCTCTTTCTCTTCTGTTGCAGCTGCCTCCTTGTTCTTTTTCTTTTCTTTCTGTCTCTGAGAAGTTTTATTGAGAGCGAACAACACTGACTACAGGAGGGAAGCAGCCCGGGCTGGTGTGCGGTGTGTGTGTGTGTGTATGCGCGCACCTGTGTGCCTGGCATCCCAGGAGGCTTGAACCACAGCTTCCCTGAGCTCCTGATTTGCGGTTGCCATGGAGATCCACCTAAGCCTCTTTAACCTCTAGCAGTATTATCTGTGGAGGGAGCATGTGTGACCTGACACAAACACCTGAGAAGACTCAAGCTAGAGGAGTAGATGGCATTCTCAGCTCCTTCCACCCCAGCCAGCAGCACTCCAGTAAAACCAGTTGCCATCCAGTCAATTCATGGCAACTCCATGTGTGTCAGAATAGAATAGTGCTCCCTAGGGATTTCAATGACTGATTTTTCAGAAGGAAATCTCCAAGCTTTTTGGTTAGCAACCAGATGCCTTAACTACTACACCACCAGAGCTCCTTGGAGGACAGATCAAGTTTAAGAATAATCCAGGGGAAAAAAAAAAAAAAGAATAATCCAGGGAGAAGAGGAAGTATGAAGCATGAATTACGGATTCTGAGGCATCTGAGGTCATGTGTGAGGCTGGAAGAGCCTCCTGTTGCTGTTCCCCAGCATCCCACACTCATGTTGGCCTCTTGCCTGTCTCTCAGCTTCTCTGGACACTCGGTCATTTGCAGACTATTCCAGCTTCAGGCTGTATGAGAGCCAGCCTGTGTTTAACAGACATTTGTTGTTGTTGTTAGACCCCATCGAATTGATTTGTGACTCATAGCAACCCCATATGACAGAGTAGAACTACCCCAAAGGGTTTCTAGGCTGTGATCTTTACTGGTACAGATTGCCCAGTCTTTCTTCTGTGGAGATGCTGGATGTATTTGAACTGCTGATCTCTGGGGAAACGGCTGAGCTCTTAACAAATCGCACCACCAGGGCTTCTTGCAGACATTAGGTGGCACTGAACCAATGCCATGCCACACTGTGATGGGTGGAGGTAGTACAATGGGCACTAACCTGCATTGTAATAGAAACCAAATGATGCTGTGCCAGGTATCAGGGGATGTAGTGACTTCTGGACACATCTAGCTTTGTGTCAAAAATAAGTTGAAAATGTAACCTACTTTTCTGCCTGTTTTCATTTTCCCCAGGTGACATACCCCTTTGTGAATGCCCTGTGGCTGGTTCCATTTGTATCTGTCTTCCCTCCATACCCTTCTTCTTAAGATGCTTCTCCTGACCAGTTCGCAGCATAATAATAGTCCCAAGCATTGGGAGGACCACTTGGGAAAAAGGAAACCCTCACATTTTAGGGAGCTGAAGCTGACCTCCTCTGTCTGACCCACAGTTCCCAGGTGGCTCCTATCCCAGGGCTAGCTAAGGCGAGAGGTATCTCTAAGCAGGTAACAGGAGTCCCCAGCTCTGAGTGTCCCACCACCATCCTGGCACTTCCCCAATGGATGTGGTGCAGAGATCCAAGGCCAGAAATTCCAGTATTTCCATGTTGAGGGGAAGGGAGCAGGGGGCTGAGAAGTTTCTGCTCTTCTTTTGGGAAACTTGCTAAAAACAACAAAAAGAAGAGGCCAATGACTAAGTCACACACTCACTCATGCAACATGTACTTCTAGAACAACTATTCTATGCTAGGACAATGCTAGAAGCTGAATGAGCATCCTATTACCTAGAATAGTAAACCTATTCTCCTCTCCCCTCCATACTTCTATGAGATTGGGTAGAACCAATAGGAGATGGAAGTCTTGCAAGAGGGAGGAGGTGGTCAGGGACAGTATTGATGTACAGGGCTAAAGGCTTTTAACTCCATCCTGTACACTCTTAGACCTACTACTGACCATTCTGTGTTTGAATTAGAAAACTCATCTTTTCCACATCCCTGCTTTCATGTTAATACTTCACCCTCACACACACACACATCTGCACATAAATATACAAAGGCACATGTGCACACAAACATACATACATTCAAATGCACATTATTAGTGTAAATGAGATCATGCAAGTCAAAGTTCTGAGCTATCAAAAAGATAGTGTCATTGCAATCCAAGGCAAGGTGTGATCTTTAGGACTCCTGGCCCTGTGACTCTGAGGAATATGCACACAAATGACTGGATTTTTAGCTTCCCACAGACACAACTGGCTCCTTCCTCACATTATTCAAATGATGCCTTTGACCAAGAGATTTGGGGCCTTCCCCACTCCACTTCTCTCCCCTCACTTCCACCTCGTTTGTGTTGACTGCTAATTTATTTTGATTCATTAGCCTGCAGAGACTTTGTGATTATACATGCTGAGTATGAATTTGTACTGGGGAGAGAAGGTTGCTGGCATCATGGAAGTTGCTGAAGCATAGTTAAATATTCAGCAACGATTCAAATGGAGAAACACCAGTGGGGCCACAATATTGCCTCGCAGATGGCGTTTGATTAATAAATTGGAGATGCGGAATTATGAAGCCATTGGGTGCAAGGATGGATTGAAAACTGCAAGGGGATGAGAGAAGGGCCTGGTGCCAGATGTCAGGCTGTGTGTATGTGGAAGCTCCTCCTACCCCTACCCCCAGGGTTCTGTCCAGCTGTGAGGACTGTTCCAGATCATATCTAACCACACAATCATGTGCTGGGTTTTCAAAATCCTGCAGATTTGTGTAGCCAAATTCCACATGAGATTGAATTAAACTGAGAATATCGTAGGTACAGACTAGACTCCATTTACCAATAATTCCTCTTTCAGGGTAGCCTTCTTTCTACTGCTATGGTCACATTTTCTTCTCCAGGTAAAGGAAGCACTGTGTCTAACTGCAGGAAAGATGAGGACTCACTTCCCTCCCTCCTAGCTGGCTTGTTCAAGCTCCTGTCCTCTCTCTCATCTCTTTCTTTCCCTTCTCCTCCCTCTAGTGCTCATTCTGTTTTTTAAAGATGAGTCTACAGCTATATATACATCTATCTATCTGGGGGTATTGGTGGTTTAGTGGTAGAATTCTTGCCTTCCATGTGGAAGACCTGGGTTTAATTCCTGGTCAGCGCACCTTATGTGCAGCCAGTACCGATCTGCCAATGGAGGTGGCTACGAAGTTTCAGCAGAGCTTCCAGACTAAGATGGACTAGGAAGAAAGGCCTGGAAATCTGCTTATAGAAATCAGCCAATGAAAACCTTATAGGTCACAGTGGTCCAACCCACATTTCGTTCCATTGTGCATGGGGTTGCTGTGAGTTGGAGGTTGACCATCTATCTATCTAGCTAGCTAGCTGTCTATCATCTATCTATCTATGTACCATCTATCTATTAAAATAACAAGAACTGAGGAGAAATGCACAATTCATTTCTCATTCATTCAACAAGCGTTTGGTGACCATCAACACTGTGCTAGGCAATCCCTTGATGCCCCATTTCTATAGAATTCACTCATCACTGACTTCCTTCAGGTTCTTTCCTGTGACTGTGATAGATCTAATCTGATGGCCTAAGGCAGAAATAGCCAGTTCACCAAAGATTCATGCTCTCCTTCATGTTTTGGGGAAGAAGCTGTCCAATGAAGTACATCCTTTCCAAGCCCCTCTCACATCTAGGTGGAGCCACGTGACAACAGAATGTGAGTGGATGGACCATGTGCCATTTCAAGGCCTGAAGTATAAAAACTTCCCATGCAATTCTCCATACTCCATCTGTTCTGATTATCTAGTGCCGCTCTGACAGGAATATATACCACAAATGGGATGGCTTGAACAAACAGGAGTTTATTCTCTTACAATTTTGGAGGCTTTAAGTCTGAGTTCAGAGTGCCAAGTTCTAGAGGCTGGGTGAAAGCCCCTCAACCTTGGGGTCCAGCTCTGCCTCCTGCTCCTGGCCCACTGGAGCTAGAGGTGTTTCTTCACTCAGACAGCTGCAGGCTGCTGAGGCGGACAAACCCAAAGTTGACAAGTAAAAAGGCACAGTCCCGATGTTACCAAACCACACGGCAGGCCATTAATTTAAGTTCATTGTAAGTCCCAAGGTCAGAAGAGCATGGCAGGCTGCTGAACAATGACATGGCTACATGCAGGGTCCAAGCGTGCCATAAACTAGAGACCATTCCCCAAGGCTTCTGCTTATATACAGGAAGCAGACCACATTCCCTAAGGCAGCTACTCAGATGCTCACAGTCGATTCCACCATGGAGTTGACTACCAGTCTCATCATGGGGAATACTACATCCAGCTGCCCAGCCACCCAACCAGGCCCAGCCAAGTTGACACACAAACTGAACCACCACACCTGTTGACACACAAACCGAACCACACACACATCTTTCCCCATTTATTGACTGTCAGCAAAGGACTCTGAGGCCCTAGGGGATGGTAGAACCACATTTTGAAGGAGGTTCAATCTACGAGGAAGGCTGCTGCTTGATGAATCATGACACTGAACTCTAATATGTGCAAGAAATCACATGGGCCAAGTCACTAAGCCTAGGGTTTCTCTGTTATAGTAGCTGGCAATACCCTGGCTGGTATAGGACCCTGTGCCCTGTCCTTGGCTCCTGGAGGTCAGAGGTCTTCCTGACATACTCCCTCCCAGCTTTTCCATCTTCAGCCCCAAACATTTCACATCTATATATTGTCTCATGCTTTTGCCCATAATATACACTCTGAAATGCCTTTTGACCTGGGGAAATCTTATTTATCCATCAAAGTTTAATTCAGTGTTAACACCTGGATTAGTTTCGTAGGCTGCTGTAACAAACTACCACAAACTGGGTGGCTCATAAGAACATAAATGTATTGTTTCACCATCCTGAAGGCTAAAAGTCTAAAATCAGGGTGACAGCCATGTTGATTCCTTCCCATGGCTCTGAGGAAGATTCTGTTCCACACCTCTTCCCAACCTCTGGTGATGGCTGGCATTCCTTTGGTTCCTTGGCTTGCAGCTGCATCCCTTCAATCTGTCTCCATTGTCACATGGCCATCTTCCCTCTGTCTCTTCTCTTTTACAAAGACACCACTCAGATGGGATTAGGATTCACCTACTCAGTATGGCCTCATATTAACTTAACCGAAAACATCTTCAAAGACTTTATTTCCAAACAAGGTCACATTCACAAGTATAGGGATGAGGACTTTACCAGATCTTTTGGGGATGCACAATTCAATCCACACTACCACCTCAGTGAATTTTCCTGTTTTCCCAGCTGCTCACTCCTATCTACTCTCAGAGGGCTTGTTCTTATTTCTGTACACACGTCACACTGTTTCCTGAGCATTTGATTCAGCAAATTCTTAAGGACAAGCAGCCCAAGACCCACCATATGGAAAAAACTAAATGCATTGTTATGTACAGGATTCAGAGAGGGCCATGGCTAGAATGTCCTGGGCATGGTCCCTGATTTAAACAAATGCCACAGATCTGCTCCCTGCCTTCCTGAACCTAAAAGAGGCAAGAGACATGACTGCCACAGGCTCAAGGATCCATAGACAACAGACACCAGCCAGGCAGGAGTGGGCTGTGAGGTGCTGGGATTGCCTGCCAGTCAATGTGTACACTCTAGGAGAGAGGGGTAAAGTGTGGCCCAGTAGGGGGTACTTCAGGGATCTGAAGTTTCTGCATCCAGGTCTAGGTAGTGCAGGCCTAAGACAAGCAGGGAAGCCCCTTCTACTCAACCTGGAAATACTTCCACAGGAAGTAGAATGAAATCAATGAGAGGAGAGCAAGCCAGGCATGGTAGTACTGCATCACAGAAAACAAAATATGGAGCAACGTAAGGGGAATGTGAGCTCTTTGTATAGGTACTGATGTGAGACCAGAGGGAATGCTGTTGTGCCTAGGAAAAAGAGGATGCTACTGTTTTTCACTGCATCCTGCATGGCAAACTCTGCCACCTCCCCTTGGACACTGATCTCCTTAGACCCTTCTTCCCACTTCTGACACCTCAGCCCTCTGCCCTGCTGGATTCTCTTTCCCCACTCCTTGATCTCCCTCCTCCACAGGACTAGGTTACTTCTCTCAGGGGCCACCTGTCTGAGGGCTGGGCTCATACATTCATATGCTGCTGAGAAATGGGCACAGAAGTTAGCCCTGTGAAGGGAATGAAATAAAAAAAATATATAGAATGGTCAAAAAACTCCCTATCTAAATTTTCATTCCTTTGATTAGTAGTGTAATTTGCAATCAATACTATAATCCTCTGGAAAAGTAAAAAAGATTTTCCCATAGACAATTAAGCTCTCAAAAACACATCTCGATTGAATCTGTATTTACAAACTCAATATGCCTGGTCTCAAACTCTCCTTTTACAGTTGTTTTTCAGTTTTCAAAAGTTGACATTCATTAGTTTAAATATGTTTGTGAACATAAAATAGACCTTCACATTTGTAAGATATTTGTCCAGAGCCTTTTAAAAAAAGAAGTTAGCCCAAGGCTCTGCAGGTCTCTGTCCTATACAAAGTTCCATTTCAGGAATCTGACCTACAGCAGCCTTCTATAGAGAAGGCCCTGGTACAATAGTGATTGTTATTGCTGTTGTTGTTAGCTGCTATCAAGTCGGCCACTGACTCACAGCAGGTCTATGCACAGTGGCATGAAATGCTGCCTGGTCTTTGTCCATCCTCGTGCTCAGTTGCAGATCAGACCATATGATCCATAAGGTTTTCATTAGCTGATTGTCAGAAGTAGATCACCAGACCTTTCTTCTTCTCCTGAAACCTGTTTAGGCTTATAGCAACATGGAAGCCTTCATTGACAGACAAAAATGGTTGATGTGCATGAGGTGTATTGGCTGGGAGTTGAACCCAGGTCCCCTGCATGGAAGGCAAGAGTTCTACCAATGAACCACCAATACCTTACCAGACAAGAGTACAACTGACTGAATTCGATCCTTCCCCTTAAAGTGGATGCTTTGCTATTGGCATGTGAAGATCTGAGAACAGTTCTCAGAAATCTTTTTTTTTTTTTTTTT
>NW_006921600.1:12947527-12987161 GCF_000298275.1 Orycteropus afer afer | reverse complement strand
TTTTCATTCTCATTTGATTCAAGGAATTTTCAAATTTCAATTTTGAATTCTTCTCTTACCCAGTCTTTCTCAAGGAGGGTGTTGTTCAGTTTCCATGTTTTTACTCTTTTCCTGTTGATCTTCCTATTGTTGATTTCTAATTTTATAGCATTATGATCTGAGAAGATGCTTTGCAGTATTTCAATATTTTTAAATTTATTAAGGCTTGCTTTATGGCCTGACATATGGTCTATCATAGAAAAAGTTCCATGTGCACTGGAGAAGAATGTGTATTGTGCTGCTGTTGGGTGAAGTGCTCTATAGATGTCTGTAAAGCAGTTCTCAGAAATCTTTCCCCCAAAGTGTTCGCTGATAGATTCACAAGTGGCTAGAATTCAGACAATCCCCTTGGACCTCTGTTTTGGTTACCTCTACTGCCGCTCTAACAGAAAATACCACAGGTGGAATGGCTTTAACAAAGAGGGATTTATTCTCTTACAGTTTTGGAGGCTGGAAGTCCGAGTTGAAAGTGCCAGCTCTGGGGGCTAGGTGAAAGCCCCTTGACCTTTGATTTCAGCTCTGCCTCTTTCTCCTGGCCCACTGAAGCTTGAGGCATCTCTTAACTCAGGAAGCTGCTGGTGGCTGAGGCTAGCAAACCCAAGGTTGCCAAGTAAAAAAACCCAGTCCCAAGATGATCAAACAACACAGCAGGCCACTAGTTCAAGTCCAGAAAAGGTCCCAAGATTGGCAGGGCATGGCAGGCTGTTGAATAAAGAGTCGGCTACATGCAGGGTCCAAGCATGCCAAAAAGCTGCATAGACCTTTCTCAAAACTTCTCCTTATATGCTGGAAGCAGACCACATCCCTAAGGCAGCTACTTAGCTGCTCCAGTAGATTCCACCATGGAGTTGATTACCAGTCTTATCATGGGGAATAACTACAACCAGCTGCCCAACCACTCAAAACCAGCACAACAGAGTTGACATGTAGCCTTAACTACCACAACTTCTAAATACTCTATTTTTCTTGATATCATCCATTTCTCCCTGTTTGCTCCAGCCCCATTTACTCAAGTTCAGTAAGCAGAGACTTTGGCTGGTCTGGTGCCAAGGGTGGAGGTGGAGAAGGCAGGGCCATGTGTGCCCTTGTGGAGCTCAGAGCCCAGAGGAGAGGAAGAAGGCTCTGTGCTGGGAGGTGGGCAGGCAGCAGAGACCCAGAGATGCCCCTGGAGAGTAGTTCTTGGCCTCCTGGATCCAACTTCCTCATCACATACACCTCTTTCTTGTCCCTGGATTGCTCTACTGAGAACTCTAGAATGGCAGAGCAGGCAGGGGCTTAAATGTATTTTACTCCCACACCTGCTGAGATAATGGCTCCAGAATGTGCAAACAACCTGCTCCTATAGTATAACAGGTGAGTAACAAAGCCAGGAGGGTAATCTATGTTCTTTTTTGCCTCAACCACTGCCCTGCCCACTGCTACCCTTTTAACATCAACAAATCAGCCAGATATACCCTAAAGCTCAGCCATGAACAACAAACACAGCTGATTTTCTGTGCATGACAAGGAAAACACTTTTATTATATTATTATTATTTTTTTTTTAATAACCCATGAGTGTGTGTGTGCATGTGTAATTTCATGTTACTTTCTCTCCTTATAGTAGTGGAAGGATTCTTGGAAGAGGAAGTATTTCAGTAGTCTCTCAAATGATAGATAGTCTTAGTGGGCTGAACAAGGAGAGATCCCATGGGCAGGAGGGATGGGAATTGGACCCGAAATCTGAGTTGATGAAGGAGTCAGAATGCATGGTGGTGTCATGAGCACCTGTCCTGTGTAAGACTTTCTGCTGGTTGCTAGAAACTGCCAGAAGGCAGCAGCAAGCTCTCCCGCAAATCTTATACCAGCTCCCTGGGCTTTATTCCCAGAAGAAAATAAACCAAATGCACTTTAACCTCCTCCTGCCTGCCAACCAACCAGTGAGGGAAAAAGAAAGAACGAAGCCACCCGACCAGCCACAAGAGAAGCAGAGAGGACTGCAGCCCAAAACCTAGCATTCACCAAGTGTCAGGCACCAATAAGCTTCTTGCTGGTCAAGGGGCCTCTTTTGCTTCTGGGAGGAGGCCAAGTGCCTTGTGGAAACTGCCAGATGCCAGGATCAGTCTCTGGAAACCTCACGGAGAGGAAATCAGAAGCAGAAATTAAAAACACAAGGTTCAGATATTCCCTCTGACACATACTGGAAACAATGAGGAGCCACTTAGCACATTACAGGGAATCACTGTCCCAGACCTTCTCTAGCCATAAGCAGTCATTATGGCAAGACTGGCTTCTAGCTTCCTAGTCTGAAAAAAACAACAGAACTCACTGTGGCAATTCCCCTGGGCAAGGAGGTGAAGTGCACAGAAGATGGAAGAATTAACTTATTGCCCCAGGTGAAGCAAAAGGCTGCATCTGTGCTGGATTCTTTTGGAAATGTTTAAAGTGCTAGTCTATTGCCTTTTTTTAAACCAGAGTATAGTAGAAAAAAAGTATTATGGATTGAATTGTGTCTCCTGAAAGAAAAAGGGTTGTGTGTGTTGGAATACTAACCCTTATTCCTGTAGAAAGGAGAGGCACAATGGTTAAACACTTGGCTGCTAACCAAAATGTTGGCAGTTCGAACCCACCTAGTGTCTCTCTGGGAGAAAGACTTGGCAATCTGCTTCCAAGAAGATTACAGGCTAGGTAGGAATGCAAAATGGTACAGCCATTGTGGAGAATACTGTGGCAGTTCCTCAACAAATTAAAAATAGAACTACTATATGACCCAGCAATTCCACTCCTAGGTACCCAAAAGACTTGAAAGCAGAGACTCAGAGATTTGTACATCAATGTTCATTGTGGCATTATTCATCATAGCCAAAAGGTAGAAACAATCTAATTGCCCATCAACAGATGATTGGATAAACAAAATATGGTACATACATACAATAGAATACCATTCAGCCAGTTGTCTGAATGCTACAATATAGGTGTACATGCAACAATATAGGTGGAGCTTGAAGGCATTATGTTGAGTGAAATAAGTTAGTCATAAAAGGACAAATATGGTATGACTTCACTAATAGAAAAACATAAAAATAGGCAAATGTATAAAGACCAAAGTTTATTAGAGGTCACCAGGAGTGGGAGGAAGGGAGGGGGAAGAGGAGAGTTAATGGTGATAGAAAAATCCCATTAAGGGTAGGGTTGCACAGCTCAGTATCACAATTGCTGTAAACAAGTTGTACACCTGTAAAAAATTGAATTGACATAAGTTTTAGATATACTTGGCTTAGATATACTTTGACCAAAAAAAAAAAAAAAAGCTGCTGGGGCTGCTTATATACAACCAATCACCAATCACCTCAGATTTGGGTCCTTAGTTTGGAGATTTAGGGTCATGGTTTCATGGAACATCCCAGTTAATTGGCCTAATATGCTCAGTGTTTCTATTCTACCTCCCAATTAGTTTCAGGGTGCTTGCAGTCTTAAAAGCTTACAAGCTACAACTCAAGGCACAGTAATTGGTTTCTATTCTCCTGGACCAACAGAAGGAGGAGGAGAGTCTGAAATAGAAGGAGTAAATGGAATGTGTGGCTAATTGTCTCCATGAACAACTGCCTCCTTCACCATGAGACCAGAAGAATTAGATGGTGCATGGTTACCATTACTGAACGATTTGATCCAAGATTCTGTAGAAGAATCCTGGAATCCTGACCAAAAAGGTGTAGATGCAAAACAGAATTTCAAATTCTCACAGAATCAGCCTTTATGGAGTTATGGAAGCTGAATGAACCCCTGAAACCATTGCCCTGAGATAATCTATAAGCCTTAAATCAAAAATATCCCCTGAAGTCTTTTAAAACCCAAACAGTAGTTCAGCTCAGCTAGTAAAGAAAATGCCTCGAGCTCTGTACTCTTTCAACATCTATCTCTGTGGGATCAAATTGACAACAGCAACTAGACAGGTTAGATAGGAACCTTAGGGGGCCATGAGTTTATGTTAACCGGGAGGAACAACTCAGAATAGGTGGGTGAAAATGGTTGTACAACTTGAAGAATGTAAACGAAGTCACTGAATTGTACTTGTAGGAATTGTTGAATTGGTGTATGTTCTGCTATGTATATTCTCAACAACAATAACCACCACCAGCAGCCAAAAAAAAAAAAAAAAAAGGATAATGGCCTAGAACACCTTAGGGCAGTTCTGCTCTGTCACATGGGGTCCCTATGAGTTGGAACCAACTTTATGCCAGCACCCAACAACAGCCTTCCTGTGGATGTGACACTGTTTGGAAATGGGATCTTTCTTATTATGTTAATGAGGCTATGCCAATGTTGGGTGTGTCCTAATCCTAACCACCTGTATGTTATAAAAGAGCAGATTAGACATCAAACAAAAAAAACCAAACTCACTGCTGTCGAGTCGATTCGGACTCATAGTGACTCCTCCTTGGGTTTCTGAGACAATATCTCTACAGAAGTAGATTGCCCCGTCTTCCTTCCAAGAAGTGGCTTGGTGGGTTTGAACCACTGGCCTTCTAGCCAGATTAGACAAAGAAGCATGCGTATACTGAGGAAGACAGATACCATGTGAGGATCACCACGAACCAAGGAAAGTCCCAAGAAGGAATTGGCAAGGCTGAGACCGTGATTTGGATTTTTGGCCTCCAGAACTATGAGAAAATAAATTTCGGATCTTTAAAGGCATCCACTTGTGGTATTTGAGTTACAGCAGTGTTTTGGTTACCTAGTGCCACTCTGACTGGAATGTGTACCACAAATGGGATGGCTTTAACAAGCAGGAGTTTATTCTCTTACAATTTGGGAGGCTAGAAGTCCAAGTTCAAAGTGCTGGGCTCTAGGGACTGAGTGAAGCCCCCTTGACCTTGGGCTTCAGCTCTGGCTCTTGTTCCTGGCCCACTTATGCTAGAGGCAGCTGCTGACTGCTGAGATTGACAAACCCAACAAGGAAAAAGGTACAGTCCCGATGTTACCAAATCACATGGCAGGTCATTAATTCAAGTTCACTGAAAGTCCCAAGATTGGCAGATATGGCAGGCTACCGAATGAAGACTTGGCTATGTGCAGGGTTCAAGTGTGCCAAAAAGCTAGAGACCATCCTCAAAGTTGCTTCTTATACACTGGAAGAAGCTCATATCCCTAAGGCAGCTACTCAGCTGCTCCAGTAGATTCCACCATCGAGTTAATTACCAGTCTCACCATGGGGAATAACTCCATCCAGCTGCCCAGCCACTCAGCCAGGCCCAGCCAAGATGACACACAAACTTAACTACTGCAAGCAGCATTAGGAAACCAAGATAAAGACTGCAGCTACTCCATTTCCATTGGATTCTCATATTTTCTTATGTGAAGCTCAGAGAAAAACTTTGAGCTTCTTTTGAGCTTGCACATTCTTTAAAAGGTGGTACAATTTGGATTTCCTGCCTATTTTTGGTACTCTTTAACAGACCAAAAATAGACTCTCATAGTATGTGTATTTAGCCCAAAATTAGATCTATACTTAAAAGTATCTTCTTAGATCCAAAGTTGGAAAATACTTCTTAGGGAAAGTGTAACTACAAGTTATTCAGTGTATGCTGTACTGGATTAGGAAAAGTAGTATAAAACTGATTCCAGAACTTGAACTATTTTATGCCTTTGCCAAAGAATTATTAAATGTTGACCTCCAAACTCATAACTCACTGGTAGAGTCATGGAGCTCCTGAGGGAAAATAAGTTGCAGTCATCTTGCATTTGCATAGCACTTGGAAATTTACAAAGCACTTTCATTTTCTTTGCCTCATTTATTGATAAACACTCATCTGCCATCAACAGAGCCCAGTGAAGAGAGCAGGGCAGGGGTGGATGCCTGTGGTGCTGGGGTGATAAAGAACTAATCATGGGAACTCAGCCTGTGTAGCTCCTGGCTTCTCAGGGCTCACCCTCTGAGTTAGGAAGCATCAGCCAAGTAGAGTAATGGTTTCCTCCCTGGTGTCTCAGAGGAAGTGCCTAGAGCCGAGGCAGAAGAGCTTGTATCTGAAGAGTAGGGGCTCTTCAAAGATTCATTTCTCTAATTTCAAATCTAGACTCAGCACTTGTTTGCTGTGTTTTTAGCATAGTGTCAACTTCTTTGAGCCTCTGCTATAATTTGAAGATAATACCTACCTTGTGAGGTTGATGTGAAGCATCTTGTCCAGTTCTCTGCTCACAATAATCCTACTCCAGAATCACGTACCCATCCCCCAGATTCAATTTTTCTGTGAGGCTACACTGGTATAGTCAGGGACAGAGCTCACAACCCCAGTCTCAGTTCTCTCTAACAAAAGGCACCAACGGCATAGGCCTTTCCTCTGAGAGAGGCAGTAGGGAGGGGAACCTGCTCCATCATTGCCCTTGAGGCTCTGCCTGGCCCTCAGGACAACACAGTGCTGCTGGAGCAGACACAGACCTTTCCCTGTGGGCAGTTCTGTGCTGTGGAGAGGGGCTCAGCCAGAGAGAAAGATACCAGGAGATCCTCTGCTGCCTTCTGGCAATTCCAAGCAGTCAGTGCAGGACCTGACACAGGGCCGGTGTTCAACCAGGGCTTGTGGTGACACTAGACAGTTTGACTCCTTTCTCCACCCAGATTTCAGGTCCAATCCCCTGGGATCCCTCCCTGTTCAGCCCACCAAGACCATCTACCCTCCTGACAAACTTGCAGGCCAAGCTCTGAGGCCCTGGACAGCAAATGCAGAGAGAGGCTTTGCTCCTGGCTGGAGAAATGTTTGAAGGGCCTGGCCTGTGCTCTCTGTGACACACAACGGGCAGGAGAGACTCAAGTTTACCCTTCAGGTCTTCTCTGAATCTTGAGGAGACAATCACTGTGACACTTGTTGACTTATGCATACCCAAGTGTAAACATGATGGCACAAGTCTGGCCACCACATGCATGTTTGGCCAACACTGCTTTAAAAGCCTTTCTGGATGCCCTTGGGCATGCATTCCCCACTTGCCTCCATCCCCTCATCTTCTTAAACTTACTTCTTCACACATTTATGGTACTTACCTGGCCCCTGAGAGGGTTTGAGTTTACAACATTTGCACAGAGACCCGTAGTCAGTTACTTAAGGGCTCAGATTCTCTAATGGGATAAGAGGAGAAAAGATCTAACCCTTTTTGAGACACCCCTCCACCACCACCACCATGCTCTGCTAGGCCACTGACACACATCAACCCACTGAATTCTCACAGCTACCCCATGACAGCAGTCTTAGTATTCTGCCCCCCCCCCTTTTCTTTTTGCTTATGAGAAAACTGAGGCTCAGGGAGTAATTATTTAAGTTTCAGAGCTAAAACTGGCCAATTGTAAAGACCAAGCCCTTCCCATCACACCTGGACCCATGATTTTGGTGATGGTGATGCATCCCCATTCCCATCCCTTCTGAGAAATGGAGCTGTCCTTGGGTGTACACCCTTCCATCCCCATACACCCTTGACTGGAACGCTGCTGCCCATAGAACTTGGTGGGAAGCCCTCAAGGCTCTTGGAGCTTCACATCCTCCCTCCACAACCCTTCATCAATCTTAGTTCACTGGGCCCCAAATTCAACACCCCCAAAGCCCTGTCTGGTGGACTGGGAGCAGCACAGGACCAGTTCTCTGTTGCCCACGGAGTCTCCTCTCACTAGTTTATGCAGACAGAAGTCAGGCACCACTGAGGCTCACCTGGGGATGCCCAGAGAAGCTGCTCGGAAAGCTCAGCTGTGCTGTTCCTGCCCCGCCTGCATCCCCTGGGGTCATCTGAGCTGGTAAACATGGCAACAGGAGTCACCTGTCCTCATTACCTGGCATCATCCTCCACTCAAGCATCTCCTCCTCATCAGCCAAACAGACACCACAACACTGGAGCTTTGGGCTGTGACTGGGAGACCAGACTACTCTACATATCACATGCAGCTGCCACTCTGTCCCCAAGGACTCACCAGGCCTTATTGTGCAAGTGGGCTAGAACTGGTCTCCACTCTTGCTGTTCCCTTAGCCTGGGGACACTTCCAGCAGACATTCACTGGGCTAGCTCCTTCTCGCTGTCTCTCAAAAAAAATAAAATGAAATAAAAACCCACTTCCTCAGAAAGACCTGCACTGATACTCCTCCCTTCCCCAGCTCAAGTGCCCATCCACTATCCCTCCATCTCTCTCCAAAAAAATAAATAAATAAACAAACTCACTGCCATCGAGTCGGATCCAACTCATAGCGATCCCTCCTTGGGTTTCTGAGGCAGTATCGCTACAGAAGTAGATTGCCCAACCTTCCTTCTGAGCAGTGGCAGGTGGGTTTGAACCACTAGTCTTCTGGTTAGCAGTCAAAGGCCTTGGGCACTACACCACCACAGCTCCTCCATCTCTCTATTAATGTGTTTTCTTTTTTTGTTACACCACCATCTGTAATTGATATTTATTTATTCTTTTCTTTATTTTTTGTTTTTACTTGTCCCACTGGAACATAAATTCAAGTCTGGTCTTAGTCATGGCTGTTTCCTGAGACCCTAGCACACTGGCCAGGCTCCAGCAGACTTCCAATAACTAATGAATAAATTCCCTTGTTCTAAGTGCTTCTCCTGGAGGTTGCAGCAGCTCATCGGAAGCACAACAAAACAGGCACAGTGGCTATCAGCCCCGTTTTGGCTCAGAGGTAATTTCATAGGCTCATCTCAACTGCTTCAGTCATGTGGTCAGAAGGGACCAGTGCCTGGAGAAGGCTATCGTACTTGGTAGAGTACAGGGTCAGAGAAAAAGGAGAAGATGGTCAAAAAGATGGAACAACACAGTGACTGCAATGATGGGCTCAAGCATAGCAATGATTGTGAGGATGGTGCAGGACCAGGCAGTGTTTCATTCTGTTGTACATAAGGTTGCTATGAGTTGGAGCTGATTTGAGGGCACCTAACAACAAGGAGCTCTGGTGGCATAGTGCCTAAGGCATTTGACTGCTAACCAGAAGGCTGGTGGTTCAAACCCATCAGCCACTCCTCAGAAGGAAGACTGGGCAATCTATTTCTGTAGAGATACTGCCTCAAAAACCCAAAGAGGGGTTGCTATGAGTGGGATCCGATTCCATGGCAGTGGAAAAAACAAACAAACAAGGAGCCTGACTATTGGGCTTTGAAACCCAAGTCTGACACTTCCTGGCTGTGTGGCTTTGGACAAGTAATTTAACATCTCTAATCCTTAGTTTCCCCATCTGTAAAACACAATAATAATACAAGCACTTCCCTTCTAGGCTATTAAGAGAATTAAAAGGGACAAGCACAGAGCAAGCACTTGATGAATAAGACTTTTCTAAATCACAGGCCAACAGCACACAGATGTTTAACAATATGTGATACTTTCTTACACTGGCAGGCTAATCACTCTTTTGGCTTTGTTTTTTGTCTTTTTGCTTACACCCTACTTTTCTTTCCTCTTTGTCCTGCCACCCCTGTATTATAAAAAACATAAAAATTTGTATTGTGGCATTTAACATACTTAAGCACATAACATCTAAATACATCATTTAATGAATAATTAACAGTATCTCATTATCTTTTCACATCCAACATGGTATGTTGGGATGCTCTTTTTCATTCCTGATATTGACAATTAATTTGATTTTGTACATTTTTTTCTTGATCAGTATCAAGAGAGATTTGTTATTTTTACTGATTTACTGATCTTTTGAAGGACCAACTTCTAGATTTGTTATCCTGTCTTGTACATATTTTCCCCACACATTTTTTTTTAAATCAAGGACTAATTTCTACATAATAAAATGCACAGATTTTAAGTGTATAGTTCTCTATACACTTAAAATTTTTGATAATAGCATACATCCATTTAACCAACACCTGAATCAACATGTACAGAGCAACAATTACCAGAAAGTTCTTTTGTGTTTCCAGCCAATCTCCCACCCTCCCCCAAAGACTACAACTGTTCTGATTTCTATTGCCATAGATTAGCTTTGCCTGTTTTAGAACTTCATATAAACCATGCAATATGTTCTCTTCTGTGTCTGGCTTCATTTGCTTAATAGATTGTTTTTTTTTAAAAAAATAATAATAATTTCAAACTTCAAGAAAACTTGTAAGAATAGTAAAAAAAAAAAAAAAAAAACCTCCCACATCTCCTTATTGATTCCCTGTTAACATTTCACCACGTCTATTCACTCTATCTTTCCAGTTTTATGTTTATACGATTATCATTTGCCTTTTTCTGAATCATTTGAGAGCAAGTGGCAGGCACCCCATTACCCTTAAAGACTCCAGTGTATATTTCCCCTCCCACAAGGGCACTCTCCCACAGACTCCAGGTATAACACCACCAGGTGGGGACATGGGGTTCATCCTGGGATCTGTCTGCCACACCAATCAAAGTGGAGTTTTATGAGTAAGTATAGTTGCTCCCTCTCCTCCCCACACACATGGTGGACTTACTATTTTTATTTTTACCTGGCATTTATTTTCTGTTGGAGAATGACCTCTTTCTCTATGTATAAAGTCCTGAGACTATAGTCACTGAGGTTTCCTTTATTCTCTAGGCATGGTTGGGTGAACCAAGGCTCTTTCCATACTCTCTCCACAGACTCTGGATCTTGAACAGAGTAATGCTGAGACTGGGAAAGGCACCATTGGTACAAGAGTGAACACACTGACTCTGTCCCTCTTTGGAGAGTCAGGACAATATGGAAATGTGTGTGGGGGGGGGGGAAGGGAGGCTTGCTCTAGGCAACCAGAGTTGAATTGAATTGAAGAAAGACCCAAATGTGATGGGGCATAGGAATCCAGATGATTTGTTTGTACTTATTTGGGTCCAACCAAAAAACCAAATCCACTGCCATTGAGTCAATTCCAACTGATAGCAATCCCATAGGACAGAATTAGAACTGCCACATATGATTTCCAAGACTGTAAATCTTCATGGAAGCAGACTGCCTCATCTGTCTCCCAAGGAGTGGCTGGTGGATTCGAACCACTGACCTTTTGGTTAGCAGCCAAATGCCTTAATCACTACACCATCAGAGCTCCTCTTTTCTAAGTAGGAAATATACAAAGATGAATACATGAGAAAGCTGCAGCATGTCACTAGGACTAACTCTGAGTTAAATATCTAGTCAGAGATGGAGCTGGGATTCACAGTCAGGTCTGCATGCCCCCACATCCACATTCACTTCCATTCCATGCCACAACAGTGAAAATCCTCCCCAGTGTCCATGGACCTCTGCCCAGAGAGTCATTGGGCTAAGTGAGAGGTGGAGGCTGAGAAACAAAGCCATCTACCAGGTGTGGCAAAGCCTCTCTCCCTGACCAACAGGGAGTTCAGAGCTACCATGGTGGGAAACAGTAAGCAGCCCAGCACCAGTGACCCCATGTAAGCAGGTGAGATTCTTCCAGGAGACTGCAGTTAAGCAAGGGCCAAGACTGGAGCCTTTCTCTTGGCCCGTGCCTTACAGGGTCATTATGGAGATATGGGACATGCTTCTGCCCTCCTGGATCCCAGAACCATTTTTGTCTGATTTGGGGAGAGAGCAATGGGCAGAGAGGAGGCTATTGAATACACCAAATATATTGAACACCTACTATGTACTAGGAGCCCTGATGGCACAATGGTTAACCATTGTGATGGCACAATGGTTTGGCTACCAATTGAAAGGTCAACAGTTTGAACACACCAGTGGTTCCAAATGAAGAAAAGCCCGGTGATCTGCTCCCATAAAGATTCACAGCCTAGGAAACCCTATGGGACAGTTCTTCCCTGTCACATAGGGTCATGATGAGTTGAAATTGACTCAACAGCACACTACAACTATATATTAGACTCTCTGTTGTGTATCACACAAGGTAGCCTCTTCAGAGAGGTGAAGTGACTCACCAGGATCACAGAGCTAGAAAGTGGCAAAGCCAGGACTCTGAATCCAAACCCAGTGAGTGCTCTTACCACTACTCCACACGGCTTCTCACCATACTGGGTCTTGGGGAATGTGCTTTGTGTGGAGATTGAGAAGATGAGCACTGTGTTGTGTTGCCTGAGTTCAAATCTAACCCCACCACTTGCTAGGTATGTGATTTGAGGCAAATTATTTAATCTCTCTGTACCTTACTTTCCTTATCAACATCCTACTAGCACCTACCTTGTATGATTGTGTGAAGATTAAAATAACCACATGAAGCACTTAATTCAGGGTCAGGAACACAGTGTTCAGGGAATGTTAGGCTGTTATTATTGTCCTTATGCTGCTGCAGTGAACATGGCTCTCTTGGAGACTGAAGGACAACTGTAGTTGGAGAGAGAAATAAGAGAATGAAGCCCTCAGAACTGGCTGTCTTTCAGCTCTCTTTGGAACTTGTCACTCAAGGAATGAAATCAGCAGCAACCACATGAGTTGGAATCAACTCAATGGCATTTAACAACAATAAGCCACAGCATACCCTTACAGCATAGTTCTCTATCCTCTACAAAAGCATTTCACAGACATTGTCTCATTTTAGCCTCATAACTACCCTGTCTGGTGGGTACTACTACTCCCTTCCGCAGTTGAGGAATGGAAGCTCTGAGGTACTATGCTCTGAATAGCAGGCATGTGATGGAGGAGCAGACGTCAGAGGCAGGGAGCGTGTAGAATGACCTACATCAGTGATTCTCAAATTTGAGCCCGTATCAGTATCCCCTGAGTTGTTGTTGTGTGCCGTCAAGTTGGGCCCCGACTCATAGCAACCCCTCCTTGGGTTTCCGAGGCGGTATCACTACAGAAGTAGGATTGCCCAACTTTCCCAGGAGTGGCTGGTGGGTTTGAACCGCCAGCCTCCTGGTTAGCAGTCAAGTGCCTTAGGCACTATGCTACCAGAGCTCCTGATTGTTGTTGTTGTTGTTAAGTGCCGTCGAGTCGTTTCCGACTCATAGTGACCCCATGCACAGCAGAACGAAACACTGCCCGATCCCGCACCAGCCCCACAATCCCTGCTATACTCGAGCCCATCATCGCAGCCACTGTATCAATCCATCTCGTTGAAGGCCTCCCCCTCTTTCGTCGACCCTCCACCCTACCAAGCATGACATCCTTCTCCAGGGAATGGTCCCTTCTTACAACATGACCAAAATAGGTGAGACGAAGTCTGGCCATTCTCGCTTCCAAGGAGCATTCTGGCTGCACTTCCTCCAGGACAGATCTGTTAGTTCTCTTAGCAGTCCATGGTACTTTCAGCATTCTTCGCCAGCACCACAACTCAAAAGCATCAACTCTTCTTCGGTCTTCCCTATTCATTGTCCAGCTCTCACATGCATACAAGGTGATTGGAAATATCATGGCTTGTGTCAGGCGCACCTTAGTCCTCAAGGAGATATCCTTGCTCCTCAGCACTTGAAACAGTTCCTTCGCAGTTGACTTTCCCAATGCTACACGTCGTCTAATGTCCTGACTGCTGCTTCCGTTGGCATCGATTGTAGAACCAAGCAATGTGAATTCCTTGACAACCTCAATCTTCTCTCCATTGATTGTGATGCTGCTCATTGGTCCAGTTGTGAGGATTTTTGTTTTCTTTATGTTGAGATGTAATCCATACTGCAGACTGTATTCTTCAACCTTCATCAGTAGGTGCCTTAAGTCATCCTCACTTTCAGCAAGCAAAGTTGTATCGTCTGCATATCTCAGGTCCTGAAGGGCTTGCTAAAAACACAGATAGCTGGCCCCACCCCCAGGGTTTCAGATTCCCTAGGTCTCGAGTTAGGATTTGGTCTTGCTCAGTGCCCTCTAATTGTGAGCGGCAGCGACATCTTGTGGTGAAGTGTGGAAGAATCCCTGGGTTCCCTGCGAACCTCAACCTCAGAGGGGTCCACAAGTCTGGGATGATGCTGGGCCAGGGCAGCACCACCCAGAGGCCCTTGGGCAGCCAGAATCCAATAAGACTCAGTGTCAGGCCAGGAGTGTGCAGACACCTGCGTGCCTCATTTTACTCTAGAGACAAACTCATTGCCATGGAGTCACTTCTGACTCATAATGACCCTATGGGGTTTCCAAGGCTGTAAATCTTTACAAAAGCAGACTGCTATGTCTGTCTTCTGTGGAGTGGCTGGTGGGTCAAACTGCCTAGAAGTCGAGTGCTTACCATCATGCCATAAGGGCTCCTTTCCCTATACACAGGAAAACCTAATCTCGTTTCCTGGAACTTCCATCTTCTTTTCAGAATATGCTTATCTTCTTCTTTTTTCTTTTGGTCTTACCACTCCCAAAAGATGAAGACATTTGCAGGCAAGAGATGGTCTGACTCCCAAGTCAGGAGAATGTCTCCTTGAGTGGGAATCCTCACTCAACAATTGCTTTCAGCACGAAGGAATATTTTATAACATGGACTATTATCCCTGATACTTAACACAACCCTGGGCAGGATTTTCTAACTGCTTAAAGTTGGAGAAATGATTTGTGAGCATGTGGAGAAGGGAACTGTAATCACTGAAGGCCTGTGTGTGTAGCTGTTATTTCACCAGCTTGGGGTGAGACTATCTCTGGAGGTGGGAAGCTGTGGGGTAGGAGAGCAACACTGGGTCTGTGTCTGGGACCTGGGTTTGAGTCCTGGCTCTGCCTTTAAGCTGTAAGACCTTGGGCAAGTTTTTTGAGATTCAGTTTTCTGAGATTCTGTTTGTTCACCTGTAAGATGGGGAAGATGGAGTGCCTTCCGGTTCCTGGCACCTGAATGGTGGTGTTGGGTACTACAAACTCACTGCCTTGAAGTTGGATCTGACTCACAGCGACCGCTCCTTGGGTTTCTGAGGCGGTATCACTACGGAAGTAGATTCCCCAACCTTCTTTCCAAAGAGTGGCTGGTGGATTTGAACTGCCAGTCTTCTAGTTAGCAGTCAAATGCCTTAGGCACTACAAGTCGATTCCAACTCACAGGGACCACATGTGACAGAGTAGAACTGCCTCATAGGGTTTTCTTGATCTTAATATTCCTGTGGAGCCTCTGGCTGGGTTCCAACCATCAACCTTAGCGTCTGGAGGCAGAAGTCAGGGTTGGATGGCACCTGCCTGTCCGTGTTGCCCCATGCTCTCAGTGCCTCACACTGACTGGGTCAGGCAGCCAGAGGAGGACACCGATCTGGAATACCAAATGCAGGGGCATCCAGAAAAGCAAATCTAACTCCTGCTCCTGGACCAGCAGCCCTCAGCCAAAGCGCAACCTCCCGGGGTCTCTGCTTCCCCCAGCAAAAATGAGGGGCTGTACGCGCCTCCACCGCTCCCTCTCCATCTGACATTCTGTGGAATTTTCTCTTGAAGACCAGAGGCTGGCTCCTTCACTGGAATATTAATAATTAACCTCGAGGTCGGCGAGATGGCTGGTATGGTGGGGGTGGAGGGAGGAACAGTAAAAGGGAAGGAGACCCCCTGCCCTGCTGCCTCCAATTCGGGGACCCCTCGGGCAAGGAAGGGGGGAGCAAGCCTTGCTCTCTGCTGTCTCCTCTCATCCTGCGCTGTGTTTGCCTCTCTGCTGAGTCACTGTGGCCGTGGCCAGCTCACTTCAGCCTAGACCTCCCACAGGGGACCGGGATTACACCGACCAGAGCATTCTTTGTCCTCCCACGTGCCACTCCTCCACTCTGAAAAACCTGGAGCCTGCAGCTCACAGTCAGCAGGGGGCGCCCTGTCTGAGCCAGGAACCTGCAGGCGGCTGGCTAAGGGCCCATCAAGGGATTGACCAGTAAGGCCCTGGCTAGGGTTGTGTGAGGTTGTCAAGGTGGTGCCCTCCCATAAAGCCATAAGCCCTCCCAGGTGAGATAACTAGGTCAGCTTAGCCTTGCACCCCCTCCCACCCTGTCCTGGACTTGCCCTATTTCAAAAAGTGGCCTGGGAGGTTACTGAGGGAGCCAAAGTCATTAGGTTGAGGTCAACCTCTTGCCCAGCCCTGACCAATAGAACTCACTGCTGTGTCAGAAATGTTCTGTGTCTGCACCGTCCAATACACTAGCTACTGAACACAAAAAATTAAAGTACAAAACGTGCAACTGAGGAATTTTTAAAAATTTAAATAGCCACATGTGGCTAGGGCTCTAGTCCACAGGCAATCACTTCTTCATCAGCCTCTCTCCACACTCTCCCCCGGGGGGAAAAAATTCTGGAAAAGATCAGATAAATTAATTGACAATAAGAAGCATGGAAGTAATACAATTTAAAACATCATCACCCTTTCTGTACCAGGTTAGGGACCTCATGCCAAAGGAACTGGGTACAGGCACTGGTGGTAGATTTTGGCAGGACAGGAAGCTCCACAGCACCCTGAGCCTGTCTCCTGTTAAGGCTACTCCCAAGTTTAAAGCCTTTTTGGGCAGCAGGAGACCCCATCTAATTCTACTGTGAAGCCATAGGGCACCAGTAAAGTTGCTAAAGAAGTCCAGCATCTCCCACCTCCAAATGGTAGTTGATTTCCACTCATGGTGACTCTATAGGACAGAGTGGAACTGCCCCAAAGTGTTTCCAAGGCTATAAATCTTTATGGAAGCAGACTGCCTCATCTTTCTCCCCAAATGGCTGGTGGGTTCAAAGAGCTCACCTTTTGTTAGCAGCCAACTGCTTTAACCACTGTGCCACCAGGGCTCTTGGCATAGGATCCTACTTTTTCTCCACAGTCATGAGGTTGAGGAGGTCACCTAACATTTCACCCAGCAGCCACCTGCCAGCAGGCCAAAGGTCACTATGTTGGCCAGCCAGGTTTGGTGATTTCACTTTAATTGCAGTAGAGCCTCTGATGTGAGTGTGGCACTGTACAGGCTGGCCTCAAGTGCTGTTCCTGCACTGTGTGGGTAGAGTGAAATGGGACAGGCCCCCACAGAATGCTGTGGTCTTGGGGTTAAGGCAATCACAGCAACTCAGAGATAGTAGCTCAAGTTGATGTCCCACAGCCTAGAGCTAGCAGGGTGGAAATCTGCCCACCTGATCCTTGTGCCCTTGTTGTTCCCTCCCCCTCTGTCTGACCCTCTGAACCCTAGGGAATAACTGAGAGTAGCAAATAGGTAAAAGACAGGTAGTGGGCATTAGTATAGGAATGGAGTCGTGGATGTCAAAAGACCCCAGTTAATCACTGCACATCTATGTGATGGCACATAATTTCTCTGTGCCTCAGTTTCCCCAGCTATAAATGGCAATAACCATATGGGTTGCTTCAAAGGGTTGGTATGGGGTCAATTCAGATAACAGGTATTTATTCACTCACAAGCCCACCCATTCACTAAACCTTTATTAAGAATGTGCCTGGAACATGACAATCTGTTTTCTCAGTAGCAGCAAAAAAATCAAGAAAGACCCCTCTGGGAGACCCTGCCCATAGTGTCTTCAGTACCAAATACCACTACCTATACATACAAGGTCAGCACCAGCCTTTTTAACTGTGTGAGCCTACTGGCCCACCGACTGACCTACCTACCACAGGGGAAGAGTAGGAATACAAACTGGAGGGGCTTAGGAGTAGAATGTACTGCAAGGGGGAGGAAGGAGGAAGAAGGGCCAAGGGGAGGGGGGAGGAGGAATCTGTCTCACCTCTATGACCTCATCCGGCTCTGTGTTCTCATTGCTGAGCTGCTGGTCCAGGCAGCTCCTGGGGAATTGCTAAGCTGGATGTGACTTCTTAGCCCCACGGCTAGCAGCCAGATCATAGGTCCCTCAGACCTGTTTTCTCAGGTTCTTGCCCTCGCCCCTCTCACTTACCCGTACTTGGAGACTTAACCTCACTATCAGTTTCTCTTTTCCCTGTCTTCTCCCAGCCTCAAGGATGAGGTTTGGAAATGGAGGAACCTGGAGGAAAAGCCACCTAAGAGACCCCAGCAAGAACTAGGCCCACAGCCAGGCTCCCTGGGGCCTTTGCCTTGTGGCAGCGATTCAGCTCAGAGAGCTTGTACCAGCCTTGCCTAGTAGCACCTTCCAGGCAGCTGAGGGGCTGGCCTAGACCAGGGTGAGAAGGTGGATTCTCTCACTCAGTGGCAAGCATTGTGCCATTTCTTCTGGGTACGGTGCGTAGTGAGCCAGGCTATGTGGTCAAACAATCTGGCACATGGAAGGTAGAGGAAAGAGAATGGGAAAGGGAAGCAAAGATGGTTTGCGGACAAGCCTAAACTCTGGTTGGAGGTATCTTCAATGCCGTCCCTCCAATAGGGACTGGCACATGGGCCTGATGCCCTGAAGAGCACACTCAGTATCATGTTGTTACATTTCTACCATCAGGCTTGGAACTAGCCAAGGACACCAGCCATTGTTTATCTTCATCGTACACCCTTAACATGCCTGGTAAGAGCCTCTACTGCTGAGAGATCAGTCAGCACTCACAGAGCACCTGCCCACCTGTGGGCCAGGCTGCTGGGAGGGAAACAGTCACCAGGCACTTCCTGCATCCTGAGCAGCTGGCTTAGCCAGTCTGGGCCCCAGTTCTACCAGTTACAAGCTTGGCCTCCTGAGCATACATTGTTTGGAGAAGCTCAATGGCAGTTTTACATGCAACTAAGCAAACATCATTCTCCACCTCCTCATAACCCTTTGAGACCCACAATCCCCTTTTCTTGTGTTAAGATGAGCCTGCTGACATAGATGGAAGTATATGGAGGTTCAGCCCCTGATGTGGGACCTACGAATGTCCTGCTGCCCAACTCTTCATTTTCCTCCTTCTTCAGATGGTTCCAGCCAGAGGTGAGCCAATCAGTGAGCACTGTGGTTTGAGCACCTGCTGTATGAAGAGCCGTGCTGGGTACTCATTGACACCTTTTGTGTGGCCTGCCCAGCCTTCTTTATTCTGGAAAAGCAGTCTAATCCTGAACCTGAACCCACTTGTTGGTCTGCTTCCTGCAGAATTAAGTATATTCCTAAAAGGAAGCACCTGGCCCAGGACTGGGCAGTAAAAGATTTCAACCCTAGCCCCCACCCAACCTCAACAATCAGTTCAGGGATTGGGACCAGAACTTTTGCTAAAATCAATAAGGAAAAAGAAACTCAGTCTGCTGCTGGATTATATAAACCTGGCATTGCTGGTGGGCATCTTGCCACCATGTGAGGAGAGCTGAGCCCAGGAACAGATAAAGGCCAATTCCTAAAGACATCCCTTAATCTTCTAGAGCTACCAGGCCTGGAGTTGTCATGATATGAGCTTTATTCATTTATTTACATATTTATTTATTTATCTACTTACTTACATAAAACTCAACCAAACCCACTGCCAACAAGTTGATTCCTACTCATAGTGACCCTATAGGACAGAGTAGATCTATCCCATTGGTTTTCCAAGGCTGTAAATCCTTGCAGAAGCAAACTATCACATCTTTTTCCCCCCACAGTTGCTGGTGGGTTCAAACAGCTGACCTCCTGGTTAGCAGATGAATGCTTTAATCACTATGCCAGCAGAACTCCTCACTTACTTATCTATTTACTTACTTACTTATTTAGCCTAAGTTAATTTGGGTTACATTTTCTGTCACTTAGGACTAACAGAGTACTGGCTAAAATAGGGAGAATAGAGGTTCCCAGAAAAATAGAGAAAGGAAATGAAGTGGTTTCTACCTTCAGAAAGGTCCTGGGCAGAGAAAGGAAAATAGGGTTCCCATCCTTGGGTGTTTGAACCCACAATCTGGTTTTTGACACATGTGTACATATGAAATATACAGTTAGAAAATTTTTTGTACTTTTTATTTCTTTACCAAAGTAATACATATTCATTGTGGAAAACTTACACAAGAAACAGGGAGAGAAAGATCCACTGTGCCCACTGTCCACTGTTTTTCCTTTTTCAGTGTGTGTGTGTGTGCACATAAACCAATCACTGCCATCAAGTCCATTCCAACACATAGTGACCCCCATCAGGTTTCCAAGGCTGTAAATCTTTACAGAAGCTGACTGCCTCATCTTTCTTCTGTGGGACAGCTAGTGGGTTTGAACTACTGAACTTTTGATTAGCAGACAGTTGCCTTAACCACCGACAGCACTCCTTACTCTTTTACAAATGCCAGTGGGATCATACTGTACATATCACTTTAGTGTATTTTTCTCTTCACTTACCAGTCTATCATGACCACAATCTTTAGAAACATACAAAAGAAACTGTTGGGAGACAAGTTTTGTGGCACAGTTTTGCAGAGTGGTACATCTTGCCCCTCAGCTTCCTATCTTGATTGAAGAAGAGGCACAGGAGAGATTATCTGTGGACAAGAAGCAGCAGTTTTTCACCATAATGTCACCTTGAAAGGAAGGCTCAAAAATGGAGCATTCACCCATTCAATAAAGAAATATGTATTAAGTGCCTCCCATCTGCCAGGGACTATACTATGTGCTTAGGGTGTGTTGAGCAAAACCAGACATGGACCCTACCCTTATGGAGCTTACAGCATAGTGAGGCAAAGTCTCTCATCAATTACTCCCCAAATGAATGTGAAACATGAGCTGTGGCAGGTGCCACAGTGCACAAAACAGGAGGATTTGACCTACTCAGGAAGGCTTTCCTGAGGAAGTGAGGTTTTGGCTGGAATTTAAAGTATGAAAAGGTGTTAACCAGGCCAAGAGAAGTGGGTGAGCATTCTAGGCAGAGGAAAAAACAACATAAGCAAAGGTCCTTAGTAGTTGAAGGAAGTAGTGTTGTTAGCTGCTGTCAAGGTGGCCCCTGACTCATGTCAACCCATGCACGAGGGAACCAAATGCTCCCTGATCCTGTGCCATCCCCACCACTGACTGCAGATTAGACCATTGTGAGCCATATGGTTTTGTGGCAGTAGATCATCAGGCCTTTCTTCCTAGTCTATCTTAGTCCAGAAGCTCCTCTGAAATCTGCTCAGCATCACAGCAACATGCAAACCTCCACTGACACACAGGTGGGGGCTGCACTTGAAGTGTGTTGGCCAGGAATTAAACCCAGGTTTCCCACACAGAAGGCAAGAATTCTACCACTGAACCACCAATGCCCCTGGAGAAAGTATAATGAGAAACCAAGAGAAGTTCATTGTGGATAGAGTGGAGAAATGGAGAACAAAAGTTGTAAGGGAGAGCAAGGGTCGTCATGTGAAGTGGGAGCAGGTAACAGAGAGAGGCAGGGCCCAGACAATGCAGGGCCCTGTAAGAAGCATTGATATGGTTTGTTACTATACTAAGAGCAAAGGAAAGCCATTGAAGGTATGTGGTGCCATGATCAGATCTGTGCTCTGTAAAGATCATGTGACTGCACTGTGTGGAATGGTTTGTTGTTGTTGTTGTTGTTATGTGCCATCGAGACGGACCCGACTCATAGCGACCCCTCCTTGGGTTTCCAAGGCAGTATCACTACGGAAGTAGATTGCCCCATCTTCCTTCCGAGGAGTGGTTGGTGGGTCTGAACCGCCAGCCTTCTGGTTAGCAGTCAAGTGCCTTTAGCCACTATGCTACCAGAGCTCCCAAATGGTTTGGATGGGTACAAATGGGCTCAGGTATAGCAGTTGGATAGCTACAGCAATAGTCAAGATGTGAAAGGGTGTGATAGCTTGAACGAAGGGGATGATATAGGAGGTGGAGAAAAAGGAAAGATTAGGGGAAATATTTAGGAAATAAAATCAGCAGAATACTGTAATAGTTTGGATGTGGAGGATATTGGGACGAGAGAGAGGATGTGTGTGTGTGTGTGTGTGTGTGTGTGTGTGTGAAGAGACATGCCTGGCTCCCAGTTCACTCAGCAGCGGGGAGGATGGTACTGCTGGCCACTAAGCCAGGAAACACTCGGGGAGAACCAGGTCAAGGAGAATATGAAGTATTCAGTCTTGGATATGTTGAGTTGGAGCATCCAAATAGCGATATCCAGTAGGTAGGTAGTTGTCAGGAATTCAGAGAAAGCATGTGTGAGTCATCTGCAAACTGTGTACACTGACCCAAGACTTAACAAGGTGATAATGGTTTTGACCCCAGCTCATTGAACATCAATCACTATCCTGCTGAGACACAGTGTCCCCAAGTGTTCAGTGAGGGAAGGGTGAGGGGTGAAGCAGGGAAGAAGGGAGGGAGAGGAAGAGGGACTACAGTGCTGTACAGTTTAACATTCTCTGAATCTGTGAGCATCTGAGGATGACGTTTGCCCAAACATCTCTCCCCCCACTGAAAATAAATAAATAAAATGAAAACAAACAAACAAAAACCCCAAGGAGTAAGTCCTCTAATTTTGGGAATGTTCCTGACTCTCTTGACTCACTTTTGGGTTGTTTTTCTTGTGACCCTCGCTGTCCCTTCCTCCTTCAGATGGGAGATCATCGTGGGTGTCCAAGATTCCTGTTCTTGAACCAGAAACCAGACATTTCCTCTTTGGACAGAAGAGTGAGCTGAAAAGTGGCTCAGATTCTCTGAGGCAGGTTAAGGGTCAAAGGCATGAACTTGGTAACAAGGATTTTTCTTGCCATACACTCTCCAGGGCACTTTCCTCAAGGTCTTCCTTTTGCAAAGTAACTCCTCTCCTTCCCTGACCTTAGCCTGTTTTCCCCAGAACTTTCCGTTCTCTGCACTCTTTTAAAAAATGTGTTACCAGGTTTCCATGCAGTGTTTGCTTATTTCACAAATGACCCAGTTCCTGAAGACGTCCCAGGTTCTATTTCTATTGACCTTTCTCAGCCAGAGCAGCCCATGGAAGAGAGTCTTCCTGGAATGTTCGACTGACAGCCAGCTCCCTCTTCCAGGTCTCAGCCATGAGCAGCCATGAGCTAAGAATCTTCCACCCAGAACTCATTATTAAGGAAGGCCCTACTATGTGCTTGACTACCAGTTGACAGATTGGCATTCAAATCCACCCAGTAATGCCACTAAAGAAAGGCCTGGGGATCTACTTCCATAGAATAGATAAGAAAACCTTGTGGAGCACAGTTCTACTCTATAACACATGGGACCACCATCAGTTGGAACCAACTCAATGGCAACACGTTTTTGTTTTGTTTTATTATCTACTTTAGACATTGGAGATACAAAATGAACAAAGCCCCAACCCAGCCCTTGAGAAACCCTCCTTCCAATCAATAGTTTCGTAAGTCTGATCTGGATTAAAACCCTGTGCTGTTGAGTTGATTTCCACTGACCTTTAGGACAGAGTAGAACGCCCCATAGAATTTCCAAGGCTGTAAATCTTTATGGAAGCAGATTGCCACATCTCTCTCCTGCAGAGTGGTTGATGGGTTCAAAGCACCGACCTTTCAGGTAGCACTTGAGCACTTAATATTTTCCCCGAAATTCATTACCTTTCTCTTTGCCATATTAAAGCTTGATTTCTGCTCACTCACTCACTTAGTTTTTGAGTTTGTTCCAAAAACCATTAATACTAGTGGTTATCATTTAATGAGGTCATCTCATGTATCTGTCTTGGTATGAAGCACTTCACGTCCTTCATCTTGTTTAATCTTCAAAACAACAATGAAGTAGGTACTATTTCTCCCACTTCATTCTAGAGAGCCTGAAAGATATTGAGTCATTTGCCTGAGTTCAAACAGCTGGGATTCAAACTCAGCATTAGTCTAACTTGAAAATGCCAGACTCTTGGCCACTCTTATATGCCACCTTTGTTGGGATAGCAGAGTGTTTTTTTTTTTTTCCCTGAGAACTTGGTGATAGCCACAAAGTGCCAGCTTAATTAGAATGTAACCCCTAAAAGTGCAGGAATATTGTGTTGTTCAGCCTAGAGGTGCCTGGCAAATATTTGTTAAATCAGTTTGAACATACAACCCTCATCTCCATTCTTACAAGCTTTCAAGCCTCCATCCAAGCTTCAGCAGTAGATCTCCATTCACCTAGAGTAACGGAGAAAGATGGGAAGTGTTCTGGTTACCTAGTGCCTCTCTGACAAGAATATACCATAAAGGGGATGGCTTTAATGAACAGGAGTTTATTCTTAACAATTTGGAGGCTTTAAGTCCAAGTTCAAAATGCCAGCTCTAGGGGCTGAGTGAAAACCCCTCAACCTTGGGTTGCAGCTCCGCCTCCTGCATCCGTCCCACTAAAGCTGGATGCTTTTCTTCACTCGCTGCTGGCTGCTGAGGCTGACAAGCCCAAGGTTAACAAGTAAAAAGTCACAGTCCCGATGTTTCCAAACTACATGGCAGGTCATTGATTCAAGTCCATTGAAGGTCCCAGGATTGGCAGAGCATGGCAGGCTGCTGAACAACGACTTGGCTACATGCAGGGTTCAAGTGCACCATAAGCTAGACACCGTTCCCAAAGCTGTTTCTTATATACAGGAATCAGACCACATAGTGAAAGGCAGCTACTCAGCTGCTCACAGTAGATTCCACCATGGAGTTGATTACCAGTCTCATCATGGGGAATATTACATTCAGCTGCCCAGCCACTCAACCAGGCCCAGCCAAGATGACACACAAATGTAACCACCACAGGAAGCCAAGATTCAGAGAAGGAAATGCTGCCACCATGAAAATCTGCCTTCTGGGCCATGAAACCAGAAGAACTGGGTAGTGCCCGGCTGCCGTTACTGAATGTTTGTAGAAGAATCCTGATCCATAGGGAGGGCAAAAAGGAACGGAATCTCAAGTTCTCAATGAATTACAGATCTTTTGAAGCCATTGAGACTGGATAAGTACCTGAAACTGTTATCCTGCATCATCTTTAGACTTTAAACCTCAAAACAAAACATTTCCCAGTAGCTTGCTTTGAACCGAACAACAGTTTAGCCTAATTAAAAAATATGGCTGCTTTGAGCATTGTACTTTCTCAAAGATTTATCTTTGTAGGATCAAACTGACAATAGCATCTCAAAAGGTTAGCTGAGAAGTTTAGGAGAAAGTGATTTTACATTAATGGTGGTGCAATGATTTGGAAAAGAATAGTGAGAAAGTTATACAACTTGAAGATTGTAAATAATGTCAGTGAATTGTACCTGTAGAATTTGTTTAAATGGTGTATCCTTTGTTTTTTGTATATATTCTCACAAAAAAATAAAGGGAAACCCTTCTCCCCACTTATCATCAAGCACAACCTTGAAAAACTATCAATTGCAATGGATCAAATACATTAATACACAGGATGAGGATGAATCTTCTAGCTGGAGGGATTAGAGTACCTCTAAAACCAAACCAACTTACTGCCGTCGAGTTGGATCTGACTCATAGTGACCCCTCTTTGGGTTTCCAGGGCAGTATCACTCCAGAAGTAGATTGCCCAACCTTCCTTCCGAGGAGTGGATGGTGGGTTTGAACTGCCAGCCTTCTGGTTAGCAGTCAAATGCCTTAGGCACTATGCCATCAGAGCTCCTATGGAAAGAAGATGTTGTTATTGTTGTTATGTGCCCTCGAGTTGGACCCAACTCAGCGACCCCTCCTTGGGTTTCCGAGGCAGTATCACTATGGAAGTAGAATTCCCCATCTTCCTTCTGTAAAGATTTGCCACCTTGGAAACCTAATGGGGGTTGCTATGAGTTGGACTTTACTCAATGGTAGTGAGTTTGGTTTTGGTTTTGAGTAGTTTGGTAAAGTGCTAGTAAATGAATAGGCACTTGCATTTCTCTGGTATGTTTGAATTTCTCCAGTTCTTCCTTTAAACCTAACACCGGAGCTCTATGCCAATGCTTTAATCTGCCAGTGACCTTGAATAAAAGCAGAAAGTTTTTAGTAAACAATGAAGCAATTATTTTTGAGAAAAGTAAATTGAAGCAAAGTTATTATCTTCTAAATTTGTTTCTCTATTGATAACTTTAGAAGTGTTCATATGACTCTATTAAAAATTTCCCCAACCTTTCAGGGCAAAGACCATCCTCCTTCATAAACACTAAGCCAAGAGTTGCAGAGCCATTTATTGAGTGTCTGCTATGAGGCAGGCTTCCGAGGTATATCATTACTAAATCTTGCAACAACCTTGCAGAGTAGGCTTGATTACTCCCATTTTAAAGATAAAGGAGCTCAGAGAGGTTCTGTAACTTGTCAAAGCGCACATTTAGAAAGAGGCTGAGACTGGACATGAGCTTTTCTCCCAGCTCCTTGGGATTCAAGTCAGCCAAATCTCTGTCATCTTCACATGCCAAACTTTACAATTTCAAAAGAAAATGGGCTTATCAGCTATGTGTCGTTAGGTAAGTCACTTGACTTGACCCCGCTGGGTCTGTTTTCTCAAGTGTAAAATGGGTTAGGAAGGGTAGGCCACATGTACTCCAACATCCACTCCAGCATAGAGATGACATAATTTTACAAATTAAGACAAGCAAGATGGAGCTTTGCCTGAAGAAATGTAATACTGGAGCATAAATCTAAGAAAAGAGTCTACTCGTGTATTCTAATCTGTGTGTGTGCACAATCATGTCATACAAGCCTATATGAGTGTGCACAGATCCCATATGCATGTACCAGCTCCTGTGGGTGTGCACAGAGCCTGTAAGGGTCCCAGACGGTGGGTGTGCAAAAAGCCCCTGGGTATGTCAAGCCTATAGGTGTGTCAAGTAGCTTGTTTTCTGGCTCTGGAAATTGTCTCTTGCTTCATGTGGCCTGACCTCTCCCCAGAAGAAGAGCAAGCTGTTCCCCAGGAGTAAAATCAGCAGCTCTGTGAGCTGCTCTCATCAGCCTCAGCCTGGCCCTTTCCCGCTTTCTGGTGCCCAGGAGAGGCCTGACCAATGTGCCAAGTCTCCCCTAGTCCTCTGTATTTGGCCCAGGCTTTCGTCCTGCTCCTGGTTGACATTTTAATCCTCATAAGGAAGCTTTCCTTGGGACCTAAGCTCCAGCTCAGAGCAGTTCCTCTTGGCGACAACTTCTTCTGCCATGCCCTCTGTCTGCTCCTCAAGTGAAGGTGCCAGATTCCCAGGAGGATGAAGCAGAAGTAGTGCTCCCCACCTAGAACAGAGTGAGCCTTGTCAGCATTAGCGATGGGGAGATTAGGGATATCAGTGGGGGAAGTGCCCTGGGATAATAGGGCCAAAAACCAAAACCAACAAAACCCATTGCTGTCTTCTGGTGACCCCATGAGTTACAGAGTAGAACTCCAGAGTTTTTTTGGCTTCAATCTTTATGGGAACAGATTACCAGGCCTTTCTTCTGCAATGCTGGGTGGGTTCAAACCACCAGCCTTTAGGTTAGTAGTTAAGGTGCCTCAACAGAGCCAAGGGGTCATAGTTGTTCTTGTTGTTAGGTGCCCTTGAGTCATGTCTGTCTCATAGGGAACTCATGCCCAGCAGAAGAAAACACCGCTGGGTCCTGTGCCAGCTCCATGATCCTTGCTATACTTGAGCTCATCATTGCAGCCACTGTGTCAGTCCATCTTGTTGAGGGTCTTCCCCTCTTTCGTCGACCCTTCACCTTGCAAAGCATGACATCCTTCTCCAGGGAATGATCCCTTCTGACAACATGACCAAAGTAGGTGAGACAAAGTCTGGCCATTCTCACTTCTAAGGAGCATTCAGCTGCACTTTCTCCAGGACAGATCTGTTAGTTCTTTTAGCAGTCCACGATACTTTCAGCATTCTTTGCCAGCACCACAACTCAAACGCATCAATTCTTCTTTGGTCTTCCTTATTCATTGTCCAGCTCTCACATGCATATGAGGCGATTGAAAATATCATGGCTTGTGTCAGGTGCACCTTAGTCCTCAAAGAGACATCCTTGCTCCTCAGCACTTGAAAGAGGTACCTTGCAGCTGACTTGCCCAGTGCTACACGTCATCTAACGTTTTGACTGCTGCTTCCATTGACATCAATTGTAGAACCAAGCAACATGAATTCTTTGACAACCTCAATCTTCTCTCCATTTATCGTGATGCTGCTTATAGGCCCAGTTGTGAGGATTTTTGTTTTCTTTATATAGAGATGGACTCCATACTGCAGACTGTATTCTTCAATCTTCATCAGTAAGTGCCTCAAGTCATCCTCACTTTCAGCAAGCAAAGTGTGTCATCAGCATATCACAGATTGTTAATGATTCTTCCTCCAATCTTGATGCCATGTTCTTCTTCATATAGTCCAGCTTCTTGGATTATTTGCTTGGCATACAGATTGAATAAGTATGGGAAAAGGATACAACCCTGACACACTCCCTTCTTGATTTTAAACCTTGCAGTGTCCCCTTGTTCTGTTTGAACAATGGCCTCCTGGTCAATGCACAGGTTCCTCATCAGCACAATCAAGTGTTCTGGAATTCCCCTTCTTCTCAATGCCATCCACAATTTGTTATGATCTACACAATCAAATGCCTTTGCATAGTCAATAAAACACAAGTAAACATCTTTCTGGTAGCCTTTGCTTTGAGGCAGGATCCATCTGATAGCAGCTATGATATCCCTTGTTCCATGTCCTCTTCTGAATCTGGCTTGCACCCCTGGAAGTTCTCTGTCAATATACTGCTGCAACCGTTTTTGAATTATCTTCAGTGAGATTTCACTTGCGTGTGATATTAATGATATTGTTCGATAATTTCCACATTCTGTGGGATCACCTTTCTTTGGAATGAGTACAAATATGGATCTCTTCCAGTCAGTTGGCCAGGTAGCTGTTTTCCAAATATCTTGGCATAACTGAGTGAGTGCCTCCAGTGGGGCATCTGTTTGTTGAAACATCTCAGTGGGTATTCCATCAATTCCTGGAGCCTTGCCCTTTGCCAATTCCTTCAGTGCAGCTTTGACTTCTTCCTTCAGTACCTTTGGTCCTTCAGTACCATTGGTTCTTGATCATATGGCACCTCCTGAAGTGGATGAAGATCTACCAGTTCTTGGTACAGTGACTTTGTGTATTCTTTCCATCTTCTTTTGATATTTCCTGCATCATTCAGTATTTCGCCCATAGAATCTTTTAGTATTGCAACTCGTGGCTTATTTTTTTTCCTCAGTTCTTTCAGCTTGAGAAATGCCAAATGTGTTCTTCCCTTTTGGTTTTCTAACTCCACGTCTTTGCACATTTCTTTATAGTAATTGTCTTTGTCTGCTTGAGCTACTCTTTGAAATCTGTTCAGCTCTTTTATCTTGTCATTTTCGTCCATTTGCTTTAGCTACTCTCTGCTCAAGGGCAAGTTTCAGAGTCTCTTCTGTCATCCATTTTGGTCTTTTCTTCTTTTCTCATCTTTTTTAGTGACCTCTTACTTTCTTCATGGATGATGTTCTTGATGTCATTCCACAATTCTACAGGTTTTCGGTCACTAGTGTTCAATGCATCAAATCTATTCTTTAGATGGTCTCTAAATTCAGGAGGGATATAATCAAGATCATATTTTGGCTCTTGTGGACTTGTTTTAACTGTCTTTAACTTCAAGTTGAACTTGCACATGAGCAGTTGATGGTCTGTTCCACAATCAGCTCCTGGCCTGGTTCTGGCTGAAGATATTGAGCTTTTCCATCACCTCTTACCACAGGTATAGTTAATCTGATTCCTGTGTATTCCATCTGGTGAAGTCCACATGTACGACCTCCATTTGTGTTGTTGAAAAAAGGCATTTACAATGAATAAGTCATTGGTCTTGCAAAATTCTATCATACTATTAAGGGGGGTCATAATTATACATCCATAATAAAAATTTACATGATTGAAAAGAGAGTGAGCAAAGAAAACTGAGAGAAGGAAAAGGTGCAAAGAAGTAGGGCTCCACAGACAGTAAGGATGAATTCTTCCCAGATTATTCATAGTCCATGCCCTGGTACACTCTGGGATTACCAATCCCTGACCAATCAGAAATCAGCTAGAGTTCAGGTCCCCAGGATCCCTCTCTGCCCCCTCCCAAAACTCATCCAATAGCCTTGAAACAAAGGGGTCTCAGGACCCCCATTCTTGGTTGATCATACTCCCAGTTAGCCACTGTGGATGCAAGGGGTGGTGGTGCAAGGGACCCTGTTTCTGATGGACCCCTTCTTTCTGTCCAGAGCCCCTGTGGTTAATATAAATATGAGTTAGGGCTGGGACTGAAGAAGGGTAAGCTAGGATGGGAGTGCAGGGACACTAGAAACGAAAACATTTGATGTCAAAGCCTGCTTTGCAACAGGGAAAAAACTTCACAAGGATTCCGTAGGAGGTACCTCATCAGGCTTCCTTCCTTTCCAGCCCTCGTCTAGAAAAAGCCTAGAGCTAGAAAGGCCCTCATCCCAGCTACCCTCCACATCCCTACCACTATACTCCTGGCACGAGGGGCTGTCCTCCCATATATACGCTCTTACCCCTGGTTTTCCTTATCATGGGGGTTCCACTTCTGCTTAGACTCAGGGAGCATGATCCCTACCCCTGCAGCTCCCACCCAGCACAGGCTGTGATGGAAGGGGACCCAATTCACTTCTCCGCCACCTCAACTTGCCTGACCAGCAAATCAGACAGGGAGGGTAGGGAGAGAAAGGGCTGGGGGCAGAGGGGTTGTCTGCGAGAGGAGATGGGTGGGAGGGGAAATGTCCTACCCCTATCCTCTCAACAGTACATGAAAGGTATGCAAATACTGTGCAAAAATAGCTTTCAAATTAGTTTGTTTTCCACCTAATCATCCTCTGTCCACCCTACCCCCACTTCATCAAAAGGTCCCTATGATCCTCCAGGTCCATGCCCCACAAAATCCAGTGAAAAACTTTCTTATACTCAGCACCTGACAGCATTTCCTCCACCTTCACTCCCCCACCCCACCCTAAGCACATCCTCACCTACCCAGACCATTGCCTGACTTTTGGTAGTCTGAGGAACCCTTACTGCAGCCTAGCTGAGGTGCCTTTTGGAGGGTCCCCTCTTCTCTGGTTGAGACTTTTCCCTGATGCAGGAGATGGGGCCTCTCCTGGGAATCCAGTCCCAGTCTTAGACACCTTGGCACTTGGCCTGAAGGTCCAAAGACTCTCCAGGCAGGGAGTGGCACGGTGTGCTCTGTCTCTGGCACTGTCACCTGACTGGACCCTTATTATCAAGATTACTACTATGATTACTATTTTTATCACTAGGGTAGGAGTCCTGGCAGCCTGAAGAATGCGTTTCCTTACCCAGAAGCTGACTGGATGTCAGCCCTGAACTGGGGTAACCAGCCAAGTTTAGAACTCATATTTAGAGTTGAATGTAAAGCAATTGCCTGAGGCTACTTGGAGTAGTTTCATATACATCATTCTTTTGGTGAGCTGCCTCAAGCCCTGTTCCAGCAGGGAATGATCTCACAGGTCTCAGAATGCCTGCTGCGCTGTCTCTTTGCTGGCTGCTGCTGAGTTGCTTCAGGCTTGTGGAGACTCCGTGCACAACTGAAGAAAACACTGCCTGGTCCTCACGCCTGTTGCAGATAAAACTAGTGATCCATTGGCTTTGTGCTGTCTGATTTTCAGAAGTAGACCACCAGACCTTTCTTCCTAGTTTGTCTGGAAGCTCTTCTGAAATCTGTTCGGCATCACAGCTTCCACTGACAGAGAAGAAGGCTGTGCATGAGGTGCCTCGGCTGGGAATTGATTCTGGGTCTCCTGCATGGAAGGTGGGAATTCTACCTCTAAACCACCAATGTCCTCAGGCTGCTTTAAAGGGATAGCTATGGAGCTCTGTCCCACCCTTCTTGAAGTACCAGGGTGGGTGGCTCTGCCTCTGTATGAAGTCCATAACTAGCCCCAGAGGCTGCTGGCTGTGCCTCTTCTCCAGTTGCTTCCCTGGGCTGGAAGAAGGTCCTCACACCCATTCCCTTCCTGAGGTTGGCCCAGACTCAAACTGAACCTGGCCGAAGTTCCTGGGGGAGAGAGGAAGCCCAGTAATCCTTAGCCCAACTCTGCCAGAGACCGGAAATGCTTCAGCCAGTTTCAAAGACACTGAAACCAAGGGAAGGAAGCTGCTGGGGTGGGTCCTCACAGCAGGCCAAGGCCTTCCAGACAGAGCATGGGGTACATGAGAACACCAGGTCTGGAGCCTGCCCACGACTGGGCTGGAAAGTCCAGATGAAGCAGTGAGCAGGGCCCAGATCCTCCATGAAATCCAGCACTCCTTGGACAACTGAATTTGTTGTCTCTTCCACACTAATCACACACATGACTTGGTCTCCAGGAATGGAAGACAAGGGGCTCTAGATGACTCACATCCCTGGTACCTCATTCATCTGATATCAAATAGGACTTCATCTCAAAACCCCCAGAGGTGGAATTCTCTTCCTTTCAAAAATTTTCATGAATAGTAGTTCTGTACTTGGTACTGCCCATACATTTATGTCTAACTACAATCCTTTTGGAAAGTCCCTGGGTAGGTAGTGCAAATGGTTAGCATGCTCAGCTGCTAACTGAAAGATCTACCCAGGAGTCCCTTGGAAGAAAGACCTAGCTCTCTCCTTTTAACAACTCAGGCTTTGAAAACCTATGGAGCACAGCTCTGCTCTGACACCCATGGGATCACCATGAGTCAGAGTCAATTCAATGGTAACTGGTTTGGTACAATCCTTTCAGCTGCATTCTTAGTCCATTTTTTCTATTTGTTGTGATTAAAGAAAATACTGAGTCTAAAAGGGATCTTAATAAAGTCATGTAAATAATCTCCCCTACCCTCCACATCAGCCTACTTTGTTGGATCAACCCGGGCAGAGGTGGTCCCAGGCCAATCTGGACTCCTCGACCCTTCTGCACTCGATTCTAGAAAATGAACCTAGTGCTCTTTGTTAATCTCTTTATATGCATCACCTTGTTTAGTCACCAGAACCCTGTGATATGTGCATTATTATTATCTGCATTTTACAGATAAAGAAACCAAGGCTTAGAAAGCTCCAATATTTTACTCAAGGCCTCATGATCTCAGTAAAAAGGACAGAGCCAAGACCGGAGTCCAATTTTGACTAACTCTGAAGCCAGTGTATTTAACAGCTACTGTCCTCCCTTCTACTTCATTCTCCCCAAGCCTTCCTAAGTCATGGGGTGGAGGTGAGCCCATGGAGTAAGGGTTACAGTAATTTCTTCTCCTTCACTTCCCCTCGCCTCACCCTTCTTTCCTCTCACCTCTCCCTCCTCCTCCCCTCTTCTCCTTCTTCCTCCTCTTCTTCCCCCTCTTCCTCTTCTGCTTCTTCTTTTTATCCTTGTGGACATATTTTGTATGGATCAATCCACTGATTAACCCATAAAATGTCCACAGTAAAACAATACAGCAAGTATCCTGAGAAGACACCCTTCTAGTTAATTGTGGGCAAGCCCCTCTTCTGTTCAACTCTCTTCACAACCCCTCTCTCCTTGATTCTTGCTTCTTCTACCAAAAACTCAACTAGGTATCAACAAGTGGATTCTGACTCATGATAACCCCATGTGTGTCAGAGCAGAATTGTGCTCCACAGGGTTTTCAGTGGCTGACTTTTCAGAAATAGATTGCCAGCCTTTCTTTCAGGGCACCTCTGGGTGGATTTGAACTGCCAGCCTTTCATTTAGCAGCCAAACATTTAACTGTTTGTGCCATGCAGAAGCCTTTCATTCTCAGGGCACCTTAAAGGTTTTTAGTCCCTCAGCCTCTTCAGGGAGGCAAGTGATGTTATGGGGTATCTCTCCTACCTCTCCCTGTGGAGGTAGAACCAGAGCTTTTGACCCATCTCCTCCAGGGAACAATTAATTTCTATAGGAAGGAGGAAGTGGGATGCTGAGTGGAGATTTGGGGAAAAGGGCACAAGACCAGATTCTGCTACGGTAGATGAATTTCTAGCTATAAGTTCATTCCAAGATAAACAGCACTGCCCATCCTTTATTTGTGGGCTGATTGGAGATGTCACTCTGACACTTGTACAATCCACTGGAGCATTGTGGGTCACCCTTGAGTACCTGAACCATCTCTTGGGCCAGATTTGGAGACCCCCACCCCAGCCCTCTGGCCAACTCCATCCTTCCATCCTGAATCCCCTTAGCTCCACCAGGATCTTTGATTTTCTAAGGTTTGGCAAGAGATTCATCAGGACATGGGGATCCTGGCTCTAACACCCAATAGTTCAATCCTGTCTTGTGAGAAATGGCCAGGGAAGTTGGAGGTGGTAAGACATAATTTCCCTGATCTTAAAAAGCCTCCCAAGTCTCATACATAGCTGGTGGTGCTAGCCATTCTAGAAAATTTTTAGTAATATCTATTAAAGCTAATTTTAACTTTACCTTTAATAAATATTACCAAAAAGTTGCTGGAATGACAGGCTCAAGCATAGCAAGAATTATGATGGCAGAGGACTGGGCAGTGTTTCCCTCTGTTGTACAAAGGATTGCTATGAGTCAGATCTGACTTGATAGCAACTAGCAACAACATTAAAGCTAAAAGAAACCCTGATGGTACAGTGGCTAAAGCACTCAGCTGCTAACTGAAAGGTTGGTGGTTGAAACCCACCAGTTGTTCTGTGGAAGAGAGTGTAGCAGTCTGCTTCCATAAAGATTATACAGCCTTAGAAACCCTATGGGATAGTTCTACTCTGTCCTATAGGGTGGTTATAAGTCAGAATCAACAACAATGGGTTTGGTTTTTTGGTTTATTAATGCTAAATGTGAGCCTTCTCAGCAAGGCCACTTTTGATATATAATCAATAGAAAATCAATGCATGTGTTCACCAAAAGATAGTCATAAAAATGTTCATAGCAGCTTCATTCATAGTAAAACCAAAACCACTGCCATCAAGTCAATTCTGACTCATAGCCACCTTATGAAATTGTCTGATCGGGTCTCCAAAGCTGTAATCTTTATGTAAGCAGATTTGTCACATCTTCCTCCTATAGAGTAGCATGTGGGTTTGAACTGTCGACTTTTCAGAAACCAGCCATGCACTTGACCACTATGCCACCACCGTTCTTTTCATTCATAATGGCCCCTAAACAACCCATATGTCCATCATGGGAGAATGAATAAATGCATTATTATGTATTTATACAATGGAATACAACACAGACATGTAAAAGAATGAACTGCTACACATAGTAACATACATGGACTTCATAGACATAATGTCGAGCAAAAGAAACCAGATGCAAAAGAGCTTTATTGTATGATTCTATTTTTATGATAAGGAGCTCTGGTTGCATAGTGCCTAAGGCATTTGACTGCTAACCAGAAGTTTGGAGGTTCAAATCCACTAGTCACTCCACGGAAGGAAAACTGGGCAATCCACATCCACAAAGATTTATTGCCTTGGAGTCACTATGAGTTAGAATCGACTTAATGGCAGTGAGTTTGGTTTTGGTTTTGGTTATTTTCATGAGGAAAAGTGAAGAACAGGTAAAACTAAAAGATAGTAATCTCAGCCAGAGGGAGGAGTATTTTCTGAGAAATTGCATAGAAAGTCCATAGGGTGCTGAAAATGTTCTCTTTATCTGAGTTGAAGCTTCAAATATACATGTATTACATATTAAAAATCCATCCAGTGGCACATTTGAGATTTGTGTATTTTATTATGTAACATATCCATTCATCTACCCATCCTATCTGTTACAGATTGAATTACGTCCCCAAAAAATATGTGTTGTAAATCCTAATCTCTATGCTTGTTCTAATCTCATTTAGGACTAAATTATCTTTGCTATATTAATGAGGCAGGATTAGTATAGAGTGTATTATGAGTCAGTCTCTTCTCAGATATAAAAAGAGATTAAACAATCAAGCAGAGAGAGAGAGTTAGGGTAAGATAGATGCCAAGACCCATGGAGATCTCCGAGGAACCAGGAATAAGAAGCTGAAGAGACAAGGACCTACCTCCAGAGCCAGCCCTCTGAATTCTGACTTCTAGCCCCCTAAACTTCGAGAGAATAAATTTGTTATTTAAAGCCATCCACTTGTGATATTTCTGTTTTAGCAACACTAGATAGCTAAAACATTATCGAAACTAACCAAAACCAAACCCACTGCCATCAAGTTGATTTTGACTCATAGTGCCCTATGGGACAGAGTAGAACTATCCCATAGGGCTTCTAAGGCTGTAAATCTTTACAGAAACAGAAGCAGACTGCCACATCTTTTTCCCAAGGAGAGGCTGGTATGTTCAAACTGCCAACCTTTAGGTTAGCAGCCAAGCGCTTAATCACTGCACCACCAGGGCTCTTCCTACCCTTCCAACCTCCCCCACCCCCCAAAAAACTCCTCAAATAAGGTATTATGGATTGAATTCTGTCCCTTTAAAATATGTATTAAAGCCCTAACCCTGTACTTGTAAATATGACCCTGTTTGGAAATAGGGGTTTCCTTCATTATGTTAATGTGGCCATTCCAGGGCAGGGTGGGTCCTTCATCTAATCATTTCTGAGTGGTGTCTGAGTAGTGACTTTTAGCCTTCAGAACTGTGAGAAAATAAATTTCTGTTCTTTAAAGCCACCCACTTGTGATATTTTTCTTATGGAAGTGATAGCAAACTAAGATGGAGGCTACAAAAATATTAGGTGTTTTTTTTTTCCCCCTGATGAATTTCACTGCTGTGAAAATTAGCTGGCTGGCATAGATAAACACTATTTCCTTTTCTATGGCCCAGGTTTAGAATAGCTGTTCCCCAGTGTTCTGGATAATTCAAAGACTGGATTACTCTGTGTGTGTGTATGTGTGTGTGTGTGTGTGATATGTTGGATTAGGTGATGAACTGACAAAGGGCAGGCATTATATATGTGAAATTCCCCTTAACACTGTACCACCCACAGAGAGATTTATTTCAACAAAAATTTACTATAGTGCCTACTATGTGCGAGGCACTGAGACATAGTGATAAAACAGACAAAAATTTTTGCTCTCATGGATCTTAGTTCTAGTGACCCACTCCCACTCACTGCTGTCAAATCCATTCCAACTCAAAGTAACCTTATAGAGACCCTACAGGGCAGAGAAGAATGTCTCTGTTTTGATTCCAAGGCTGTAATCTTTATGGAAGCCACATTTTTCTCTGACAGAGCAGCTGGTGAGTTCAAACCATCAACCTTTCAGTTAGCAGCCAAATGCTTTAACCACTGTGCTACTAGAGCTCCTTGTAGTTACAATAAGATGGAGGGAAAGGCTCTGTTTTAGGGTTCTGGCTTGCTTAGGCATCTTAGGTAGGGCCTCTCCCCGTCTTGTGTCACCCCCTTTCAGGGAAGCCCTGAGCTGCTCCTCTGTAGACTGGGGAGAAGGGTGGGGTGTGCACAAACAGATCTGTTCATCACAGTTATGATACCAATGAATATTTGCAAACCATCTAGTTTTAACTAATGTGTAATGTATGATAAATGAGTCTTCTTGGCACAGTGGTGAAATGCTTAGCTGCTAACCAGAAGGTCAGCAGTTTGAACTCATCAGCCCTCTCCTGGGGAGAAAGATCTGATAATCTGCTTCTGTAATGATTTGTAGCCTTGGAAACCCATGGGGCAGTTCTACTCTGTACTATGGTGTCACTATTTTTGGTTTTAAGGTACAATAGTCTTCCCAAAGCCTGCTGGGAAAATCCCTAAGAGGTCAGGTCTCTAGGGAGGCAAGTAAGGTGGCAAGTTAATGAGCTGCAGAGCAGACAATTCTTATTTGATTTCTGATCCTCCCACCTCTTCTCTGTGTGACTGTGGATGGGTCCCTTCATTCTCTGAGCCTCCTTATCTGTAAAATGGTGATAGTCATATCTATCTCAAAGGGCTATTGTATGGATTAATTGAAATAGGTCAGCTCTTGCTTGGCACATAGTGATTGTGAATTAAATGTTGTTGTTTGTTGGCTGCCTTCAAGTCCTCCAACTCATGGCGACTCCATGAATAGAACTGCTCCATAGGACTTTCAAGACTGTGACCTTTCAGAAGCAGATCCCAGGTCTATCTTCTGAGATGCCTTTGGGTGAGTTTGAACTGCCAATCTTCCAGCTAGTAGTTGAGTGCTGCATTAGAGCTTAAATTCTAAAGCACTTGGTTTTGGAAAGGCTTCAGTCTATACAGCAGGAACCCTAACTCCATTTGAGTCTTGACATAAGTTCAGAAGCCACTTGAGTTCTTTATGTTACTTCCCCAATGCTTGCTGACCATTAAACTAGCAATATGGCTGTGCTTAGACAATTATGGGTCAAACCCAAGGAGGGGACAGTTTGCCCACAGGACGAATGTTGGGTTTTTGTTTAATTTTTATTTATATTTATTAAAAATTTTTTATTGTGATTTGGGTGAAAGGAAGAACATAGTTGAAAGTAGATTGTGCAGGAAGATGCTTACACAGGAGCTAGACAACCTATCTAGGCATGATTGAAAGTAGCCAATCAGACACATGTTATGTAATTTAAGTTAAAGTTTGGGGTCTGGGTACTATGACTCATGGTCACATGATCATGAGTCATAACCTGACCACCACCTTTCCAGGTAATCAAAATTCCGGAACCAAACCTGTAGCCTTTTTTAACCTGCAGTTATGCATGTATCCCAATCCTTGGTCTTCCCCTGCTTCTGTAGTCCCACCTATGACAGTGATGAATTGACCCACCACCAATCATGATCTGAGGAGCTCTGGTGGTACAGTGGTTAAGCCATTGGGCTGCTAACCAAAAGGTTGGTGGTTCAAACCCACCACCTGCTCCATGGGAGAAAGGTGAGGCAGTCTGCTTCTGCTTCCATAAAGATTTACAGCCTTGGAAACCCTATAAACCAAACCAAACTCACTGCCATCAAGTTGATTCCAACTCATAGTGACCCCCTTTGGGTTTCCGAGGTGGGTAAATCTTTACGGAAGTAGATGCCCAGTCCTTCCTCGGAGTGGCTGGGTAGTTCTATTCTGCTCTGTAAGATCACTGTGAGTAGGAATTGACTTGACCTCCGTGGGTTAATTGTAATCTTGTGATGATTTCCTTTGTTTTCTGTTATATATAATGAATACCATGGGTGTAATTCAGTGGATTCCATTGGCCTTTGTACTGGGTACATGCTGATTGTTTTTCTCATCTGGGTGATTGCTTTGTCTTTGTCCTGTTTATGATTTAATAAGAGTCTAACGAGTCTTTATAGAATATTTTTGAATCTGGGGTCTTTTTTACCCCAGCACAATGCTTAATCATATGCATTGCCCAGGAACTTTTGTGAAATAAATACCAAACCAAACCCACTGTCGTTCAGTCAATTCTGATTCACAGCAACTGGGTTTCCAAGGCTGTAAATCTTTAAAGAAGCAGACTGTTTCATCTTTCTTCTGTAGAATGGGTGGTGGGATTGAACCACCGACCTTTCGGTTAGCAGCCAAATGCCTCAACCACTACACCACCAGTGCACCTTGTGAAACAAATAGTGGTTGTGAAACAAAAATTAATTGGAAAGACAAAACAGGGCATTCAAAACCTGAAACACATCTACTTGAGTGAGTGTTTTCAGACTAATGTGTTCTTCATGGCAAAGATCACTGTCTGACTCAGTGGCATGTAAGAACAACAACACAACAGTTGCAAGCTATGCCCATGCTTGAACTCAATTGTCTTCCACATCAGACTAAGCCATCCCTGTGGCAGGGTCTGTGTTGCCTGATCAGATTAGAAGGCCATTTTGGGGCTCCTCTTACATAACAGCCGAGGTCACACTCCTTTCCAGCTCCAGGTCTTAGCTTGTGCTACTACTCCATGGCCTAGAATGCTTGCTGCTCTCCCCCTGCCACACTTGCCTCTACCCCAGTAAGTTGCCAAGTGAAGAAACTCTTAGACACCCTTCAGGACAAAGCTTCCTCCAGGAAGCTTCCTTCAACTAAGCCTGAAACTAGCTCTTTATTTTATCTCCTCATGGCATCCAGTAATTCCTCAGAACACCGACTGCTAAAAATAAATAAATACCAGCAAACCAAAAAAAAAAAAAAAA
>NW_006921600.1:12936150-12937701 GCF_000298275.1 Orycteropus afer afer | reverse complement strand
GATACTGCCTCAGAAACCCAAGGAGGGGTCACTATGAGTCGGGGCCGACTCGACGGCACATAACAACAACAACAACAACAAAGTGCTTAGATTAGTTCTGGTGCAAAGTATGTAGTGTAAATAAGTGTTAGTTATTATAATTGTTAGGGAGCTCTGGTGGTGTAGTGCCTAAGACATTTGAATACTAACCAGAAGGCTAGCAGTTCAAACCCACCAGCCACTCCTGGGAGGGAAGATTGGGCAATCTACTTCCATAGAGATGATATTGTTAAGTGCTGTCAAGCCGTCAAGTCGGACCCAATTCATAGCAATCCCTCCTTGGGTTTCCGAGGTGGTATCACTATGGAAGTAGATTGCCCAACCTTCCTTCTGAGGAGTAGCTGGTGGGTTTGAACCGCCAGGCTTCGGGTTAGCAGTCAAGTGCCTTAGGCACTACACCACCAGAGCTCCATCCATAAAGATACCACCTCCTCATGGCATCCAGTAATGTTGGGAAGCCCAAGGAGAGGTCCCTATGAGTTGGATCCAACTCAGCAGCAGTGAGTTTGGTTTTTGCTTTTTATATGAGATCTCTGAAAAGGAAATAAGGAAATCAATACCATTGACAACAGCTACCAAAAAGATAAAATACTTGGGAATAAATCTACCAAGGATACAAAAGACTTAAACAAAGAAAACTATAAAACACTAACTACTTCAAGAAACTGTGAGAGATCTACATAAATGGAAGAATATACCACTGCATAAATAAATAAAAGAAAAGAAAAAAAGAAGGACATACCATGCTCGTAGACAGGAAGATTGACCATTGTGAAAACGTCAATACTACCCAAAGCAATCTGCACATTCAGTGCAATCTTGATCCAGATTCCATCAACATTCTTTAAGGATGTGGAGAAATCAATCACTAATTTTATATGTAAAGGAAAGAAATCTCAGATAAGTAAAATACTACTGAAGAAGAAGAACAAAGCAGCAGGAGGTCTCATGCTCCCACAACTCAAAACCTACTGTATAGTCACAGTAGTCAACAGCCTAGAATTGGTCCAATGACAAACTCATAGACCAGTGGAACAGAATTGAGAACCCAAAAATAGACCCATTGACCTATGGTCAGCTGATCTTTGACAAAGAACCAAAATCCATTAAATGGGGACAAGATAGTCTCTTTAATAAATTATTGTTGTTGTTAGGTGCCATCGAGTTGTCTCCAACTCATAGCGACCTTATGTATAGCAGAACAAAACAAACAGTGCCTGGTCCTGTGCCAGGTCACTGGCACGATTCCTACTATGCCTGAGCCCATAGTTGTAGCCACAGTGTCAATCCATCTTGTTTAGGATCTTCTCCTCTTTTACTGACCTTCCACTTTACCAAGTATGATATCCTTTATCTTTAATAAATGGTGCTGCCAAAACTGGATATTCATTTGCAGAAAAATGAAACGAGATCCATACCTCACACCACACACAAAAACAAACTCCAAATGGATCAAAGATTCAGTGTGAAACCTAAAACTATAAACGAGCAAACAACAACAACAAAAAAAAA
>NW_006921600.1:12917095-12935760 GCF_000298275.1 Orycteropus afer afer | reverse complement strand
GTGGGTTTGAACCACCAGCCTTCTGGTTAGCAGTCAAATACCTTAGGCACTAGGCTACCAGAGCTCCTTAGAGAGATGCAAATCAAGGCAACCATGTGATACCATCTCACCCCAGCATTAATAGCAAAGTTCAACAAGACAGAAAATAACAAATGCTGGTGAGGATATGGAGATATTGGGACTCTCATACACTGCTGGTGGGACTGTAAAATAATAAAACCACTGTGGAAATTGGTATGACGATGCCTTAAAAAGTTGGAAATAGAAATACTATTTAATCCAGAAATCCCATTACTAGGTAAATATCCTAAAGAAGTGAGAGCCAGGTAGATATATGCATACCCATGTTCACTGAAGCACTATTCACACTAGCAAAGAGATGGAAAAAAACGTTAAGTGCCTATCAACAGAAGAATAGACAACGAAACTATGGTACATACATGCAATGGAATACTATGCAACACTAAAGAATAATGTAGAATCTGCAAAACACTGCATAACATGGATGAACTTGGAGGACATGATTGTGAGTGAAATAAGTCAATCACAGAAGGATAAATGTTGTTATTAGTTCACTATTATAAAAAAAACAAAATAAAAACCAAAGTCACTGCTGTGGAGTCAGATATGACTCATAGCAACTCCTCCTTGGGTTTCCCAGGCTGTATCACTACAGAAGTAAATTGCCCAACTTTCCTTCAGAGGAGTGGCTGGTGAGTTTGACCACTAACCTTCTGGTTAGCAGTCAAAGGGCTTAGGCACTAGGCTACCAGAACTCAGAAAGGTTTATATATGTAAGGAAACTTTCTTTGTTGGTTACCAGAGGTGGGAGGGGAGAGGTGGGGAGACAAATAATGTTATATGAAATAAACCAGAAACAAAAGGACAAATATTATATGATCCCAGTTATATAAAATGTGTAAAATAGACAAATTGATAGAATAGAAAGTGGATGGAGGTTATCAGGTGCTGGGGAAGGAGGGTGGGGAATTATTGCTTAATGGGGACAGAGTTTCTATTTGGGGTGATGAAAAAGTTTGGAAATGGATAGTGATGGTGGTTGCACAATACAGTGAATGTGATTAATACCAATAAAATGTACACACAGAAATGGTTAAAATGTCAACTTTTGTTACATGTATTTTACCACAACAAAATTAACAAACAAAGGTTAAATAGCAATTTTTATGTTACATGTATTTTACCACAATAATTTTTTTTTCCCAAAAAACTAGTTAACTAAATGCTGGTACATACTAGGCTTGGAAAAATTCTAGTTCTTCTCCTCCCCCATACCCCGTAGGTTATTAGGTTATTAGGGAGGCATTGGACATACCCAAAAACCACAGTGTGCTTCCTTCTCAAACCTCTGAAGGCCTAATGCAAGGGCCTTTCTACTGGTCTCTGCACTGTCCCTTGCACTGGGACACCTGGCAGGGTGTGTGGGCACAGACTTGGAAAAGCAAGCAGCAGCGGCTAAGTGTCCTTGGGAAGAATGAAGGGTTTTGACACAAGAGACTGGAAGGTAACATGGGTTCTGCTGCTGGTGGCACAGAGCCTAAGGCATTTGACTGCTAACCAGAAGGTTATTGGTTCAAACTCACCAGCTGTTCCATGGAAGGAAGATGGGGCAATCTACTTCTGTAAAGATTTACAGCCCCAGAAACCCAATGGGGGTCACTATGAGTCAGAATCAACTAGATGGCAGTGAGTTTGGTGGTTTTTTTTTTTTTTTTTTTTTTGGTTGCTGCCTCCTAGTTCTGGGATCTTAGCCAGAGGCAGTGATACAGCTGTCACTGTGGCTCAAGCACATTATCATGTAGTCCTTCCCCCAGTCCTGGGAGGCAGACAAGGAAAGTGAAGGTAGGGCTGGAAGGTAGAGAAGCAGGCATCTGAAGTCTCTGGAGGACTCCAAAAGCCCTGCTCTCAGCACGTTTGTCAGATTTAGCAAAAACAAACCAACAAAAACAGAAAGAGGGCACCAGGTTAAACTTGAATTTGGGGATGTTGTTGTTGTTGTTGTTGTTATGTGCCGTCGAGTCAAACCCGACTCATAGCGACCCCTCCTTGGGTTTCCGAGGCAGTATCACTACGGAAGTAGATTGCCCAACCTTCCTTCCGAGGAGTGGCTGGTGGGTTTGAACCGCCAGCCGTCTGGTTAGCAGGCAAGTGTCTTAGCCACTATGCTACCAGAGCTCCTGAATTTGGGGATAAACAAGGAATAATTTTTTAGTATAAGTATGTCCCAAATACTGCATAGCATATACTTATATGAAGAAACATTTCATTGTTTAAAATTCAAATTCAATTGGGCATCCTATATTTTATCTGGTAACCCCAGCTCTCAGCCATTCTGTAATACTATCCTATGGAGTCAGAAGTCCCTAATGTGGGATGTTGAAAGAATAGAGGTAAAGGCACTAAGAAGGTGCCAATAAATGTTATGACCATGTCCCTTGGTTGAGGTGAGCTTACACTTGAACATGGCTATAGTTCACCCCAGTACTGACAGCCCACAGGTAAAGAGTTTTCTGTTACAGGCCCTGAGCTTTAGAGGGCCTAGATCTGACCTTGCTCTGGCCAAGCCCCTCCTCACAGAGAAAGAACTCCACAGGACCCAGATGTGCCCACCCAAAGCCTGCCTTCCCCACCACAGTCTGGGACTTGGACCCTGGAATGCCCTATCCAACAGCCTTGAACCCTCCTGCAGGCCTGCAAGGGCCTCTGCTTTGGGCCTACTGAGGGCTGGCCTCACAGCTATGTGAGTGTCCCCGGGCAAGTGTTGGCCAGGTAAAATGCAGGAATCCCCTGTTTTATTTGAATTTCACATGGTGTAATTTTTTAGTATCTGTATGTCCCACATACTGGGGTATCCACAACTGCACAAGTGGTCCCTTGTGGACAGGATGGAGCCAGGAGAGGGAAAAGGTGATAAGCAGCCTGCTTATCCTGGGATTTCGTGGCCTTCTTTGTCCACCCCTAGCTTACAGTTCCAATAGGGACTGCTCTGAGCTGGGCAGGAGTTGAGGGCTGGCCCTGTCCTCCTCCCTCCATTGAAAGGAGCTTGCTCAACCTAGGACATTCAGCCCTATAGCCCCTCCCTCTCTATTCCAACACCATTTCCAACCCCCTTCCTACATTAATCCCTGTGGCACCCTCCCCTCTCTATTGTTTGTTTCCCCAGGAGGCCCAGAAGGCATCAGCCCCAGAGATGGGCTGCAGCGATTGGGCAATGGTTGTTCTGGTCTAGACAGGTCTGATGCAGCCAGCTCTGGAGCTGAGAACTAGGAGCTGGTCAGCCTGGAGGGCTGCTGATCCTGGCAGAAGGAGTTCGGATGGCCTCCTAGACCCATTCCAGGACCCTAGGGAAAACCTTCCTCTAAGGAAGCATCTCCTCAAGATTGAGCTGAATGGTGGGGAGCATAAGCCTCACCCTTGAGCCCCACTGAGACTCCTAGGGCTCTTCTCTGGATGTACCTCCCCATGCTCTATGTGTACCTCAGTCCCAGCACTGAGTTAATGTATATACCATGCTTAGAACTGTGCCCAGCACACAGGAGCACTAAATATGTGAGCTGTTGTTATTGTCATTATCATTAGTTATGGTATGACACAAACAGTATGCTCAACTTACCCGGTGGATGGTGAATTCTCCTGGAGCTGGGAGTAAGTTTAGTTCATTTTAGTAGTCACACATGAAAACAACCACAGTGTCTGGTATGAATAAATATATACTCAATAAATTAAATGTTTTCAACAATGAAAACAATTATTATTCTAGTAGGTATGTATTGTGTGTATTTAGGTAACTGAGTTTCCCCCAGGCCTCTGTGTGCAGATAGGGATCACATTAAAATGCCACTGACTTTTGCGTCCACCTGTTCCTCAGACCCCTGCCAGACCCCCACATATTCCCTATGCCTCTATCTGTACCCCTAGTTGGCTCTTTCAGGGATTCTGCCATCCCTAGTGAGTCTGATGGCTGAACCTCAGGTGTCAAGGTCTCTGGACTCTGATGTCACTGGGCCCCTTAGAGCTACACTCTATTGGAGGGGCCAGAACCTTGGGGGAGATGGTCTGTCCATTTTTATTTAGAGTCCTCTTCCTGGGAAGGAAGGTTGGGCAATCTACTTCCGTAGTGATACTGCCTTGGAAACCAAAGGAGGGGTCACTATGAGTCAGATCCAATTTGACGACAGTGAGTTGGTTTTTTTGGTTTCCTAGGGCTCAGACCAGCAGCTGGCTGGAATGTCCAATCCTCTCATATGCTGTGGATCACTTCTCCCTGCTGACACGGGGGTTTGGTTACCTGCCTCCTTCCTGGAGTGACTCCTCTCCCTGAAGGATCCAGGAACTTGGAGCAAAACTTTTGTAGGTTGTTGGCACCACTAGGCCATATGTCAGGCCCAGACATGTCTAAATCCTACCTTAGGTCCATGCAGGGCCCTGGCAACTGTTACATTGTAGAAAGGGTCATAGGCACTCACTCCTTCACCCACACCCACACCCACACCCACACCCACTCCATGCTCATCCTTACATAAATACTCACACAGTGAAACCACCACACAATCACATACACACACACACACACACATTCATACTCTCACCCTCCCACACAAGCTCACACAAACTCAAAAACACTAACTCTCACAAATCCATTCACACACACTCACACTCTCACCCTTTCTGATTCTCTACATTGTCAGCAGCTCGCAGTAAGTTGCAATGTGACCAATCCACGACACACATATGAAGTAAGAATTGTTCACTGCTTTGGAACCCCGGATCATGGGGGCCTTAAAGTTTGAAAATCTCTATTTTTACCTGTTTTCAAAATTAGCATTGTCCCCCTATATATCCTTCTTTTAGAATACCTCATTCCTCTGCTCCCCACCTCTCTCAGCCCAGAGGATATGGTTGTTGCGCATGGAGTGAGTCACCTCACCCCATCAACACCAAAGACCCAGAGCTGGGGAGGCCTGCCCCTTCCTCCTACCCAGGGCAGGCTGGGGAGGACAGAAAAGGTTCTGAACTTTGCCACCTCCCTGCCATTTCTGGTTCCTTTGCTAGACCAATGGGCTTGTGGATATGTGCTAGAAGCAGAGCTGAGGGTTCCCTTGCTCCAGGCATCTGGGCCTATCTGCAGGCCCTGGACTGAGCAGCCCATTGGTGGCCTGTGGGTAATTGTCAGGCCTAGCACAGACTGGGTGCTACTACAGAACTAGTTCTAGATCCTGCCCTACGACTCACCTCCCTCCCTGTGGCTTTTCCTCAGCTATTGCATTCTCACTTATCTCTATTCCAGATTCCCCTAGACCAATCTGCTTGTCCATCCCACCCTTCTATGCACCTGCACCCTCCTTGTCTTGCTGGCTCCCTCTGAGTCTCTTGTCAGTAACCTGCTTCCTTGCTGTCCTTCTCTCCTTAGTTGGCAGCTGGTTACACATCCATTCCCTGAAGGGCAAGCCTCTCAGGAATCCTCTTCTGAGGAGGAGTCATCCTGGGGCCTGGGGGCCAGGAGGGGCAGGTGCTGGGGCAGGGGGGTGGATCACAAAAGCAGCTCCTTATCTGAGCAGGGAGCTGGAATGTGAGCTGACTAGACTGGAGGCCAGGGTGGCAGGTGCCGGAGCAGGGTGTGTTGGAGTAGGAAGGGTATCCAGGCGGGTCCCCAGGCCAAAACAAAGCAGATGAAGAAACTGTCCCCTGTGGTGCTGTGTCTGCAGTGGGGCTGCGGGAGAGAGGGGTCCCTCTGGGCCTCTTCAGAGGGTTGTTGATCTTCCCATGTCTGGTATGGGACATCCATCGAGGGGCAATGGAGCCTCCTAGGCACCTGCACTTAAGACCCATCTGCTGCGTCAGGGACCCAGGCATACCAGGAGCTCCTAACAAGGGCTCCCAAGAGCAGGTTGTGGCCTAAAACCTCTGTAAAACAACAAACAAACAAACTCACTGCCATGGAGTTGATTCCAACTCATAGTGACCCTCATTGGGTTTCCAAGGTGGTAAATCTTTAGGGAAGTAGATTGCCTCATCTTTCTTCTGCAGAGCAGCTGGTGGTATTGAACTACCAACCTTTTGGTTAGCAGCCAGATGCCTTACCCACTAAAGCATGAGAACTCCTTAAAGCCTCTGTAGTGGATCTTAAAATAGTCAATTCTTGGGCTTAACTTAGGATATTTATATTCATGTGTTCACCCCTCCTGCCAGATGCTGGCAGCTCCTGGCTCCTGGACAGTGGCATCACTAATGGGGCTGAGGAGGGTGTGCAAACTGCACCCCTAGACACTGTCAGAGGGTGTGACACCAAAATGACTGCTGGGTCCAAGGCAGTGGCTGCAATGGTTCAGGAGGAGACGCTGCCAAGGCAGTGACATCTATAGGGTTGGTGTCACCTGTCAGCCAGTTAGTGTAGTAACTCATTACTAAGATTCCTGATTCCCTTCCTCCCAACCCGACAGCCAGGGTGCAGTCACTCAACACTGGCAGGGAGAAGGGTCTCTGCCTTGGGCGATGGGAGAGGGGAGGAGCTATAGGGGACTGAAGGGGTGGGGTCAGGAGGGGAAGGGCCTCACAGGGCAGTGCTGGGTCTTGGTGGGAGTGGGGCAGGGTCAGCCACTCTGCCCACCAGGGGGTGGTTCACCAACTGGTTGTGCCCATGGGGGAGGGGTGACATGAGTTACAACATTGGGTGACATCAACGCTAGTTACAGAGGGAGCCCCTCCTCTCCCTTAGCTCTGGTTCAGCCTCTGCACCACAAGTGCCTTCCAGGCTTTCCGGGCACTTCCCTGTGGCCTCAGGGGCAACCAGGACCACCCCCTGCTTTCAATGAGCACATAGTGAGGGAGCAGGGGGGAAGGTTGAGGAGCAAACAGCAACTGCAATGCAGAGGGACTGAGGTTGGGGAAAGGCCAGGTGTAGTTGGTCCCAGGATTGAACCCCTGACCCATCCTTGGGTGCCTTGGCTTTAAGTCTAGAAAGCATGGTCACTGTGTGTAGTCCTCAACCACTGCCATATGGCTGAGGGGCAAGGACCAACCAAGTCTTAAACAAAAACAAACTCACTGCCCTCGAGTTCCAAGGCGTATCTCTATAGGGAAGTAGTAGATTGGCCAATCGTCCTTTAGAGGAGTGGCTCGTGGGTTTGAACCACCAGCCTTCTCCTTAGCAGTCAAATGCCTTGGGCACTACACCACCAGAGCTGGTTTGTTTTTTTTGTTTTTTTCCTGAAATATTTGTAAGCATCATCATCTGGCTTATTATTTTCTTTTTCTTATCATTATTTTTATAAATTCTCTCACAGAAAGAAACTCACATTTAGGAAGAGCCTTTGACATACCAAATGCTTCTTCCTCACAACTCTTGGGGTAGAGGACATGTAACTCCCAATTTATGAATCAGGGAAATGGGTGCTCAGAGGTGAGACTAGTTTTAGCACTGACTGATGCACTTGGTTTCTTCCTCTTCTTGGAAGCTCTGTCTTTTCATGGCTTCTAGGACACCATTCTCTCCTGATTTCTTCCTACCTTCCTTTCCTGGTTGCTCCTTATTTTCTCCTGTGCTTCTTAGCATTAGAGTCCCCAAGGCCAGCCCTGGTCCTCTTTTCTGTCAGCCCTTGCAAATTCATGATCATGTTCAATGTCAAGGCTTGGACCCCCTGGGTGGCACAAACACTTAAGCACTCAACTACTAGACAAAAGTTTGGTGGTTTGAACCCATCAGAGGTGCCTCAGGAGACAGTCTTGATGATGTGCTTCCGAAAGGGCACAGCCTTGAAAATCCTACGGAGCAGTTCTACTCTGCCCATGTGGGGATGCCATCAGTCAGAACTGACTCTCCAGCAACTAACAATAACATCAAAGAAAACATAGCATGGCACCTCAAATTTATTTCTATTCCAGACCTTTTTCTTGTACTCCTGACTCAGATCCCTAGCTGCCTATTTGACACTTCCAGCTGGAGTCTAGTAGACAATGCAAATGTGATAGATTTCTGATTGCCCTCCAAAAACCAGCTGCCATCAAGTCAGACTCATGGCGACTCCATGTGGGTCAGAGTAGAACTGTGCTCTATAGGGTTTTCAATGTCTGATTTTTCTGAAGGAAATTGCCAGGCCCGTCTTCTGAGACACTTTTGGGGGACTTGAACCTGAGCCTTTGGGTTAGCAGCTGAGTGACTTAACCGTTTGCACCAACCAAGGACTCCACCTCAAACTTAACTGTTTATTATAGTTATTATTTTCTCCCCATCACTCACTAACACATAAGCTCCTCAAGGTCAGAGATCCTTGTCTTTTTGATTCACTGCTGTATCCTAAGTAGTTACAGTGGTACCTACCACATAGTATGAAATGAAAATGAACCTCATTGCCATAATCGATTCTGACTCATAGCAACACCCATTGGGTTTCTGAGGAGGTAAATCTTCATGGGAGGAGATCACCCAGTCTTCTTTCTATGAAGTGGCTGGTGATTTGGAAACGTCAACCTTCTGGTTAGCAGTCTGATGCCTAAGGCACTGTGTTCCCAGAACTCCTTACCGCGTAGTAGGTACTCAATAAATATCAGATGAAGGAATGAGCAAATTATTCCTCTCTCCTCTTTCCCTGCTCTGTGTGCTGGAACTTCATGAGGCTCTATCTGGGAAGCTGGCCAGCCCCATGACCTAGGAACAAGGAAGGGAAGGCCTTAAAAGCCAGGAAGCTGCTGGGACAAGTTTGGCTGGTCAGCTAAAAAACAAAAACAAAAACAACCAAATGGCCACCTAGCCCAAGCTGAGCTATGATGGGCCCAGCTGTGATTTTTCCCTCATCTCTCTCCTATCTCGAACCTAAGTTAAGTTGATCTTGTCACCCAGCCTGCCCAGGTCACCTAGCCTGAATGTGACCCCACCTACTGCCCTGACCTGTTTCCTTTCAGTCATTCCTCTCAGCAGCTTCCACAAACACCTCTCTGCAAGGAGAAGCTGCCAAGCGAGGTTCCCTGCGTACCACATGGATGCCTGCCTGGTTTGATATGAATCCTTCATCATGGACATCGTGTATTGAATTGTGTTCCCTAAAAACATGTGTTGTAAATTCTAAACCCTTGTACCTGTGGATGTAATTCTATTTGGGAACAGGACTTTATTTGTTATGTTAATGAGGCCATATAATTGCAGAATGTATTTTAAACCAATCACCTTTGAGATTTAAAAAGAACAGAATAGGCACGGAAAAGCAAGCACAAAAACAAAAACCCAGTGGTGAGTCAATTCTGACTCATGTTGACCCTACAGGACACAGTAGAACTACCCCATAGGGTTTCCAATGCTGTAAATCCTTACAGAAGCAGACTGCCACATCTTTTTCCCACAGAGCAACTGGTGTGTTCAAACTGCTAACCTTTCAGTTCACAGCTGAGCACTTTAGCCATTGCACCACCAAGTCTCCTTAGTTTCCTTAAGTGTGAGAAAATAAGTTTCTGTTTATTAAAGTCACCCACTTGTGGTATTTCTGTTACAGTAAAACTGAAAGAAAGCCAAATTCATTGCCATTAAGTCAATTCTGACTCAAAGCGACCCCCTTTGGGTTGCTTAGTCCATAAATCTTTCTGGAAGTTGAGTGCCACATCTTCCTTCTGTGGAGTGGCTGGTGGGTTTGAACTGCCAACTTTCTGGTTAGTAGTTGAATGCTTTAGGCACCACGCCACCAGAGCTCCTTCTGTTACAGTAGCTCTAGATAATTAAAATAATGGGTACAGGCAACTTTTAAATACACCCCTAGATACACACACATACAACCCAAAATATTTTATACCTCAGGGATGGTTTTAGAGGCAGAATGATTCTGTTCAAATCCTAGCTCCGTGACTGACTAGCTCTGTGAGTGTGGACAAGTCTACTTTGCTCTCAGGACTTCAGTTTCCTTATCTGTGGGAAGATGATAATGCTGCTGGTATGGATTGAATCATACCCCCTCAAACGAGGTGTCTAATGGTAAGCAATGATCAGCTGCTAACTTAAAGGTTGGCTATTGAATCTCACCCAGTGGCTCTGCAGAAAAAAGTCTGGTGAATTGCTTCCATAAAGTTTACAGCCAAGAAAACTCTAATAAAAGAAAACTCAGAACAGTTCTACTCTGTAATATATGGGGTTGCCATGGGTGATGATTGACTCAACAGCAACAGATTTGGCTTTGATCTGGTAAATCTGACCCTATTTAGAAATACTGGGTTTTCTTTTGTTATGCTAACAAGCCATACCAGTTGGGTCCTAAACCTAATTACTTCTGAGTTATGGAAAGAGCAGAATAGACAGATATACACATGGGGAAGATACTGTATGAAGACAGACACACGTAGCAGATGCATGTACAAGTTCAGGAACTCCAAGGATTTCCAGCTTACCAAAACAGAAAAAAAAAAAAACCAAACTCACAGCCATTGAGTTGGATCCTACTCATAGCAATCCCTCCGTGGGTTTCTGAGGCAGTATCACTACGGAAATAGATTACCCAACCTTCTTTCTGAGGAATGGCTGGTGGGTTTGAACCGCCAGCCTTCTGGTTAGCAGTCAGAAGCCTTAGGCACTATGCTGACAGCGCTCCCTGCCAGCTAACAGAAGCTGGAAATAGCAAGGAAAGAAGAGCCATCCCCTGAATTCAGATTTCTTGCCTCCTGAACTATGAGAAAATAAGTTTCTGTTCTTTAAAACTACCCACTTGAAGAATTTTTGTTTGTTTTGTTTTGTTACAGCAGCACCAGGCAACTAAGGCACTGTCTTTTGTGGATATTGTAAGGATTGAGAGACTGTGTTTGCAGAGTGCACACTACCTGGTACTCAGTGGGTGCTCAGTAATGGCTAATACTCTCACGAACACTGCTTCTTGAGTGTCCACCATGTGCCAAGCACTATTATGGGTATGGGTGGCTGGTTGGAACTGTGGTGAGACTGGGAGGGGTGTGTCCCTCTCAACTGACAGCATCAAGATGAAGGGAGGCCACTAAGACTTGCTGCTGGTGACTAGGTGCCTCTAGGTGACTGCTTTAGAGGTGGAGTGGGGACCCAGGGACTGTTCTAACTTCTTACTGTCTGAAAAATGAGAAGCAGTGATTAGGGAGAAAATATCAACTGGTGGTCTAGAAGACTTGAGACTTATCTATAAAACCTCTTCTTCCTACCCCCTAGGTAAGGGAGAGAGGAAAGTTTTGTGATTCAGGCAGATCTGGGTTCAAAACGCAGTTCCATAGAAAAAGGACTGGAGGGACATACACTTCTTTTTTTTTTGCAATTTCATAACTATGTGTGGGGCTTGCTTTCTCTCCAGAGACCTTTTATCAAATACCATTGGCAATGGGTATCACGATTGGCTGCCACTCCTGTGCCCCCAGTCTCTGGCTTCAGTGAGTAGTGTGGAAGGAGAGCTGGTCACCCAGCTGCATATTGAGGCCATTGTCTCTAGAGGTGCCTTTGTGCTGTGTCTGTGCTTTCTGCACTACACTGTGTACTTTTGTAACTCTGTAAAGCTTCTGATTTCACAGCTAACTAAGCTAGGTGAACTCCGCCACCCAAAAGTTGATACTTCCAAATTTCTTTTTTTAAAATTGACTAACAGTTGACACTTCCAAATGTCCTTAAAGCAAAATAAATAAATAAATAAATAAATAACCACAGAGCTGTTAGGTTTCCCCTGCTACTAACCTGCAGGAAAAATTAAAGAGGTTAAGTCACCCTTTCCTACATGTGTTGACTTTGAGTATTCTCCTTCTCACTCTCTCTCCATCCCCCTACATTTAAATCACATATTTAAATATTCACACTTTTTCATGAAATAGACCAGAATCATAAAGCTTGTACTCTCTCCCAAAGATTACCAAGAACTCTAATCCCCTTCTTTTCCATAATGTCTTATAGGGACACTGATTTTGATAAATGTATTTGTAAATTGCACATGCATTTTCAAAAACATGTCCACAGAGTATGTCAGTGGGAAGTGGTGGTTCAGCAGTGTAGCTCTCACCTTGAACGTGAGAGACCCAGAATTGTTTCCTGGACAAGACACTTCATGTGCAACTGTCACCCATCTGTCAGTGGAGGCTTGAGTCTTGCTCTGACACTGAACAGGTTTCAGTGGAGCTTCCAGACTTAGACAGACTAGGAAGAAAGGCCTGGCTACCTACTTCCAAAGATCAGGTAACAACAAACTTATGGATCACAATGGTCTGATCCACAGCCCATCATGGGGATGGTGCTGGACTGGGTAGTATTTTGTTCCTTTGTACATAGAGTCACCATGAGTCAATGGCTAACTCTATGGCAGCTAACATCAACAACAAAAGTATGTCAAGGAATTTCTTCTATACCAAGTCTTACTTTTGCAACAAATTTTGTGTGTGTGTGTGTGTGTGCATGTGTGTGATAATACCCGCTTCCTCACTTACTTTGTGGCCAAGCACAAGGAGATTAACTCATCAAGACTCATGCTAGCTAACATACTATAAAAAACATTGTTCCACCTACTACTTTGGCGAGTAGCAACTGGGACCTTAAAAGCTAGGAAGCTGCCATCTAGATGCAACAACGGGTCTCTCCTCATCAAGAAGAAAGAAGAAAACCAAAATTAATGGAAACAACCAGTCCTAGAGACTGGTACACCATCCGATCTGCAACCTATACAACTATGAGACCAGAAGAACTAGATGGTGCCCAGCTACCACTGCCATCCACTTGGAAGGGATGTAGGAGATCCTGTATAAAGAGGGAGAACAATGTGGTACAAAACTCAAAATCATTTGGAGACAAAAAAAAAAAAAAGAAGAAGGTGGGGACCAGGTTTGCTGGTCCAATGGAGCCTGGTGTAACCACTGAGACTATGGCCCCTAGCTGCCCTTCAGGTCTGGAATTGAACCCACAACTGTGGTTTCCAGCCAAACAAAGTACAGGCATGTGAGTTAAACATTTACCTCAAGTAGACACACGCCCTGGAGAGAACAATCATGGGAGAAGGAAGGGCTGCTTATGCACAGGGAGATAGCTCAGGGTGCAGAAGAGTATGAAGGGATGGACACTGGGAGGAGGTAACTATGGGGAGGAAGTGGGAAGGGGAGCTGCTGCATTGTAAATTTTGGTCAATGTCATGAGACAAAGTATATGTGAACTGCTGTATGAAAAGTGAATTTACTCTGTAAATCTTCACCCAAATCCTAAAAAAAAAAAAAAAAAAAGACTCATGCTAGCCCCCGTCTGACATTTTTTCAATAGGAATCCACTGAGCTCTTTTGCCATTAGCCACTTCCCCAGGCACTGGGCACAGAGCAGACAAAACAAATGAAATTTACTACCTGGTGGGTGGGAGAGCCAAACAATAAATTATATATATCAGGATCTTTTAAGATTCAATTAGAAGAAAAATAAAGCAAAGTAAGGGCAGAGTGACCTGAATTCTTAGCTGTTGTGTGGATCAGGCTAAATACCAGGCCCTGTGTAGGAGTCATGTTTCCTTTTCTCATCCCCATCACCTCCCACAGCACATAGATCCACCCACTCATACTCCTCACATTATGATGTATTTTTCCTCTTTCTCTTTGTTAGTGGAAATTCAGGGTAGGAATGGTAACAGGTTTGGGGGTGGGAGTGGGAAAGTCTGGCTGTTGCAGTCATTTCTCTGAGTTTGCAAGCCCTGAATCTAGGTCTGACTGTAACGGATGCAAGCAGACTGAGATAAGAATTCTGGATGAAAAAAATACATATAACAAAGGAACCTGACCGAGAGTGGGGTCAGAGCAGACATCTATAGTGATTTAAAAACATGATAAAGTTTTTGACACTTCTCTCATGGAGTCTTTGTCCCTCATCTTGAATTTGAGTGGGCTTTGTGACTGCTTGGACCAATATAGTACAGTGAAAATATCAATATGTGACTTCAGAGACCATGGTCTCTTTATAAGAGACCATATACTTCTGCTTTGTTCATTGGATTATTCATTTCTGGAGCCCTGAGCTACCATGGAAAAATTGCAGTTGCTCTGGGGACACCATGCTGGAATTGTTGACTAGATTGTTAACAAATGGCCTCTGCATGTAGCTTGGGCTTCCTTACAGCATGGCCCTTTCTCCTGCCCTCCCAAGCCTCCATATCCTTCCAGACCCAGTGAGCCCCACCCCCGAAGCTCTCTTTTGCGCCCCTATCCTCAGTCACAGCCAGTATATGGCAGGCACTGATTGCAACCCATCATGTGGGTTCTCCCCAACCACTGCCATACTGCTCAGGGACAAGGGCTATCTGAGTCTTATAGGTTTTTTTTTTTTTTTTCCTCCCTGAAATATTTGTAAGCATCATATTGGGGGTTATTATTTTCTTTTTCTTCTTCTTATTTTTATGAATTCTCTCGCAGAAAGAAACCTACACTCAGGAAGAGCCTTCAACATGCCAAATACTTCATGTACATTATTTCATTTAATCTTCCTCATAACCCTTAGGTAGAAGGACAATTTATGAGTCTCAATTTATGAGTCAGGAGACACCATTCTCTCCTGATTTCTTCCTACCTAAGGTTGCTTCTTATCTTCTCCTGTGTTTCTTAGCATTAGAGTCCCCAAGGCCAACCCTGGTCCTCTTTTCTGTCAGCCCTTGCAAATTCATGATTATGTTCAGTGTCAAGACTTGGACCCCTGGGTGGCACAAACACTTAAGCACTCAACTACTAGACAAAAGTTTGGTGGTTTGAACCCATCAGAGGTGCCTCAGAAGACAGTCTTGATGATGTGCTTCCGAAAGGTCACAGCTTTGAAAATCCTATGGAGCAGTTCTACTCTGCACCCATAGGATTGTCATGAATCAGAATCGATTTTTGGGTAACCAGAAGGCTGGCAGTTTAAACCCACCAGCCACTCCTTGGAAGGAAGATTGAGCAGTCTACTTCCATAGAGATACCACCTCAGAAAACCAAGAAGGGTCACTATGAGTCAGATCTGACTTGACAGCAGTGACTTTCGTTTGTTTTTTTTAATAACAATTCACCCTTCCACCCTAGCCCCCCAAGAAGACTACTTCATACATTCTCTTTTCTCAAAACTCTAACATCCCCTTCTCTATCCTTGTCCTCAGCTGATGACCTTACTTACTTCTTACTGAGACAATACAAGTAATTTAAGAGAACTTCCACGTGCTCCTACCACCACATCTATCAGTCTACATATGGACACATTTGTTATGCTTTTCCCCCTATTTGTTATTGTCTGTGGAAAGATCGGACTGTTGAGAGCCATAGGTCTTTCATTGGCTGATTTTCGGAAGTAGATTGACAGGCATTTCTTTCTAGTGTGTATTAGTATGGATGCTCCACTGGAACTTGTTCAGCATCATAGACACACGAGCCTCCACTGACAGATGAGTGGTGGCTGTGCATAAAGTGTTTGGGCTAGAATAGAACCCGAGTCTCTCTCACGGAAGGCAAGAATACTACCACTGAACACGCCACGCCTTTTTCCTTCTATTACTGTGGATGAACTGTTCACGTGCCTACCCAAAGTCAAACTCTCCATGTAGAAACTAAAGCCTATCCTTTCTTACCTACCTAAGGACAATACTCTAGCAGTTATCCCCTCTTTCTCCTTCATCATTAAAATTTTACCCTCTATCAAATCAGTCCCATTAGCTCACTAATATGTTATTTTGCCTATCCTTAAAATATAGTTCTCTACTAAGCCTACATTCTCCACCAGCTACTGCCCCATTTCTTTGCTCCATTTTACTGAAAAACTCTTTAAAAGATTTATCCATACTCCCTGTTTTTAATTCCTATCTTCCATTCTCTCTTAGTCCCACTTCCATCTGGCTTGTTCCCTCATCACTCCACAGAACAGACCTTCTCAAGTTCACTAATTATTTGCCAATTCTCAGTTCCCATGACACTTGACCTCTCAGGCTGGGGGCTTTTGACCCAGCTGATCACTCCTTCCTCTCCTATCCCAGCTTCCAGGGCACCACACTTTCCTGGTCTCCTGCATCACTGGATGCTCTTCAGTGTCCTTGCTGGCTCTTCCTCATTTTCCTGACCTCAGAACATTTCAGTGCCCCAGGGCTCTGTCCTTGGACTTCTTCTTTCTTCTATCTTCTGAAGAACCCATTGAGGTTGGTGGTTATGAATTTAAAGTAAGGCTAATTTTCACCTTGGGTCATGACTTCAAATGTCTCCTATAGCTGACAACTTCCAAATTTATATTTCCAGCCAGACCATTTCTCTGAATTCCAGACTCAAATATCCAAATGTCTATTTGACATCTTCTCTTGAATGGTTTAACATTGTTGTTAGGTGCCATCAAGTTGGCTCTGACTCATAGCGACCCTATGTACGACAGAATAAAACACTGCCTGGTCCTGTGCCAGTCCCACAATCCTTGCTGTTCCTGAGCCCATTGTTTAACAAACATCTCAAATTTAACATGTCCCAAAACAAACTCCTGATCTTACCCCTAACAGCTTCTTCTTGTATGGTTTTCCCATCTCTGTAAGTGGTAGGAGCTCTGGTGGCATAGTGCCTAAGGCATTTGACTGCTAACCAGAAGGCTAGTGGTTCAAACCCACAAGCTGCTCCTCAGAAGGAAGATTGGGCAATCTACTTCTACAGTGATACTGCCTCAGAAACCCAAGGAGGGGTTACTATGAATCGGATCTGACTCGACGGCAATGAGTGAGTTTAGTAAGTGGCAAATCTATCCTTCACATTGTTTGGGTCAAAAATACTGATCTCTAAATTTCTTTCATATCCAAATCCAATCTGTCAGGAAATCCCAACAACCCTACTAAGTTTGTCCAGAGTCTGACCACTTCTCAACACTTCCAATCTAAGACTGCATCCAAGCCTTCATAATCTTTCTCCTGGATCATTGCAAGAACTTGCTGATTGTTCTCCCTGCCCTGCCTTTTCTCTCCTTAATGCTATTCCCAACACAGTACTCAGAGGATCCATTTAAAACATGCCAGATCACGTCATTTCTCAGCTCAAAAGCCTCTATCTCTCAGAATGAAATCCACAAGTGCAAACACCCTGGTACTTCATCAATCCCATGTTCTGTCCTCCACTCTGCTTTTTGTTCTTAATCAAGGAAAGCATGTTCCTACCTCAGGACCCTTGCACTTGCTGTTCTCTCTACCTGGACTGTTCTTCCCTTAGATGCCTAGCTTGCTATTTCTCCTTTTTTAGTCCTTAAATAGCACATTATCAATACGGCTTTCTTTGATCACCCTTATAAAATAGAAACTCCTTCTCTCCTCCCTACTGTATTTTTTTCCTTAGCACATATTGCCACCTGATTTACTATAAATTCGACCTGTCTTCCCTACTAGAATGTAAATTGCACAAGGGCAGGAGCTTTACTTGGTCCATTGGAGCGTCCTCAATGCTTAGAGCAATGTCTACCACATGGCAGGCATTCAGTAACTATTTGTGGGGTTAATTTAATGACTAGGTGTGGAGGTCACAGGTGTGAGATGAGGCTAAGAGGTGGGCAGGAACCAGACCAGCAGAGCTTGTAGGTCTTGCTAAAGATCTGGAGGAAGGTTGACATGATCATTATTGTGTTTGGAAAAGACCCCTTAGGCCCCAGGGGGAGACACCTCTTCTGAGAAGGTGATTCTTACCTTTGTAAGGTTGAATGTGAGGAGGTGTAAGGATTTTTTCCCCCCTAGCAAGACCTCTCTCATTTAGAAGTGTGTGTTGGGGTGGGGCTCTGGGCTTAAGGAGGTCTCTGCATTTTGACAAGACTCAACACCACCTGGAGTTGTAATTATGGCTAATCAGTCTTCGCTTCTGAGTCAGCAGCTCAATCAAGCCGTTTGCAGTGACAGGTTGCAGAGCTGCCTCCTCCCTCCAAACCTCCAGCCTGGGAGCCCCCTCTACCCTGCTGAAGCCTCACTGCTCAGGAGAGCTTCAGAACATGTTGGATTCAGCATCCTCCCACCTCCCTCATCACTCAGTCTTCCCACTCCTTTTCTGCCTGAACTCCTCAACCTGAAGAGATTTCAGTGGCAATCAAGTCCAAGAGGCCAGATGAGCATCTCAGTCAGGAAGAGGAGTAAGAGAAGACAGTCAGAAGAGAAGACCCCAGACAATAAGAGAAGAGCCACCAAGGCAGAGAGATGCACTGGCCAGAAATTAGACTTGGGCCTCCCCTATGAAAGGTGGAACTGAGCAGTGAGCAGACACTGCCTGCAGACCCTCTCAGAATGGATGCCCCAGGAACCACAAGGTTGGTCCTAGGACAGCTCTCAGTGAAAATTTCCCCACGCTAACACTTCTGCTGTCCAAACAACTAGACTATTTATTCAGCATTTCCTTGGCTTATTGGGCTCCTCAGACTAAATTTATCTTCTGTACATTCCTTGAGGGTTTTAACAACCTACCAGTAAGAACAAAAAGTCCATTTCTGCTAACCCAATAAGTCAAGCCAAGGTGGAAATACCTTTCAAGGGCCCCCTCCCTTCTCAGCTCAGCTGGACTTTCATTGCAGAGAGAAGCAAAATTAATTTTGACTTTGCTGCCCAGATGCACCTACTTATTCAGTTTTGCCAAGGAACTAAAATCCAAACCCACAGCTGTCAAGTCAATTCTGATACCTAGTGACCCTATAGGATAGAGTAGAACTGCCCCATGTTGTTTCCAAGGCAGTAAATCTTTTTTTTTTT
>NW_006921600.1:12910135-12914295 GCF_000298275.1 Orycteropus afer afer | reverse complement strand
TTGAACCACCAGCCTTCTGGTTAGCAGTCAAGTGCCTTAGCCACTATGCTACCAGAGCTCCTAGTAAGATTTATTCCCAAGTATTTTATTTTTTTGGTAGCTATTGTAAACGGTATTGATTTCCTTATTTCTTTTTCAGCAATCTTCCAAAGCAGTAAATCTTTACTGAAGCAGACTATCATGTCTTTCTCCAGAGGAGTGGCTGTGGAGTTCCAACCATTAACCTTTCTGTTAGCAGCTGAGTACTTTAACCACTGTGTCACCAAGGCACCTCTTGCCAAGGAAGAGAGGAGGGAAATCACAGCTAGTAAGGCAGAATTTTCCCTTCCCAGACACTTAGGGGTTCAGCATTCTTTCCTACCTTCTCATGTGCTGGCTTGCAGGATTTATGCCAGCCCCTGACCTCCAAGGTCCTGCTTCAGTGGCCTTGCTAGGTATGTACCACCTCATGAAGTTGCAGAGCCTGGGGGAGGGCACCAGGGCCTATACTGGGCCAGAGGCAGCCAAATTTGCTCTGTCACCAACTAAAGGTTACAGACCAACCCTAGGTCAGTCATCCTGCAAGTACAGGCCTACCAGTGACAGAGGAGACAGGGCAGGATAGAGCTTCCCAAAGACCGACAGAGATTAACAATTAAGACAAAGAACAGTCATCCATCTCTGATCGCTCCACCTCCCAGCCCATGATCATGTCCATCCACCACTTCCACCTTCTCCTGACCCAAGAAAAGTTCCTATTTTTCTAGTGTCTACTCATGAAAACCTAAATACAGTGAACTTGATTCAATCACCGAGAGTGGTTGGATTGTGATGAGAAAAATGTTTGTAGTTTTTGAGAAAAAGAGGAAGGGAGGGAGACAAGAGAGAAAGAAACAAACATTTGAGTGCCTTCTAAACACTTTCATGTTAATTAGCATGGTGTTTTGGAAAGTGAGCCAGTACCTAGGCTTGGAATGAGAAGGACTTGAGTTCAAATCCCAACTTGCTCTGTGTTATCTGTGTAAGTTTTGGGCAAGCTACTTAGCTTCCCCCAAGCCTCCACAGCCACATCTGTAAAACAGGGATAATGGAATCTTCCTTTAAAGGATGTTACAAAGACTAGATAAGACACAGGCAAACTTAACCATTACAGTCTTAGTAGTAAGCCCTTAACAACATTCACTTACTTCTCTCCTTTGTTAAAAGATAAATAGATATTGCGCTTTCCACTTACAGATGAAGAATCTGTGCTGCAAATAGGTTAAAGTTGAATACCAATACAAGAAATATCTCAGAGCTGTCACAGGACCCAACACTGAGCCCTGTGGAGATGATTCTCCAAGGAGTTTGCAGTTGCCAAAGTTGGTCCTGACTCTTGGTGAACTTCTGAGCCATACAGCTTGCATTGTGTAAAGAGCCCTGCTTACTATCAGGTTGAGACTCTTTTCAATAACTCACCAGCCAATAGGTTTGTGCCTATTTCTTTCCTACGTACTGTAGGAGAACTAAAAAGGATATTGTCAACAGTCATTCTCTAAGGTGACCAATTTATCTGTATTTTCATGACTTTCTTAGATTTTGCTCTTGAAGACTCACTTTGTGGCAACCCCTCTCAATCTTGGGCAGCTGGTCTGTATCTTAGTTCTCTAGTGCTGCTATAACAGAAATAACCACAAGTGGGTGGCTTTAACAAGCAGGAATTTATTATTTTATAGATTAGGAGATTAGAAGTCTGAATTCAGAGTGCTGGCTCTAGGGGCTGGCTGAAGGCCCCTCTACCTTAGGCTTCAGCTCTGCCTCTTGTTCCAGGCCTGCTGGAGCGGGAAGTATCTCCTAACTCATGCAGCTTCTGGCTGCTGAGGCTGATGAACCCAAGGTCCACAGGTAAAATGGCACAATCCCAAGATCACCAGGCAACACAGTAGGCCCTTGGTTCAAGTCTAGGAACTGGAAATAAAGACTCAGTTAAATGCAGGATCCAAATGTGCTAAAAAGCTAGAGACCTTTCTCAAAGCTTATCCATATATGCTGGAAACAGGCCACACCCAGAAGGTAATTCTCCTTCAATTACCTAGCTGCTCACAGAAGATTCTACCATGGGAGTTGTGGTAGTTAAGTTTGTGTGTCAACTTGCCTAGGCCTGGTTGAGTGGCTGGGCAGCTGGGTGTAGTTATTCCCCATGGTAAGATTGGTAATAAACTCCATGGTGGAATGTATTGGAGCAGCTGAGTAGTTGTTTTAGGGATGTGGTCTGCTTCCCATATATAAGCAGCAGCTTTGGGAATGGTCTCTAGCTTATGGAACGCTTGAACCCTGCATGTAACCATGTTGTTGTTCAGCAGCCTGCCATGCTCTGCTGACCTTGGGACTTTCAGTGGACTTGAATGAATGGCCTGCGATGTGGTTTGGTAACATCAGGGCTATGCCATTTTATTTGTCAACCTTGGGCTTGTTAGCCTCAGCAGCCAGTAGCCGCCTAAGTGAAGAGATGCCTCTAGCTTCAGTGGGCCAGGAGCAAGAGGCAGAGCTGAAGTTCAAGGTTGAGGGGCTTTCACACAGCCCCTACAGCCTAACACTTTGAACTTGGATTTAAAGCTTCCAAACTATAAGAGAATAATCTGTTTGTTTAAGCATCTCATTTGTGGTATATTCCTGTCAGAGTGGTACTAGGTAACCAGAACAGGAGTAGTTACATGGGAATAAATCCATAAATAAATAAAATCATCATGGGGAATAACTACATCTAGATGCCAAGCCACTCAAAACCATGGCCCAGCCAAGTTGACTCATAACCTTAACTACCACAGTCTCCCTAGCCCATGTTCTTGTGGATTTACCATCTTACTAAGGAAGTAAGACTTACTATACAAACAGTTCTGAGGAGGGTTCTAAATGAGGCTCTGACAATGGAGCTCATATCTTAAGTTTCTATAAGAAAACAATACTGTATAATAAATTCATATAGGTATTCAGGATATGAGAATGCATAAGAAAAGTTCTTGGAGGACACAAATCAATTTGATGATAGTAGGGGGACAAAGATTACTTTAAAGGACAAAATCATATGATCATATCAATAGAAGGGAAATAAAAAGCTTCATAAATTCAAAAGCCATTTAAAAAAAAAAAAACTCTTAGAAAACGAATCGAGGGAAACTTCCTTGAGTCTTAGCAGCATTATTTTAATTGTTTACTAGGACAGTGCATTTGAATATAACTTGTGTAAGTAAAAATTAAGTAATTTTTTTTAAAATCCCAGAGCTGAATGGATTGCTTTCGCCACATTGATGAGAAGTACATTAGAGCAAAGGGGTGGGCAGCTAAAGTGCAGATTCTCAGCCTGTGCAGGCACTAAATTGCTTATGTCCAGCCCTAACTCTTTTGCTTTAGCTACTCTACATTCAGGAGCAAGTTTCATGCTCAATTCTGATATCTATTTCAGTCTTTTCTTTCTTGTCTTTTTAATGCTGTTTTGCTTTCTTCATGTATGATGTCATCCCACAACTTGTCTAGATTGTGGTCATTAGTGTTCAATGCGTCCAATCTGTTCCTGAAATGGTCTCTAAATTCAGATGAGATATACTCAAGGTCTTACTTTGGTTCACATGGACTTGTTTTAATTTTTTTCAGCTTGAACTTGAACTTGGATATGAACAATTGATGATCAGTTCTGCAAGTCAGTCCTTTGCCTTGTTCTGATTGATGATACTGAACTTCATTGTCTTTTTCCACAGATGTAGTCAATTTGATTCCTGTGTATTCCATCTGGTGAGGTCTATGTGTATAGTCACCATTTAAGTTGTTGAAAAAAGTTATTTGGAATGAATAAATCATCAGTCTTGCAAAATGCTATCATGTAATCTCCCATGTCATTTCTATCACCAAGGCCATATTTTCCAACTACGGATCCTTCTTTGTTTCCAACTTCTCCATTCCAATCACCGGTTATATATATATATATATAATTACCAATGTGTCTTGATTGCATATGTGATCAATTTCAGACTGCAGAAGTTGGTAAAAATCTTCCACTTCTTCATCTTTGGCATTAGTAGTTGGTACGTAAATTTGAATAATAGCCACATTAACAAGTCTTCTTTGTAGGTTTATGGATCTTATTCTATCATTGACAGTATTGTGTTTCAGGATGGATCTTGAAATGTTTTTTCTGACAATGAATG
>NW_006921600.1:12887985-12892873 GCF_000298275.1 Orycteropus afer afer | reverse complement strand
TCCCTTTCCAAAGAAGTATTGAGGTATTTGTCTTCAATCTCACTAATTCTGTCTTCCATTGATACAATTCTACTCCTTTGCCCATTCAATATGCATTTATTTCTGAAAATTTACTATTAATCTTCTGGATTTCTATCTGTAGATTTTGTATCATTTCTGATTTTTCATTTATTTTGTCATGTTTTCCTTGTATTGTCTTTTGAAATTGTCCTAGGGTTTTCTCTGTTTTCCTCAATTTTGTCTGTTTTCCTTGATCTGTCTCTCAATCCTTTGAAGGTAGATAAATATAATTCTTTTGAATTCCTTATCAGGGAGTTGCAATGCTGCTGCATCCTCAGGGATATTTTCTGGGTCTTTATCCTAGTCCCTTGTTTCTCCTGATTTATCTTGCTTTTTTTGTGTGGACTGTGATGCTCTGTTGTCTCTGAGACATTGTGGCATTTTTGTGTTTATATTTAGTTGGTGATTGTTTGTTGGAGTGATTTGCCAAAGATTTTCATTTTCATTGTATTTTATCTAAGTAAGCAGGGTATTGTGCTCCTCTATTTGCTAGTTCACAGCACTTATACACTCACCACCTGTCTCCTTTCCTGTTGTCAGCCTCCTACATGTCCCTGCCATCCTTGGCAAGTGGAGCCTATTCTTAGGTCCCTGGTGCTGTCACTTTAAATATCTCCAATGACCACTGCTTGTAAACAATAAAAATGGCTGCACCCTCCAGACAGCTGAAAGTCCACAGCTTAGGTTGTCTCCCTGTTTGCTGTTTCCCTTCCTAGTCATCGGCCACCAGTGCAGTCATCCCTACAGGCCTTGGTGACCAGGGCTAATCTTTAGGTCAATTCTCAGGTCCCAATACCACTTGGAAATATTCAGGCTGTTGGTGCCTTCAGAATAGCTAACAGTCCACAGCTCCATCCATCTCTGTAATCATTCTTTTCATTCAGGTTTTTCCACTAGTTGGTGCTTAATACACTTCTGTATACTTCCTTTCAAAGCTCAGGGCCCCAGGATTATCTTCTGTATATCTGTCAATTGGTTTCTCGTTACTTCATTGAAGAAGGTCTGTGTAGCTTGTCTGCCTATTCCGCCATCTTACCAGAAGACATAAGGTATTCACTACTCTTGAACATAGAGTAGCTAAAGCAAAAGAGAGAAATGATGAAGTAAAAGATCTGAACAGAAGATTTCAAAGAACAGCTTGAGAATTCCAAGTTAAGTATTATAATGAAATGTGCAAAGATCTGGAGTTAGGAAAACAAAAAGAAAGAACACGCTTAGCATTTCTTAAGCTAAAGGAACTGAAGAACAACATTCAAGCTTCAAGTTGCAGTATTGAAGGATTCTGTGGGCAAAAAACTGAATGAGGCAGGAAGCATAAAAAGAAGCTGCAAGGAATATACAGTCATAGTACCAAAAGACTTGGTTCACATTCAGCCATTTCAAGAGGTAGCATATGATTAAGAGCTTACGGTACTGAAGGAATAAGTCCACGCTGCCCTGAAGACACTAGTAAAAACAAGACTCAGGTGATTGATGGAATTCCAATTGAGATGTTTCACCAAGCAGATGCAATGCTGGAACTCATTTGTCTATGCCAAGAAATTTGGAAGACAGCTACCTGGCCAATCTACCAGTAGAGATCCATATATGTGCCATTCCAAGGAAAGGTAATCCAATGGAATGCATAAATTATCAAACAATATCATTAATATCATGTGCAAGTAAAGATAAGTAAAAAAACAACTGCACTAACATTGACAAGAAACTGGCAGAAATTCAAACTGGATTCAGAAGAGGATGTAGAATGAGAAATATCATTGCTGATGAATACCAGAAAGATTTTACTTGTGTTTTATTGGCTATGTAAAGACATTCAACTGTATGGATCATAACACATTATGTATAATATCCTTCTGGGGAGTGGCTGGTGGGTTTGAACTGCCAGCATTCTGGTTAGCAGTCAAATGCCTTAGGCACTATGCCACCAGAGCTCCCATAATATTGTGAGGAATGGAAATTCCAGAACACTTAATTGTACTTACACAGAACCTGTACATAGGCCAAAAGCCAGTTATTTGAGCAGAACAAGGGGATACTACATGGTTTAAAATCAAGAAAGGTGTACTTTGGGGTCATATTCTTTCACCATGTTTAATCTGTATACTGAGCAAATAATCCGAGAAGCTGGACTATATGAAGAAGAATACAGGATCAGGATTGGAGGAAGACTCATTAACAACCTGCAATATATAGATGACACAACTTTGCTTGATGAAAGTGAAGAGGACTTGAAGTACTTACTAATGGAAATCAAAGACTGCAGTTTTCAGTGTGGATTACACCTCAACAGAAAGAAAACAAAACTGGACCAGTAAGCAGCATCATGATAAATGGAGAAAATATTGAAGGTGTTAAGGATTTCATTTTACTTGGATCCATAATCAACACCCATGGAAGCAGCAGTCAAGAAACCAAATCCATAGTGATACTGCCTCGGAAACCCAAGGAGAGGTCGCTATGAGTCAGGTCCAACTTGATGGCAATCAAAAACAACAACATTAGGCAAAAGATTCCTTTAAAGTATTTAAAAAAAAAAAAAGAAAAAGAAAAAGGAGAGATGTCTCTTTGAGGACTAAGGTAAGTCTTTCCCAAGCCTTGGTATTTTCCATCACATCACATGCATTGGAAGGTTGTACAGTGAATAAGGAAGACTGAAGAAGAATTGATGCATTTTAATTATGGTATTAGCAAAGAATATTGAATATATAATGGACTGCCAGAAGAACAAACAAATTTGCCTTGGAGGAAGTACAGCTAGAATGCTCCTTAGAATTGAAGAAGGTGAGACTTCATCTCACATACTTGGACATGTTATTAGGAGGGACCAGCTTCTGGAGAAGAATATCGTACTTAGTAAAGTAGAGGGTCAGTGAAGAAGGGGAAGGCCCTCAGCAAGATGGATTGGCACAGCAACTGCAACAATGGGCTCAAACACAGCAACAATTGTGAGGTTGGCACAGGACTGAGCAATTTCGTTCTGTTGTACATAGGTCTCTGTGAGTTGGAATTAACTTGATGGCACCTAAAAACAACAGCACTAACTTGGAATTAGCCCTGATGGTACAGTGCTTCAGCATTTGGCTGCTAATTGAAAGGTCAGTAGTTTGAAACCCCCAGCCTCTCCATGGGAGAAAAGACCTACCGATATGCTCTGTGAAGATTTACAATCTAGAAAATCCTATGTGGCAGTTCTATACTGTCTTATAGGGTTACTATGAATCACTGTTGACTCTATGGCATACAACAACAGCAGCAGCAGCAGCAGCATTAACTTGGAGTCCCTCGGTGATGCAAATGCTTAATGAACTTGGCTGCTAACCCAAAGATTGGCAGCTCAGGTCCACCCAGAGAAGAAAGGCCTCATAATCTACTTCAGGAAAATCAGCCATTGAAAATTCTTGAAAGCCATTGAAAACAGTTCTACTCTTATACACATGTTGTTGTTGTTGTTATGTGCCGTTGAGTCAGACCCGACTCATAGCGACCCCTCCTTGGGTTTCCGAAGCAGTATCACTACGGAAGTAGATTGCCCCATCTTCCTTCCGAGGAGTGGCTGGTGGGTTTGAACTGCCAGCCTTCTGGTTAGCAGTTAAGTGCCTTAGCCACTATGCTACCAGAGCTCCCCTTATACACATAGGGTCACCATGAATTGGAGATAGCAACTGGTTAAATACTAACTTGGTGACCTCCATTGCCACAAGTGGATTTTCCCCAGCAAAATATGTAATCCCAGACCAATGACCATCCTTTCAGTTTCCACACATCCTATATATGCTGGTAAAGTAAAACTTGAGTGAAAGCCTTTGATTCTACGACTCCATGAATATGCCCAGAAGTGTTTGATGAACAGCAAATGATTCTGCAAACATACAAATACATGTCAAAATATGAAAATCTGGATTAGCAAAGTAAACCATTGGGAGATAGTGCATCTGCATTCTTAAAACATATGTTGTTGTTGTTGTTAGGTGCCATGGAGTTGGCTCCAACTCATAGCGACCCTGTGTACAACAATGAAACACTGCCCAGTCCTGTGCCAGCCTCACAATCCTTGCTATACCTGAGTCCATTGTTGCAGTCACTGTGTCAATCCATCTCTTTAAGGGGTCTTCCCCTTTTTTGCTGACCCTCCACTTTACTGAGATTGATATCCTTCTCCAGAAGGATTGATATCCTTCTCCCTCCTGACAACACGACCAAGGTAGGTGAGATGAAGTTTGGCCATTCTCACTTCCAAGAAACATTCCGGCTCCATTTTTTTCAGGACAGATTTGTTAGTTCTCCTGGCAGTCCATGGTACTTTTAGTATTCTTCACCAACATCATAACTAAAAAACATCAACTCTTCTTCAGTTTTCCTTATTCATTGTCCAGCTTTCACATACATATGAAGCAACTGAAAATATCGTAACTTAGGTTGTTGTTGTTGTTATGTGCCCTCGAGTCATTAGGCATACCTTAATCTTCAAAGAGACATCTTTGCTCTTCAGCACTTTAAAGAGGTCTTCTGCAGCAGATTTGCCCAGTGCAATACACCATCTGATTTCTTGACTGCTGCTTGCATTGTTGATTGTGGAACCAAGCAATATTCTTGCCACATTTAAAACAGGTTTCCATTCACCAAAATCCATCTGCAAATGGACTTCTGCCTAAGGAATGGCACAAGAGCACCACACTCCAAGGTCAAATGTGAATGGCACCCAGCCCTTCCTGTATCAGAAGTGGTAATCAGAAGTTGATTGAATTTAACTAGCTTAACTGATGGGAGCTCTGGTGGCATAGTGCCTAAGGCACTTGACTGCTAACCAGAAGGCTGGTGGTTCAAACCC
>NW_006921600.1:12882399-12886865 GCF_000298275.1 Orycteropus afer afer | reverse complement strand
ATACCGTAGTTTGAATCAGGTGCACCTTCGTCCTCAAAGATGTTAGCCCTTAAAGAGATCTTTAGCAGCAGATTTGCCCAATGACCTACCATGTGGCCCAGCAGTTCCACTCCTAGCTATGTACCCCAGAGACCTGAAAGCAGCAAAGTGTCCAGACACATGTACAACAGTTTTCATTGCAGCACTATTCAGAATAGCCAAAAAGTAGAATCAACCTATCAACCTAAGTATCCATCAACAGATGAATAGATAAACAAAATGTGGCATATACACACAGTGGAGTACTACTTAGTCATAAAGAAAAATGAAGTACTGATCCATGGACAGACCTCAAAAACCTTATGCTCAGTGAAATAAGTCAATCACTGCAAAAAGGATGTGAGGCCAGCATCATCTGACCTCCTCTAACTTCACAAGAGGGAGACAGAATCACCATCAGCAGTGCAAGGCCTATTCCTATGAGACAAAACATGCTGCCACCCTCCAAACCTTTTTATCAATTCTGACACCAACCCGCCCTCCCACAACACTCACTACTGGGTTTGACAATTCATTACAATGGCCACACATCATTTCCTCAGAAATAAGATCTTTCATGAGCCCTCTCATCTAAATTATGTCACCTGTGTTCTTTTACTTATGAGCTCTGGTGGCACAGTGCCTAAGGCATTTGACTACTAACCAGAAGGTCAGAGGTTCAAACCCAACAGCCATTCCTTGGAAGGAAGATTGGGCAATCTCCTTTTGTAAAGATTTATTGCCTCAGAAACCCAATGGAGGTTGCTAAGAGTTGGAATTGACTCAAAGTCAGTGAGTTTGGTTTTTTGTTTTTTCTTTTTTTGGTCTGTTCTTTTACTTCGAAGCATTTATTTTATTTTATTTTACTTTTATTATGGTGAGAACATACACAAAAAGACATTCACCAACATAACAACATTTACAGCTCAGGGACATTGATGACATTTTTGATGTTGTGCCACCATTATTGTTATCCTTTTCTAAAATATTTCACCACCATTAGCATAAACTCAATGCTCTGCAAACAAAAGTTTCCCTTTTCCCCCTCTCTCCCACCCTTGGTAACCACCAATAATCTTGGATTTATATATATATATGTTTTTGTTTTCCAACCTATCTAGGAATTTTCCCTCCCCTCCTCTCCTATCCCTGGTAACCAACAAAGAAATTTTCCTTCCATGTATAAACCTTTCCTTGACTTTTTACAATAATGAGCTAATACAATATTTGTCCTTCTGTGAATTACTTTACCCAGTATCATCTCCTGCAACTTCATCCATATTATACAGTGTTTCACAGATCCTACATTATTCTTCAGGGTTGAATAGTATTCCATTGTGTATGTGCCACAATTTATACATTCCTCATTTGATGGGCACTTAGGTTGTTTCCATCTCTTTGTTATTGTGAGTAATGCTGCAGTGAACATAGGTGTGCATATATCTATTAATGTCCTGGCTCTCATTTCTTTAGAATATATACTTAGTAATGGGATTGCTAGATCAAATGGTATTTCTAATTCCAACTTTTTAAGGAATCCTCATAATGATTTCCACGGTGGTTGTATTGTTTTATAATCTCACCAGCAGTATATGAGAGTCCCAATCTTTCCACATCCTCACCAGCATTTGTTATTTTCTGTCTTGTTGAACTTTGGTATTATGCTAGGGTGATACGTTATCTCATATTGTTTTGATTTGCATCTCTCAAACCCACCAGCCACTCCTCGGAAGGAAGGTTAGGCAATCAACTTCCATAGTGATACCGCCTCAGAAACCCTAGGAGGGGTCTCTATGAGTCGGGTCTGACTCGATGGCACATAACAACAACAACAACAATGTCTAGTGATTGTGAACATTTCTTCATGTGTTTGCTGGCTGCCTGAATATCTTCTTTGGTGAAGTGTCTGCTCATGTCTTCTGCCCATTTTTAAATTGGATTGTTTGTCTTTTTGACATTGGAGTTTTCTATAAACTTTAGAGATAAGTCCTTTGTCTGATATGTCATTGCCAAATATTTTTTCCATTCTGTAGTTTGTCTTCTTACTCTTTTGGAGAAGTCTTTTAAAGCACATAAGAATTTAATTTTTAGAAGGTCCTAATCATCTAGTTTATCTGCTGCTGTTTGTGCATCCTACGTTATGCTTATAACATAGTCTATTTATGTTATAAATGAGGACCTCTAAGTCTATTCCACCCACCAGCCACTCCTCGGAAGGAAGGTTGGGCAATCTACTTCTGTAGTGTTATCGCCTCAGAAATGCAATGTGGGGTTGCTATGAGTCAGGTCTGACTCCACGGCACGTAACAACAACAAGTTTGTTCCTATTTTTTCTTTGATGAATTTTATAGTTTTAGGTTTCACATTTAAGTCTTTGATACATCTAGAGTTAGTTTTTGCATATGGTGTGAGGTATGGACGTTCTTTCATTTTTCTGCAAATGGATATCCAGTTTTGCCAGCACCATTTGTTAAAGAGATTATCTCTTCCCTATTTAATGAATTTCAATCCTTTGTCAAAGATCAGTTGACCATAGGTCAATGGATCTGTTTCTGGGTTCTCAATTCTGTTCCACTGGTCTGTCAATCTATCTGTCATTGTACCAATACCAGACTGTTTTGACAACTGTAGCTGTACAGCAGGTTTTGAGATCTGGGAGTATGAGACCTCATACTGTGCTGTTTTTCTTCAATAGTGTTTTGCTTATCTGAGGTCTCCTTCCTTTCCGTATAAAATTAGTGACTGGTTTTCTATATCCTTAAAGAACATTGATGGGATCTGGACTGGGATTGCATTGAATGTAGAGATTGTTTTGGGTAATATTAACATTTTCATGATGTTCAATCTTCCTATCCATGAGCATAGTATGTTCTTCCATTTATGTAGATCTTTATAGTTTCTTGAAGTGGTGTTTCATCGTTTTCTTTGTGTAAATTTTTTGTTACTGGTAAGATTTCTTCCCAAGTGTCATATTTTTGGTAGCTATTGTAGGAGCTCTGGTAGCATAGTGGCTAAGACACTTGCCAGCTAACCAGACGGCTGGTGGTTCAAACCCACCAGCCACTCCTCGGAAGGAAGGTTGGGCAATCCTACTTCCGTAGTGATACTGCCTCAGAAACCCAAGGAGGGGTCGCTATGAGTCGGGTTTGACTCGACGGCACATAACAACAACAACAACATTGTAAATGGTATTGATTTCCTTATTTCCCTTCAGAGGTCTCTTTGCTGGTGTAGAGGAATCCAACTGATTTTTGTATGTTGATCTTGTATCCCACCACTGCCAAATATTTCTATAAGTTCCAGTATTTTTCTTGCTAAGTCTCTTGGATTGTCTATGTATAGAATATCCCTACAAATAGGGATAATTTTACTTCTTCCTTATCAATTTGCATGCCTTTGATTTCCTTTTCTTGCCTTATTGCCCTGGCTAGGACTTCCAATTCAATGTTGAATAGAAATGGAGATAGAAGGCATCCTTGTCTCATTCCTGTTTGTGAGGGAAGTGGTTTCAGTCTCTTTCAATTAAGAATAATTGGCTATTGGTTTTGCATATATGCCCTTTATTATGTGGAAGAATTTCCTTTCTGGTCCTATTTTTCTGAGAGTTTTTATCTGGAATAGGTGTTGGATTTTAGCAAATCTGTTTTCTGCATCTACTGATATAATCATGTGATTTTTTTCCCTTTATTTTACTTATGTGATAGATTATGTTCATTATTTTTCTAATGTTGAACCATCCTTGCATACCTGGTGTGAATCCCACTTGGTCATGATGTATTATTTTTTTGATATATTGTTGGTGGCTATTGGCTACAATTTTGTTAAAGATTTTTGCATCTATGTTCGTGAGGGATATTGATTTGTAGTTTTCCTTTCTAGTGGTGTCTTTGCCTGGGTTTGGTATCAGGTTATTTATGCTTGCTTCATAAAATGAATTTGGAAAGATTTCATCCCTTTCTATGTTCTGGGATAGTTTGAGTAGGATTGATGTCAGCTCTTCTCTGAATGATTGGTAGAATTCTCTAGTGAAACCATCTGGACTAAGACCATTTTTTTGACCTGTTCAATTTCTTCTTTTGTTATGGGTCTGTACCAATTTTCTACTCCTGTCTATGTTAGTTTAGGTAAGTAGTGTGTTTCTAGAAAGCTGTCCATTTCTTCCAGGTTTTCAACTTTGTTGGAGTAGAGTTCTTCATAGTCTCTTGATATTACTCTTTTCATTTCTGTTGGTTCTGTTGTGACATCATACCTTTCATTTCTTATTATTTGCTTCTTCTCCTTTTCCTTTGTTAAGTGTGCCAGTGATTTGTTGATTTTTATTAATCTTTCCAAAGAACCAACTTCTAGTCTTACTGATTTTTTCTATTGTCTTTCTATTTTTGGTTTCACTTATTTCTCCTTGACTCTTCATCATTTCTTCTGGTGACTACAGGCTTTTTTTTTTTTTT
>NW_006921600.1:12878481-12882294 GCF_000298275.1 Orycteropus afer afer | reverse complement strand
TGATGTGTATATCTATTGCTATAAATTGGCCTCTGATCACTGTTTCTGTTGAGTCCCAAAGATTTTGGTATGATGTATTTTCATTCTCATTTGATTGAAGGAATTTTTTTCATTTCATTTTTTGTTTCTTTTATTACCCAGTCATTTTTGAAGAGGGTATTATTCAGTTTCCATGAGTTTGCTCTTTTTCCATTGGTTTTCCTAGCTGATTTCTAACTTTATAGCATTGTGATCTGAGAAGATGCTTTGCAGTATTTCAATGTTTTTAAATTTATTGAGCCTTGCTTTGTGGCTTAACATATGGTCTATCCTGGAGAATATTCCATGTGTGCTGGGAAAGAATGTGTATCATGCTGTTCTTGAGTGAAGTGCTCTGTAGATGTCTATAATGTTCAGCTGGCTGATTGTATTGTTTAGTTCTTCTGCATCTTTGAGTTTCTTCCCAGTTGTTCTATCTTTTGTTGAAAGTGGTGTATTAAAGTTTCTTATTATTTGTCTTTTTCAGTTCTATTAAAGTTTGATTTATGTGTTTTGGGGCTCTTTCATTGGCTCCATAGATATTTATTATGGTTATGTGCTCTTGTTCAATGGATCCTTTAAACATGATATAATGTCCTCCTTGTCTCTAATGATCATTTTGTCTTAAAGTCTATTTTATCAGAAATTAATGTTCCCACTCTTGCCCTTTTTTGGTTGCCATTTGCTTGATATATCTTTTTCCAACCTTTGATTTTTAGTCTATTTTTGTCTTTGTGTCTAAGGTGAGTCTCTATAAACAAGCTATTGATGGGTCATGTTTTCTAATCCAGACTTCAAGTCTCCATCTCTTGAGCTGTGCTCTGCTCTGCTTTCCATTTGAACCTTCAGAGACACTCTCCACTCTTCTCTATTTGTAAGTAATGGTGCTTGAGGAGTGTTGGGGTCCAGGCAGTCTTCATAAAGATCTTGAATTTAGTTTTTGAGGAATGAGTAGGAGTTTGCCAGGGAGGTGGGTGGCAGTGATAGTGACAGTATAGAGTTGCAGGGTATTCCATCAAGAGCAAACAGCATGTGAAATGCAAACAGCATGTGAAATGAAATGCAGTCATGAAATAACATGGCCATTTGGGGGAGTACATGTGGCAGGTAGGTAAGGTGGGTAAGGTTTAAGAGGCATGGGAGTGGGTAGGTAGGAGAGCAAAGGGGAAAGGTGAGGGACAAGAACTGACTTGTGAGCAGGGTCTTACATACCAACTCAAGGGCTTAGACTTGACCGTATATGTAATGGGGAGCCAGCAGAGGAATTTCAGCCTAGTGCTGGCCCAAAATAGCTGCTCAATAAATATTTCTAAGGTGAGAGTGAATCAAGTTGGTATTTACAAAGGTCATTAGCAAGAGTTTGGAAGGTGGATTGTAGGAGGCAGCAAGACCACTAAAAGACTGGCAATCACATGAAAAGATGATGAAGGCCTGGATTCAGAACATAGGGGATGACTGTGAGAGGTATTTGCAAAATAAATTAGATGGCTGGCAATAACTTGTGCTAAATTCCAGATCACAGTCCAGGCCAAACTTTCGAGTCAAATTATTCAAGATCCTTAGATATATAGCTCTTACATTATCCCTACATTGTTAATACTAAACTACTTTCTAATTCCCACAAATATAGTAGGCTCTACTTATCTACGGGTTCCTCATTTATGGGATCAACCAAGCATGGATATAAAATATTCTGAAATGGGATGGGGGAAGCAATTAAGTGGTCAAAGCAATCCCTCAAAGGCTAAGAGGGAGTAATAAAGTGCTTTTTAAGTAGAATTCACATTGTTTTAGTTACGATAAATAATCTATAAATTATTTAAAGTATACCATAGGATTGCATAGGTTATACAAAAGTACTATTCCATATTGTATAAGGGACTTGAGCATCCAAATATTTTGGTATCTGTGGGTATATGGAGGGGGGGGTGGCTCCTGAAACCAATCCCCCAGGGATACTGAGGGATAACTGTGATGGCATTAGACTCAGTAAAGGATGCTAAACAACAAAAGCCCTGAGTCTTAACTGTCCATGTCCAATCCTTTTGATTTTGTTAGTAGCAAGTCCAACAGGCAATTTCTTTCCTTATTCCATAACTGTTGTTGTTATGTGCCGTCGAGTTGTACCCGACTCATAGCGACCCCTCCTTGGGTTTCCAAGGCAGTATCACTATGGAAGTAGATTGCCCAACCTTCCTTCCGAGGAGTGGCTGGTGGGTTTGAACCGCCAGCCTTCTGGTTAGCAGTCAAGTGCTTTAGCCACTATGCTACCAGAGCTCCTATTCCATGCATAGAAAACACTAATTCTAAAACTACATTTTATTGATCACAAGCCTGATATACTCAGGCCTTCCCTAGGAAGTGAAAACTTCTTAACCACAGATGGTGATGCGCTGCTAAGAGAGACACAGAACCACAGAGTTCTAAAGAATCCAGAAAATGATTATGGCATCTTCTAGATGGAGAAATAGGCCCAAAGGGAAGAATCAACTTGTCCATGGTTATAGCTAGTAGAAGAGCAGGCATCTGAACACCAAATCTAGGACTCTTTCCATGGTGCCAAATCACTTTCCTGTAAGGGAACTCATAACGTCCCCACATGTCAGCTGGAAGGGTCTCGAAGTTTATCAGATTCAAGCTCTGTCCTCAGTAGAAATCACCACCAAAGCTTCCCAGCAGTAGGAGGGCAGGCCGCACAACCCCAGACCCAGCTGGTGGCAGAAATGCCTCACCACCAGTTCCTGCCACAGCCCACATGAACTGTTGGGATTGTCCTTGTTTTGAGGCTGTAACATTTCTTCAAAGAGCTCTGGTGGCATAGTGCCTAAGGCATTTGACTGCTTGCTAACAAGAAGGATGGCGGTTCAAACCATTTCTACAGAGGCAGCAGACTATTCCCCCACAAACTCCTTCCCATGTAAGTACTTATCTCTGATAGATCACAAAGTAAACACATCTGTTTACCCTCAAGATGGTCCTATCTCATGCAAGAGATGTTTGTTACAGACATACCTGAAAATACAACAACAATAACAACAACAGCAACAAAAACTAATGAAGGGAGCAACGTACAGCACCATTGACAAAAACAGTGTAAGTTTAAGGGTCAAGAATGAGAATAATCAAAGTCTTAAGGGTAACTATTGGGCTAAGGAAGAAAGAATGAGCAACAAAAAAGGGGAAAGGAAAACTAGAAGAAAAGAGGTGGAAAATAAGGGAAAAAGTGAAAAATAGAAGGGAATGAAATAGCTGATTAATATTTATTGAGGAGATTTGGTGATACAATGGTTAAGCACTTGACTGCTAACTGGAAAGTCAGTGGTTCAAAGCCACTCAGCAGCTCTGAGGAAGAAAAACTTAGTGATCTGCTCCCATAAAGCTTACAGCCAAGGAAACTCTATAAGCATAGTGCCTATTCAAAGTCACAGAGTAAGTGACACTCTGGGATTTGAACCCAGGCAGTTTTCCCCAAAGGTAACCTTTCTGCTATATTGCTGAATTTGAAGAACTAAAGATCTGAGATTATGCTAGACACTCTGCAGACTTATTGTCACAGTTAAGATCGCAGACCTTGATTAGACAGAACAAAGTTCAGATTGTGTAGAAGTCACTTCTCTCAATCTCAGTTTCATCATCTCTAAACTGGAGATAATAATAGCATTTAGCTCATAGAGTGATTGTGAGCATTACATAGGCTAAAGCATTTAGCACAGTGCCACTACATAGAGTAGGCACTCTGGTAGCGTAGTGCCTAAGGCACTTGACTGCTAACCAGAAGGCTGGCGGTTCAAATCC
>NW_006921600.1:12872645-12878381 GCF_000298275.1 Orycteropus afer afer | reverse complement strand
GTTCAAATCCACCAGCCACTCCTTGGAAGGAAGGTTGGGCAATCTACTTCTGTAGTGATGTTGTTGTTGTTGTTGTTGTTGTTGTTTGCCGTCAAGTCGGCCCCGACTCATAGCGACCCCTCCTTGGGTTTCCGAGGCAGTATCACTACGGAAGTAGGATTGCCCAACCTTCCTTCCGTCTGTAGTGATACTGTCTTAGAAACCCAAGGAGGGGTCACTATGAGTCAGATCTGACTCCAGGGCACATAACAACAACAACTACATAGAGTATGCTAGATAAATTTGTTTTTATCTTACATAATCCTCACAAGTGACTCTATGTGAAAGGCATTATCACCATTTTATTATCTGAAAACTGAGACTTTAAGAGGTTACTTAATCTGCCAAAGTCATATGCTTAACAAGGGGTTGAGGAACAGAACAGAGGGAAGAGAGAGGAGAGGAAGGAAGAAAAGAAGGGACAAGCTCTAAGTGAGAGAAAAAGAGGAAATGTCAATAGAAGGAAGGATCCTGATGTGGTGAATGCTTCTCTATAGTTACTTCAGAAAGCTCAGAGGTTTTCAAGATGACCGTCTCTAATCCATACAAGGTAGATTTACTGTCCATGAACTCTCCTTTAGTTCAGATTGGGTCTCATTGTAACACAGGAGGAAATTTGGTTCCTACCAAATCCCTTAAGGAATTTTTTATCCCTTAATCTTGATATCACAATACACAAACATGGACCACATGTATAGTTAATGAAAACTCATTGTATTTCATGTATTCAACCTTAGCATCTCCTTTCTACCTTAAAACCACAGATCAATATCTTATTAACTTACTCACTTTCCCAATGTAAATTATTGCATAGGTGGTAAACAAAAAGTTAAACCAACTACTCAATTTATAATGTCCAACACTTTTCCTCACTAATCATCATCATTTTGTTGTACCAGGGTGGTTTGTGTGCTGCTGTGAGGCTGGGGACTATGCCATTGGTATTTCAAATACCAGCAAGAGTCACCCATGGTGAACAGGTTTCAGCAGAGCTTCCATACTAAGACAGGTATGAAAGAAGGACCTGGCTATCTGCTTCTTTAAAAACTGGCCAGTGAAACATTATGAATAGCAACAGAATATCGTCTGATATAATGCTGGGAGATGAGGCCTTCAGGTTGGAATACAACTAGGGAATTGCTGCTTCCTTAAAGTAGAGTCAACTTTAATGACATGGATGAAGTAAAGCTTTCAGGACCTTCATTGGCTGATGTGGCATGATGCAAAATTAGAAGAAACAGCTGCAAACAGCCATTAATAATCAAAGCTTGGAATATATGGATCTAGGACAAGTAGAAATTGGCAAAAGTGAAATGGAACACATAAAGATCTATGTCCCAGGCATTAGTGAGCTGAAATGGACTGGCATTGGCCATTTTGGATCGGACAATCAACTGGTCTACTATGCTTGGAATGACAAATTGACGAGGAACTGTGTCACATTCTTCATTAAAAAGGACATTTGTACACATGGACCTCACCAGACAGAATACATAGGAATCAAGTTGATGAAATCTGTGGAAAGCAAAGATGAAGAAGGTCAATTTCATTAGTCAGAACAAGGCTGGGCCAACTGTGGAACAGACCATCAATTTCTGATATGCAAGTTCAAGTTGAAGTTGAAAAAAATTAAAACAATTTCAAAGTAACGAAGTTCAAAGCCAAAGTATGACCTTGAGTATAGCCCCCCTGAATTTAGAGAGCATCTTAAGAACAGATTTGAGGCATTGAACACAATGCATCAAATAATCAAAGACCAGACAAGTTATGGGATGATATCAAGGCCAACATAGATTGAAGAAAGCAAAAGATCATTAAAGAGAAAGAAAAGACCAAAATGGATGTCAGAAGGGACTCTGAAACTTGCTTTCAAAAATAGAATAGCTAAAGCTAATGGAAGAAATGATGAAATAAAAGAGCCGAACAGAAAATTTCAAAGGGTGACTTAAGATTATGTAAAGTATTATAATGAAATGAACAAAGACCTGGAGTCAGAAAACCAAAAGGGAAGAACACACTCAGCATTTGTCAAGCTAAAAGAACTGAAGAAAATATTCAAGCCTCAAGTTGTAATATTGAAGAATTCTATGGGAAAAATATTGAACAACATAGGAAGCATCAAAAGAATATGGAATGAATACACAGAATCACTGTACTAAAAAAATTAGTTGGCATTCAACCATTTCAGGAAGTAGCATATGATCAAGGACCTATGGTATTGAAGAAGGAAGTCCAAGCTGCTCTGAAGGCATTGGTGAAAAACAAGGCTCCAGAAATTGATGGCATACCCTACAAGATGTTTCAACAAATGAATGCAATGCTGGAAGTGCTCATTAATCTATGCAAAAAATTTGGAAAACAGCCACCTGGCTAAACAACTGAAAGAGATCCATATTTATGCCTATTCCAAAGAAAGGTGATCCAATGGAAAGCAGAAATTATTAAATAATATCATTTATATCATGCACAAGTAAAATTTTGCTGAAGATAATTTAAAAATGGTTGCAGCAGCACATTGACAAGGAACTACCAGAAATTCAAGTCAGATTCAGAAGAGGATATGAAATGAGAGATACCATTGCTGATGTTGGATGGATTCTGCTTGAAAGCAGATATGAGAATTATATTTACCTATATTTTACTGACTACACAAAGGCATTTGACTGTGTGGATCACAACAAATTATAAAAATATTGCAAAGAATTAGAATTTCAGAACACTTTATGGTGTTCATGTGGATCCTGTATATAGATGAAGAGGCGGTTTGGGGAACAGAACAAGGGGATACCACATGGTTTAAAATTAGGAAAGGTGTCTTTCAGTGTTGTATCTTTTCATTACACTTTTCAATCTGTGTGCTGAGCAAATAATCTGAGAAGCTGGACTATATGAACAAGACCACAGCATCAGGACTGGAGGAAGACTTACAAATAACCTGTGATATGCAGATGACACAACCTTGCTTGCTGAAAGCAAAGATGACTTGAAGCCCTTACTGATGAAGATCAAAGACTACAGTCTTCAGTATGCATTACACCTCAACATAAAGAAAACAAAAATTTTCACAACCAGATCAATAAGCAACACCATGATAAATGCAGAAAAGATTGAAATTGTCAACGGTTTCATTTTACTTGGATCTACGCTCAACACCTATGGAAGCAGCACTCAAAACATCAATCAACATATTGCATTGGGCAAATCTGCTGCAAAAGACCTCTTTAAAGTGTCAAAAAGGAAAGATGTCACTTTGAGGACTAAGGTGTGCCTAACCCAAGTCATGGTATTTTCAGTTGTCTCATATGCATACAAAAGCTGGACAATGAATAAGGAAGACTGGAGAAGAATTGATGCATTTGAATTATGGTGTTGGTGAAGAATATTGAATATACCATGGACTGCTAGAACTTCTTGGAAGAAGTACATCCAGAAGGCTCCTTAGAAGCAAGGGTGGTAAGACTTCATCTCACATACTTTGGACATGTTGTCAGGAGGATCCAGTCTCTGAAAAGGGACACATGCTTGGTAGTGTAGAGGATCAGCAAAAAAGAGGAAGATACTCGATGAGATGCTCTGACATTCTGGGTGCAACAAATGGGCTCAAATATTGCAACTTTTGTGAAGATGACACTGGGCAGAGATTTGTTCTGTGGTACATAGGGTCAAGTTTCCCTTGGAACTGACTTGAAGGTACCTAACAACAACAACCCTTTTCTGGTAAAGTTTTATTCACAAGTTAGCTTGTAATTTAACTCCAGTGAAATAAAAGATTTTGATAATAGTAAATATAAAAAGTTAGTGTATAAATTATAATATTTACATGTACAAATATATGTTCCAGTGGCTTTTTTTTTTTTTTTTTTTTTTAAGAAGTGGAGGGTGTTGTCCTTCTTCCCAGTCTTAGTCTGGAAGCTCTGCTGAAACTCGTGTACCATGATCCTACTGGTATTGAAACATTGGTGGCATAGCTTCCAGTATCACAGCAACATGCAAGGCATTGCTGTATGACAAACTGACAGACTAGTAAATCCGCTGCAAAAGAATTCTTTACAGTAAAGAAAAGATGTCAGTTTGAAGAGTAAGGTCTGCCTGTCCCAAGTTATGGTATTCTCAATAGCCTCAAAGGCACATGAAAACCAGAAAATGAATAAGGAAAACCAAAGAAGAATTAATGCCTTTGAATTGTGGTGCTGGCAAAGAATATTGAAAATACTATGGACTGTCAGAAGAATGAACAAATCTGTCTTGGAAGAAGTACAGAACAGATGCTCCTTAGAAGCAAGAATGGACAGACTTTGTCTCATGTACATGTTGTTGGAAGGAACCAATCCCTGGAGAAGGATATCAGGCTTAGTAAAGTAGAGGGTCAGTGAAAAACAGGAAGACCCTCCATGATATTGATTGACACAGTGGCTGCGATGATGGGCTCAAGCATAGCAAATATTGTGAGGATGGCGCAGGACTGGTCAGTGTTTCATTCTGTTGTACACAGGGTTGCTGTGAGTAGGAGCCGACTTGACAGCACCTAACAATATATGTTTAATAGTTTTTTTTTTCTACAGTAACAAATGACCACAAACTTAATAGCTTAAAACAAGCCAAATTTATTATCTTACAATTCTGAAGTTCAGAAGCCCAAAATGGATCTTGGGGCCAAAATCAAGGTGTCAGCAGAGTAGTGTTTCTTCTGGAAGCTCTAGGGAAGAATCTGTTTCCTTGTCTTTTCCAGCCTCTAGAGGACCCTACATTCCTTGGCTCATGGTACTTTCCTTCATCTTCAAAGTCATCAGTGAAACACCTTCAAATCTTTCTCTGACCATGACCCCTGTCTCTCTCATCACATCTCTCTAACTCTGACATTCCTGCCTACCTCTTATAAGGACCTCTATGATTATATTCCAAAAAACCAAACATACAGCAATAGAGTTGATCCTGACTAATAGTGACCCTCATTGGGTTTCCAAGGCTGTAAATCTTTTCAGAAGCAGACTGCCTTATTTCTCTCTTCCACAAAATAGCTGGTGGGTTTGAACCACCAACCTTTTGGTTAGCAGCCAAATGCCTTAACACTACACCACCAGAGCTTCTTTATGACTATATTAGGCCCAGATTATTCAGAATACCCTCCTCATCTCAAATTGCTCAACTTAATTGAAACCAAGTAAAGCCAAAACTATTTACCCTACCCTGATTAACACAGATAATTAGAACACATAGGACCCGGATGGGAATAGATAAGCAAACTTAATTACCCTCAACTATTTCCCCACCCTGGTTAAGACTAATAGGACCCCATTTGGAGACAGATGAGTAAATACAATAAGCTCAGTTCCTTAAGACTGAATGGAACAAAAAAAATTCTTTCCTGCTATTTCCTTAGGCACAGGTGATAAACATTAATGTGTCTTAGAAAACAACTTGAAAATTAACTCTGGCCCATGGACATGCACAGTGGGACAGAGAGGAACAAAGTTACTGGGAACTAACACTCCCCCCTCTGCCTTAGCCCCACTTAACTGATGACAGGAAGCTGGTGTGACCCATCCGGTATGCAAACACACTGGATCAAAATGCTACTGTCCAAAGTTCAATAAGACGGAAAATAACAAATGCTGGCGAGGATGTGGAGAGATTGGGACTTTCATACACTGCTGGTGGGACTGTAAAATGGTACAACCACTGTGGAAAGCAGTATGG
>NW_006921600.1:12868214-12872233 GCF_000298275.1 Orycteropus afer afer | reverse complement strand
TGGGTGAAGAGAAGGGCAATGTACCAAATGTGAGTGATCAACATGGTGGCATTGAGGAAGAGGAAGACATAGAGAGGTGCATGGGAGGTACAAACAACAAAGATGAACCCTTTTGCACATATACTACTGCGTTGTCAGTGAAGGCAAACGTGGCTATACATACGGGTGGATAGATGGGTGGACAGACTGAACTAGTAGGTATGTCTTTGAAGCGGGGAGTATACCCAAGACTATGTACAGGGTTGTCAGACAGTGGTCCTATAAGTGTATTTGTATGATCTGAATTTCCAGATGTGTAGTAGAGCTGACAAGGGGCAAGGCTGTAGTCACTTCTTGGTCACAGCCAACCACCCAGAGGGACGAAGTAGTTGAACCTGTGGGCTTGGGACCATAGTTGCAGAGGACATCAAGCTCAATTGGCATAACATACTACACAAAACATGGTTCCACCTCCTACTGTGGTGAGTAGTGACTGGGATCTTAAAAGCTTGCAAGCAGCCATCTAGATGCAACAATGGGTCTCTCCTTGTCCAGAGCAAAGAAGAATGAAGAAAACCAAAAATTCACAGAAAAAATTAGTCCTAGCATCTAATGCACCATGCAATCTGCAGCCTATGCAGCTATGAGACCAGAAGAACTAGATGGTGCCCGGCTACCACTGTCAACCACTGGGAGGGGGATCTATGTAGGAGATCCTGGATAGAGAGGGAGAACGATGTGGAACAAAACTCAACATCATTTGGAGAACAAAAAGGAGGGACCATGTTTGCTGGTCTGATAGAGCCTGGTGGAACCACTGAGACAATGACCCCTAGCTGCCCTTCAGGTCTGGAATTGAACCCATACATGTGCCCTCCAATTAAACAAAACACAGACATATGAGGTGAACATTTACCTGAGGTAGATACACTACTTGGAGAGAACAATCATGGGACAATAGAAAGGCTGTGTATGCACAGAGAGACAGCTCAGGGGGCAGTAGTGCATGGGGGGATGGACACAGGGAAGAGGTGAGTATTGAGAGGAAGTGGGAGGGGAGCTGCTGCATTGTGGTAAATTGTAGTCAATGTCATAAGACAAAGTGTGTGTGAACTGCTGTATGGAAAGTGAATCTGCTCTGTAAATTTTCACCCAAATCACAATAAAAATAATTTTTTTGAAAAAAACCTACTGTCCCTTTGTGGTCATGGCTTGGTCACAGCCAGCTACCCAGAGGGACTGAGTAGTTGAACCTGTGGGCTCAGGACCATAGTCGCAGGGGACATCAAGGTCAATTGGCATAACGTACTACACAAAACATTGTTCCACCTCCTACTTTGGCGAGTAGCGACTAGGATCTTAAAAGCTAACAAGCTGCCATCTAGATGCAACAATGGGTCTCTTCTCATCCAGAGCAAAGAAGAATGAAGAAAACCAAAATTCATGGAAACAATTAGTCCTAGCGACTGCTACACCATCTGATTTGCAACCTATACAACTATGAGACCAGAAGAACTAGATGGTGCCCGGCTACCACTGTCATCCACTTGGAAGGGGATCTATGTAGGAGAGACCCTTGATAGAGAGGGAGAACAATGTGGAACAAAACTCAAAATCATTTGGGAAAAAAAAGGTGGGGACCAGGTTTGCTGGTCCAATGAGCCTGGTGGAACCACTGAGACTATGGCCCCTAGCTGCCCTTCATGTCTGGAATTGAACCCACACCTGTGGTTTCCAGCCAAACAAAAGACAGCCATATGAGTTGAACATTTACCTCAAGTAGACACACTCCTTGAAGAGAACAATCATTGAGAAAGAAGGGCTGTTTATGAACAGGGAGACAGCTCAGGGGGCAGGAGTCCATGGAGGTATGGACACTGGGAAGAGGTAACTATGGGGAGGAAGTGGGAGGGGAGCTGTTGCATTGTGGTAAACTGTGGTCAATGACATGAGACAAAGTATATGTGAACTGCTGTATGGAAAGTGAATTTGCTCTGTAAATCTTCACCCAAATCACAAACAAAACAAAACAAAACAAAAACCTACTGTCCCTTTAAACAACCAAGACGAAGGAAATTTCTGCCAATCATCGACCATCTCAGGCCCAAATTCCTGAAATTTTTATGAATATGCATAACCCTCTCTTCTGAAACCTACAAAATTTAATTCCATGGCTTTCAGGGAGTCAGTTATGGGTACAGACTCCTGCCTCCTTGCATTGTAGCTTTGCAATAAATAATTTTCTCTCCTCTTAATAACTCAGTGTGTAAACTGTTTTGGCCTGACTGCGCACTGGGCAGGGACCCATGTTTGGTCCTATTTCACAAGCATGTGTGCAAAGTCCTCTTTGCCATATTCACAGGCTCTGGGGATTAAGACATTGATATCTTTTTAAAAAAACCAAACTCACCACCGAAGAGTGGGACCCAACTGATAGCAAACCCTCCTTGGGTTTCCAAGACGATTTCACTACGGAAGTAGATTGCCCAACCTTCCTTCCAAGGAGTGGCTGGTGGGTTTGAACCACCAGCCTTCTGGTTAGCAGTCAAGTGCCAATAAACACTGTCTCATCACCATTATTTTTCAGAGATCTAAAACCTGATGCAAGAGCCCTGGGCAGATGACATTGAAAGTCACACTTGTTTCAGACTATAAAGTCCTGACAGAGTTTGCCCAATATTGTCCTTGATATTTCATCACTAGAAGGAAAAATCACGGCCAATGTTTTAAATTTTGATGTGAATATTCAAATTTATATTTTAATTAAAAGTACTGGTTTCGAGTCCCTTTTATACTGCTAGAAACACATTTTTACTTTATACTTCAAAAGAAATAGCCAAGAGTTTCTGTAATCAATTCAGATGGCAGCATCTGCACACATTGTTGAGCAGAACAACCTTCTTACCATTCAGAGGAGGCTGGCTACCTTGTTCTACGGTGGTCCTTTCATTAAGTCTCAGACATCAGATCTTCAGGCTTTCAATTTGACTATCCAGGCAAGGAGGCATGGTTCCTGGGCTTAAGGATGAAATTGAAGTTAAAACAAAACATGAAAGATTTATGTTCCTAGTCTATGTAAAAGAAGGAGACTAGACTATGGCATGGGATTTGGTTCCTTGAGAGGGACTGGGGATGCATGTCCACTAGGTTAGCCTTTTACTGTTCTCAACAGGGTGATACTGCCTCCCTAGGGGACACTTGAAACCCATTAGAGCATCTCGAGGATGATGGGCCAGGGAAGGGCCAGCCACAGGCATTTGTGTGGAAGGAAGCCAGGGCTGTGGAACTTCCCAATGCATGGGACAGTTCTGCATTATGATGAATTGTCTCACCCAAATGTTAATGGCACCCTTGTTGAAAAGCATTCTTCTCTGTCTCCTCACCTCATTTACTTCAACCACCCCTATTCCTCATTCCCAGATAGACCCAATGTTTTCAGCATAACCTTAAGGGTATTTAAATCAGTTTTCCTGCTCAAAACAGTTAAGAAACCAAAGCATACTATATGGCAGCTTAGGTGAAAAACTACCAGGTTGTAAAGATTGACACTTGTCCACAAAGCTGGTTTAAAACCAAGAGAGACCCTAAATCCTAAAAAGATTGTTATTCCTCTCCCTATGAGGTAGAAAGTTCAAAGACATTCTGATTTTTCATCTGATGACTGCATCAATGCATATATATATATATATATATATATATATATATATATGCATTTTCAAATGCTTTGAAAAATAAATTTTATTTCTTTTGGTGCTCCACTTTGCTAGTGCTCAGTGTATGTATTTGTGCATCTATTGCTGTTTGTTGAATGAAAATGAAAAAGAACTGTGCTTTTTGAATTTACTTATGAACTGTTTAAGGTCCAAAATGATGGGACAGCAAGCTGCTTGCAAGAGTCCAGATTTCGAGAGAGAGTTAGGAAGATGGCGGACTAGGCACAAGGACTGCACAGACACTCTTCAACAAAGAAAAGGGAAACCAATTAACACAGACACAGAAGATAATCTTGGACCCCTGAGCCTTGAAGGGAAGGATACAAA
>NW_006921600.1:12846032-12863954 GCF_000298275.1 Orycteropus afer afer | reverse complement strand
AATGACATGAGACAAAGTATATGTGAACTGCTGTATGGAAAGTGAATTTGCTCTGTAAATCTTCACCCAAATAAAAACAAATAAATTATAAAAAAAAAAAAAGAGTCCAGATTTCTTGATGGGTTCCAGTTCTGGCTCCATCACTTACTAGCAGTATATGACTTTGGGAAAGGTGCTTAATATCTCAATTTATCTGTAAAATGGGAATAATGGAATAGACCTAAAGGTTTATAAACATTAAATAAGAATATATGAGCCTGGTACATAGTTGCTGGGTAGTGCAAACAGTTAACTTATTCATCGGCTAATTGAAAGGTTGGAGTTTCAGGTTTATAGAAGTGTCTTGAAAGAAAGTCCTGGTGATCTACTTCCAAAAAATCAGCCATTGAAAACCTGATGGATATATCGTAGAGAAGTAAGAGCTATAACACAATAGATGTATATATACTCATGTTCCTCTTGCAGCATTATTCACAATAACCAAAAGATGGAAACAATGTAAGTGCCCATCAATGTTTGAATGATAAACAGACTATGGTAATGCACACAATGGAATACTATGCAACATTAAAGAATAACGTGAAATATCTCCAGCACGGATGAACCTGGAGTGAAATAAGTCAATCACAAAAGGAAAAATATTTTGAGACCATTATTATAAAAAGTCAAGTAAAGGTTTATGCACAGAAAGAAGCATTATTTGATGGTTACCAGGACTGGGAGAGGGAGGGAGGAAAAATCACAAAATAGCTATTAAACATGTATTAACTTGGGTGAAGGGATAGGCAATACGCTCTAAGGGGGAGGTCAGCACAACATGACCAAGGCAAAGGAAGACATGGGGAAGTATGCAAGAGTAAAATGCAACAAATCATGCAGTAACAGTAGTAACAATAATCTACAAGTGGATACATAAGTAGATAGGCAAACTGAACAGCTGTGGGATGACATATGGGTGTACACCTACAAGCATATACAGGTTTGCCAGAAGATATTTTTACATACATATTTGTATGTGCTGCAAATATATCCAGATACATAGTAGAGCATACAGGGGACAAAGTTATGCAAACTTCTTAGCCACAACCAAATACTTTGAGGGATTGAGTCACTGGGTTTGTGGGTTTAGGATCATAGTGAAGAAGGAACATCTAGGTCAATTGTCGGAAGAGACTTCACAAAAACAGTAGTCTACATCCCACTTTGATGAGTAGTGACTGGGTCTTAAAAGCTTGTGAGCAGCCATCTAAGGTGCAACAGTGGTCTCACTCAATCCAGAGCAAAGAAGAATGAAGAAAATGAAACTCAAGGGAATATTTAGCCCAAAGGACCAATGTACTGCATGAACCACAGTCTCAATTAGCCTGACACCAAAAGGACTAGATAGCACCTAGCTATCACTACCAACTGTTCTGACTGGGATCACTATTGGAGGTCCTGGGCAGAGTGGGGGGAGCTCTGGTGGCGTACTGCCTAAGGCAGTTGACTGCTAACCAGAAGGCTGGAGGTTCAAACCCCCCAGCCACTCCTTGGACTGCTAACCAGAAGGCTGGAGGTTCAAACCCCCCAGCCACTCCTTGGAAGGTTGGGCAATCTACTTCCGTAGTGATACCGCCTCCGAAACACAAGGAGGTGTCACTATGAGTTGGATCTAACTCCATGGCAGTGGGTTTGGTTTGGTTTTGGTGGGCAGAGTGGGAGAAGTGTAGAGCAAAATTAAAAACCATAAAGACTACACTTAATGGTCTGATAGAGACTGGTAGAACCCCTGAGATTATGGACCTTAAACACCTTTAAACCTGCAACTAAACTCACTCCTGGAGATCACCTGAGATTAGCTAACAATAAACAGGCCTATGAAGTGAGCAATAACACCCCTGAGGAAGGTGTTCCTCAGAACAATCAACCATACAAAACCAAAGGGGCAGCGTTTCTCCAAAAACAAAGTTCAGAAGGCAGGAAGGGCCAGGAAAGATGGGTGAATGGAAATAGAGACTCTAAGGAGGAAGTGGAAGAGTGCTGTTTCATTGAGGTGATTACAACTAATGTCACTAAACAATATGTGTATAAATTGTTAAACGGGAAACTACTTTGCTCTGTAAACTTTCATCCAAATGTTAAAAAAAGAAAAAAACCACCACCTACAGAACAGAGTTCTCTGACACACATGGGGCTGCCATGAGTCTAGTTAACTTGATGGCAACTAATTACTGGTTAAAATTTTAGCTATTATTACTGTATCTTCTTCCACTCTTGCTATTCCGTAATATTCAAACAGCCTTGAATGCCTACCAGTGATAGTCCTACTGTTATATAACCGAGGAAATAAAAGATGAGCACGACATAGTACTGATCTCATATAAAAATTTTTAAATAAAGTATCATAAGTTAGTTTTAAGAAGGCAATAATAGAGTGGGGCAAAAATAATGGTCAATACAGAAAGCTCAGAAATTTCTATGGGATGTCTTTAAAAAGTGTCGTCACTTGACTTTCTTAATATTCTAATCTAATTTAAAAGCACCAGCTCTCATCCTAATGTGTAATACATAGTACATGAAATTACATTTTAGGCAATGTTGGCAAATACTTTTTGAAAGACCATATTGCCTGGTTGGACTTTTAGCCTCCTGAACTGTAAGAGAATAAATCTGTTTGTTAAAGCCATAATAATAATAATAATAAAAGACCGTATTGCCTGGGAAGATAATAGCAAAAGTTGGTTAAGTAGTCTATAATTACATAAATGATCACTAAACCAAAAGTTAAATGCTTATAACTAAAAGAATTTCACAGCCACTGAGTATTTCATATTGTTGAGCCTTTGCAGTGAGTTAACCTTTCGATTTCTACTGCAATTTTTTTCTCACATTTGTTTTCTAACACACCACTGTGTTAAGCTATAATTTCCCTCTTAGAATCTGAAGTCCCACTCTTTTCTTTATAACCCAACCTATCATAACAGGGGAGGTCATATGAACAAAACGATGAAGTAGATATTAAAATTAGTTTATTTTTCTACTTTTAATAAATGAGAAGAAACACAGTAGTCTGTCTCATATAGAACATTTATAATACATAACAATCCATAAAGCCTCATGGTGAGGTAGGAACAGCTTTGGAAAATAACATACAGTCATAAAACATACAAAAAGTTAGGTAAAATGTTGCAGCACTAAAAACATTTTATCGGCATCTGCATTTAATGAGATGATAACTGCATTTAACTGTGCCACATCTGGCCCAAAGAACAGGCAACAGCAGACACAAAAACAACACAATATGAAAGCTTCATAAAGAATCACAGCATACACTGATACACTTCATTGTGCTGTTTCAAGGCAGAACCATAACATGGCAATTTGTGTCTTTTTATATATAACCACAGATTAATTGTATGTTACATTCCCTTCAGCATCTTTTTGCCAAAGACACTGGACCATAAAATTTTTGGTTTAAAAGTTTAAATTGACATACAAAAGGCTCTTGTGCCAGTGAAAATGACGGCTAAATATTCCAGAGCTTGTTAGTAAAACAAAATAGCATTGCCACGTAGTACTGGTACAGCTACATCAAAATGGTGCTATTACAATTCCCATTTCAGAGATGGTCAAACACTATATTTGACAGTTTCAATTAAAAAACAAATAAACAAATAAAAAACCCCTCCACCTTCTTAAGAGTTTTAACACTGTTTTATGACTTAACTGAAACTCAGTATTAAAATAAATATTTTTATATTGTAGAATTATTCTCCATATTTGTGTGTGAACATTTTAAGACAGCAGATAAATGACATTTATATCATTCGAATGATATCTGTTTATAAACAGTAAAAATCTTCAACTCTTATCAGTTAACCTACTAAATACTTCACATTAGATTCCATAGGTCATTTTCCTCAAAACTTTCAAAAATTCAAACTTAACTGAGGATGTTAACAAGATAAAAACACGTTAACACAGCCTTCTCTTTCTACCTACAGTGATTTTCCAAGGTGCACTAAATAGAAATTTTTCCTACTCAAATTACATACCTTAGGTATTCAACATATTATTTTCTAAAGCATCAAAAATACACATACCAAGGTTTTTGAGTTTTTGTTTTTAGATTCTATAGGGTTTTTCCCCCCATAATGCAGATACATTAAAAAAAAAATTAATCATATAAGCTACAAAGTAACAAAGGAGAATTAAATCTCTTATCACTAAGGCTGCATTTGGCTTGGAAAAATTTCTGAGTTGGTTTCAATTCAGGCACACACAGAACCTTCTTCTCACTAAACTGAGACAACAGACAAGTTTCTAAAACATATTCTAAATACACTGATCTTGCTCAAATATAAAAGAGCCATCAGGAGAGATGCACCTCCTATAACTGATGCAGTGTTATAAAACAGCATATTTAAATATTGGGTTAAGTCTCTTAATAATACAAGGTATTTCCCTCATTTTCTTTCAGGAAGGATAAGCTATTTTGAAAAGACACTTAAATCCCACAATACTTAAATATAAAAGCATGTTTTTTAAAGTAACACAAGTGTAGCTAAAAATGGGTTAGAAAAGTGCATCATAAAGAAATAAATAAGTCTGTTAAAACTCAAAACGTGAGTCAGTGCCCACTGATTTTTATTATGACAAAGTCCTTTGCAAAAAGAGAATCTTATGGTACCATTTTGTTATATATAAGGTACTTTAAAATGTTCTGTAGTTTAAGGTGTTAAATCAGGAATGTACATGATACAGTACAATTCGCAGCTTGCTTTCTCTTGTTCACCCACATAATGAAATATCCCAGTTTCGCGTTAAAAAAAAAAAAAAACCTCCAACACTTTTGCAAAATTCAAGCTAACTACTAGTTTAGGAGTTGAATTACACAGCATCAGGTGAGAGTATTAAAAGATTAAAATGTATTGCAAATTGGCAGATTATGGTTTTGGCCCATTACAATACATGTGAATTTACAAACCACATTCCTAAAATTACCTTAATTCTCATTGTAGAAATCAGCTGTTCTTAAATAGGCCCATTGCCAGCAATAGGCTTATACTAGAAAAAACACACCATCTACCACAAAGATCATCCCTTTAAAAACTGTCAAATTCTAAACTTTCATCTTAAAACCCATTAAACAACGAATTATTTCAGATCCCCAAAGGTAGCCATCCCCAAAGTAGTCAGCTATAAAAGTTACTTAAGTAGTCAGGACACCGTTTCTAGAAAAATAGAGCTATACATGATAACTGATACTAATTTTCATCCTCTTCGGGACAAAAATCTAGTTTCTTCACAAAGCGTAACATCCTCTCTATCAAGAAAAATATAACTTAAATACCATAAAATAATATTTCTGTATGGATTTGAAATCCATAGCAAAACGAAATAGCCAAGAACATTTTCCTGTGTAGATACTGTAGCATCTTTGCAAAATAAGCCACTATTGGAAAATCCAAGCAATGTCAAGACAGGATGACTTATAAAATTTAGCCTTAATTATTAATAAGAATTTCATATTCAAATTGCATTAAATGTCTATTTTTTATTCTTCCAAATCAATGACTCTTAGCAAGCACAAGCATTGCTAGTTGTGCTCGAAGAGGTCCACTTAAATCCATTCACCAATGGTTACCATGAAATGACTAACTCCGAAAATAACATTTTTTTTAAGTACCCACAATTTAAAAGACCATATTAATAGTTTAAATTTAACATCCTTAAAAATATTTATTGTATATATTCTGTGAGTAAACGTTCATCTCATTATTTCTAATACCAATCTTTCAAAGAAAATAATGCTGGTGAACATGTCTGTTTTAGACTAACTTTGGTAAAAGAAAACATGAGTTGAAATTCTCAAAATAATTTAGAAATGTCTTCTGAATGTTAGCATACAATAATCTAAATAACATTTAGTTTGGTAAACTTTTTTCCCTGCTCTTATTCCCCATATATCCTCTTACATGTGTAAACTATAGTTCACAATTTGTTAATGATCTCACTGTTTATTAGAGTAACACTCAGAAAGGCAGAACAGAGGATAGTAATTTATCTTTAGTATTATACTCCATGTAAATAAAAAAAAAAAAGAACTTCTCTTACTAATATATCCTTGAGTCATTCTTAAAATATGTTGCCATTATACTACATAATGATCTTAACTTAAAGGGCAAGTAAATATCATCTGAAATATCAAAGAAAACAAACTTGTTGATGATTTCAAGTTCTAGCAATTATAATTCTAATACACAAAAGTACAACCCTGGGGGGAAAAGAAAAGCAGAGAAATTCCAATAACAATTTCAATTTATTTATCCCCCTAATTTTTACCATGGGAAAACGGAAATCAAATGCCATTATGTTATATAAGGTTTATACTTAAACAAAAATGTAACATAGTGTTAAAAACTGGCTTTCCAAAACTGTTACAGCATAGCTGTACACTGCACTAATAATCACAAAGTTGTAATATAGAACTCTGTTATGCAGTCCCATTATCTTCTTACAAAAATAGAATTAAACTGTGTGACCAGAACAAGGACTTCAATTATACTACTTGGCAAACTTAGAATTTCAGTGGAGATTTTTTTCCTCTTGCAGCTTAAAAGCAATAGTCAAACATATCTTTTCAAGACTTACAAAGATGATTCAGGTTGGTTGGCTGACATTTTTTTTATCTCTATCACAACAGCAGGAATGTTTTCAACCTTAGTCCTTTTGGGCTTCTTTTCTAGATTGTCACTAAGCTCTAAACACGAAATGCTAACTGCTGGGGCCTTTTCTACACCCTTTCCAGAAAGGGCTTGTGGCCGTGTCCCACAACATTGCTTCAAAGCACACTGAGTTCTGCAAGCAAGCTCACAGGGGGCTACACTTGATTTAGAGCCTACGCTAGCAAATTCAGGTTGAATGGTAGTAGCGTGGATTCCATGATTATGAAAAACGTCTTTAATGATTTTAGCCACCTGCATGTATGATGTCGGGTCTTCACATTTTATGTGAGCAGTGGCAATGATTCTGCTTCCAGCAAGTTGCCAAACATGTAATTCATGAACTTCCTCAACTCCTTCAACATTTCGAAGTTCTTTTATCAAATGTTTGATATCAATTTGCTTAGGAACAGTTTGTAGAAGAATAAGAGCAGATTCCTTAAGTAATGGATAAGTTGTGTAAAGAAGTATACAAACCATTACAATACAAAGAGTTGGGTCTAAATATAGTACCCAACAAGGACCAGCCTCATAAACTGGAGCATGAGTACTATTAATGATTTCTACAAAGGCTTTGCAAGGGTCAGGGGTACATGGGTTCACACAGAACTCCCCTTCAGGACAACCTTTCCAAGAAAAGTAAAACACCAAGGCATTTACTACTACAATCACTGAACCCAAGGCATCTCCAAAGACATGCAGAAAAACTCCACGCATGTTAAGTTGTCCAGTCTTATCTTCTTCTAATTCCATATGGTCAGGTTCTTTGATAAGATTTCCATTCACTTGTACTTCCATTGCATCATTTCTGGATTTTTCTGAATCTACAAAGAAACAAAAATTATTAATACATTCAGAGTGTATACATAAAACTTCATTCTTGTCCAATTCCACTTAAGCTGTAAAGGCAGCAAAAAATGCCTGCCTCCTTTTGAAATGAAAAAGTTGTCATCAAGTAAAATTCTGAAATCTGTGCAGGGCCATTTAATATAAATTGACATATTGGGACCAAGCCAGGGCATAATGGCCAGGGCTAAATTAAGTCATTAAGATGATACTGCTTCCCCACTCTCCTAACCACCCTCTCCTTCAAAGAAGTTTATCTTTCGATGGGGGTGGGGTCCTGTTAACATTCTGCTAGACTTTTTTGCTTATACAAAAACCAAAGCATAAAATTGAATGTTACCATCCAAAGTTGAATACGAACAGCTATGGATGAGTCTATCAATATAAACTGCCTGATTTGACACTAGGCTTTGGTTGTAGGCACTAAGGTCAATCTCTTGAGAGTTTAACTTTTAAACTTTTATCATGACTATAAAAGACAGTCTGAGGGACTTTAGAAACTGACAAATCAGCAATATGAATCTATCAACAATCACAGAAACCATTATTAAAGCTACTTCAAGAAAGGTTGGAACTAGTGCATTCCTTTCTAGCTCTTGATCTTTTAAAACAATTATACACACCAGAGCAACTTAATTTTTTTTTAAACATCCCTCAGTGAGTGGAGGTGAGAGGAAATTCAATTATTACACCTTTTCAATGTCCAACATTGAATATTAATGCATTCATTAACATGATATCCTGCATCTCAGAAAAAAAAAAAGGAAATTTGCCTATGGAGTATGATACAACCAGGTAAATAAGTATCAATGGAAAAAACTGGAGAGAAATACACCAAACTGTCAATAGCCATTGAGCTTGAGTGGTGGGGCACTGGTTGATTTCTTTTACCATCTGCTTTCTTCCAACATTTCTGTTACTGTCCAAAAATCCTTCAACAACACTTATTTTTATAATGAAAACCATCTATATAAGATGAATAAATCATCCGCACTTTCATTTTAGAATGACTGGGAAAAGCGCTAAGTGAAGTAAATGTTAAAAAGGTGCTATACCTGGGATTTTTAGGAGTAAATCCAAAACCACCAAACCCACTGCTATCCAGTGGATCCCGACTCTTAGGAGACCCTTTTGGACAAGGTAGAAATGCCCCATAGGGTTTCAAAGGCTGTAATCTTTAGGGAAGGAGACTGCTGTGTCCTTCTCCTGAGAAGTGTCTGGTGGGTTCAAACCGCTGACCTTTCGGTTAGCAGCCGAGATAACGACGGTGCCACCAGCCCACCCCCCTTTTTCAGGAGGAGAGATCAATAAACTGAAACATACATTGATATTCATTAAAAAAAAAAAAAAAAAATCTTAACCAGAGTTTTGAGCGTGGGAAAACCAACTGCTAGGCTTGCTCTAGGAGCTCTTGTAGCATAGTGCCTAAGGCACTTGACTCCTAACCAGAAGTCTGGCGGTTCAAACCCATCAGTCACTCTTCGGAAGGAAGGTTGGGCAATCTAGATACTGCGTCGGAAATCCAAGGAGAGGACGCTATGAGTCCCGACTCGACGGCAAACAGCAACAACAACAGGTCTGCTCTGAATTTAGTATTATGAAACATGTTTCACAGCCAGAACTTGGTAGTGCAAGGTTTCAAACACTCAACACCTAAGGACGTACTGGGAATTTTCTTCCCTTCCCAAGGGACCAAGAAACGTAATGAGGAATCATTTCTGATCCCGTTAAAGCCAAAATAGGGTAGTGTCTTCAAAATGCCGGTAAAGACAACCAAGTCCAGCTGCGGACTGGAGCGGGACGACGGTCACCTCCTGACCCTCTGCCCACGCTCAGAACCACAGTGCGCACCTACATCGCCAGGCGCGCCCCCCGCAGGCCCACCCCACTAAGGGCTTGGAATCCCGGCCAAGAGGCGGGGAGGGCGCGCAGACACTTCGGGCGCCAGGGGGCGCGGGGCCACCGCGGCGGCCGGTCCGGGCTCCCACCAACCACCTGCGGCGGCGCAGCAATCGGCTCACCCGCACGGTCCAGGTTCATCCCGTTCGAGTTGCTGCTGTTGGACACCAGGGTGTTGGTCTCCTCCTGGTCGGGCCCTTGCTTGCCCGGGTTCACATTGCTGTCGCTGCTCCCGGGGCGGCTTATCTTGTTGCGGCCGTGGCCGCCGTGCGAGTGGCCGTGGCCCGAGTCCTTGCCGAAACCGCTGTGATGGTGGAAGAGACAGAGCCCCAGCACGTTGACGAACAGCCCGGCCACGCCGACGCCGAGGACCACGAGGGGCTGCTGCATCTCGTGCGGCTCGATGAAGCGCTCGATGGCCTCCAGCAGGATGGCGAAGCACAGACCGGTCAGGAAGATGGCGTTCACCAGAGCCCCCATCACCTCCGCCCGGATCCAGCCGAACGTGTTCTTCTGGGTGGCGTGGGTCCGCCGGGCGAAGCGCTCCGCCACCAGAGCCACCACCAGCGCCAGCACATCCGACAGCATGTGGAAGGAGTCGGAGAGCATCGCCAGCGACGATGTCACCCGGCTCACCACCACTTCCAGCACCATGAACATGAATGTCAGCGCCAGCATGCATAGCAGCCGGCCCCGGTTCCGACCCCAGCACCCCATGATTGCGGCTGCGGGGCGCGCCGAGTGCGACCTGGAGACTCCTGAGGCGGCGGCGAGGAGTGGAGGGCCGGCGACTTGGCGACTGTGGGAGGGCGGCGCGGAGCTCGCACCACCCGATCCGGACCGCTCGAGGAGTTGCTGAGGGGCTCCCGCGGCCGGACTGGGACGAACCCCGGGTCAAGCCACCGAGCCCCCGTGCCTGCGGGAGTCCAAGGCGAGAGGTGGCGCCGCGGCGCGCAGCTCTTCAGGCGTCAGTCCCCGGAGCCGGCGCTGAGGCCCGGCTCAGCCCCAGCAGCCCCCACACCCACAGCGGGGTGGCAGAGGAGGCTGCGGCCGTGGCAGCGGTGGCGGCGGGAAGCTGGGGCTCCCGGGGCCGGGGGACCAGGAGCCGGAGCAGGAGCAGGAGCAGGCGGGCAGCGGCGGCGGGCGACGGGCAGCTCTGCGCCAAGAAGGCTCCAAGCATCTGCGGGCTCTCTGCGCTGGTCTTCTCTGTGGTTCAGGCTGAGGAGGCGACAGCTTAAGAGCTTGAGAGGCGGCGGCCACGGTAGCTGCACTCGGCCCCGTCTCGGGCGCCTTCTTCGCCCCCACCCCCCGCCTTTGCAGACGGTTTACAAAAAAACTTTGCTTTGCACTCGGAACCCCCGTTTTCACACGGACCCGAGCGTGACAAGGCCTCGACGCCCCGCCTACCAGGCCCAGTATGCTTCCCTATTGGCCAGGACCTCCTCACGACAGCTGCCCCGCCCCGCCCATCGCGCTCTCCATTGGTTGTCTGATCAGCGAGGCGGGAGGGGGCGGGGTCACGACTCCAACTGATGGGGGCGGGGCCTTTTCCATCCTGGAGCCGGGCGTGGGCCCGGGGCCGCAGCCGGGTGCAGCGCCGGGCGTCGTGGGGGAGGGTAGGGGGCGCGGGCCGCGTGCAGCAGGAGGAGGAGGGGAAGGGCGGGGCTGGCAGGGACCCTCCGGTCCTGCAGTGTCCCAGCTCCCGCGCTGCGGACACTCGCAGCCCCTCGTTCACCTGCGGGGACCCGGCAGCATTCAGACTTTGATCCTCTGAGCCGAGTCCACGTGGGGGCGGGCCGCGCTGCTGCTGTATGACAGACCGCAGCCGGCGAGGAATCGGGAGGGGGAGCCCCTGCGTATGGGGCCCTTGGGACGCCCTTCTGTCAGAAGAACCTGAGAGACTAGGCCGACGGATTCATAAAACAAGTGCTGCATGTAACTTGTGACTCTGCCCAACACCAAACTTAGAAGTTACTCTTTCGGGGCAATCTTGCAAGTGGCGGGAACGGAATCTTTGTAATGTTTTAGTAAAGCCTATCACTCTTATCACCACCAACATGCCCAGGACTACTTGTGTAAAGTCAGATATTTTTGTCACTGATTATCTAAGGACAATTTAGGGTTCAGACTGCAAGCAGGATAAACCTGGGTACAAATTTGAGTTCTGGTCCTTGCTTTGTCACCAACCAGCATTATGATTTTGGGCAACCAAACAACTCACTGCTGTGGAGTAGATTCAGACTCATAGCTATCCCCAAAAGGGTTTCCAAGGCTGTAATCTTTACTGAAGCAGATTGCCTCATCTTTCTACCTTGGAGCAGCTGGTAGGTTTGAACTGCTGACTTTTTGATTAGCAGCCAAATGCCTTAACACTGCACCACTACAGCTCCTTGACTTTGGGCCAGTCACCTACTTTCTCTGAAAACCTGTTTCTTCATCAGTAAAGTAAAGGATTAGACAAGAGATTTCTTGAGACTCTAAAATTCTAAAGCTCTATGATTTAACAAAAGGAACTCTGTGGGCATAGTGCCTAAGGCATTTGACTGCTAACCAGAAGTTTGTTGGTTCAAACCCAGCAGCCACTCTGAGGAAGGCAGACTGGGCAATCTACTTCTGTAAAGATTTACCTCCTTGGAAACCCAAAGGGATTTCCATGAATCAGAATCGACTCGATGGCAGTGAGTTTGGTTTTTAGGTGTGTATGATTTAACAAACATTTAATTTCTAGACTACAAACAGTGGCATGCTGTGTTGGTTCTTATAAGAGAGTGAGGGGCAGTAAGAATCAAAAGAATGAGCTGTCCAGGTAAGGGTAAAATATAAACATAAATTTTTAAAATTAGGATGAAATATTAATTGTGCTGTTGTTGCTGTTGTTATGTGCCATCGAGTCGGCCCCGACTCATAGCGACCTCTCCTTGGGTTTTCGAGGCAGTATCACTACGGAAGTAGGATTGCCCAACCTTCCTTCCGAGGAGTGGCTGGTGGGTTTGAACCGCCAGCCATCTGGTTAGCAGGCAAGTGACTTAGCCACTATGCTACCAGAGCTCCTATTAATTGTGCTAACACTAGTTTTCATTTTATATGGATCTACAGTCAATGCTGATGGACGCAGCAGTCAAGAAATCAAACAACATATTGCTTTGGGCAAATCTGTTGCAAAAGACCTATTTAAAGTGTTAAAAAGCAGAGATGTTTTTGTCCTTTGAGGATGAAGATGCACCTGACCCAAGTCACCTCATTTGTATGTGAAAGCAGGACAATGCAAGGAAGACTGAAGAAGAATTGATGTCTTTGAATTATGGTGTTGCAAAGAATATCGAATATACCATGGACTTCCAGAAGAACAAACAAATTGGTCTTGGAAGACATACAACCAGAATGTTCCTTAGAAGTGAGGATGGCGAGACTGCATCTCACGTACTTTGGACATGTTACCAGGAGGGACCAGTCCTTGGAGAAGGATATCAAGCTTAGTAAAGTAGAGGGTCAGCAAAAAAGAAGAAGACTGTCAACGAGATGGATTGACACAGTGGGTGCAACAAAGGGCTCAAACATACCAACAATTGCTAAGGATGGCACAGGACCAGGCAATGTTCTGTTGTCTGTCTATAGGGTTGCTATGAGTCAAAACCAACCTGTTGGTACCTAACAACAACAATATGCACACACACAAACACACACACAGAGTCCTGGTGATACAACAGTTAGACACTTCACTGCTAACTGAGAAGTTTACAGTTCAAGCCCACCCAGCAGCTCCATGGGAGAAAGACCTAGCAATCTGCTTCCATAAAGAATACAACCTAGAAACCCTGTGGGGCAGTTCTACTCTGTCATGTGGAGTACCTATAAGTCAGAATCAACTACACGGCATCCGATAACAGGATAAATCTATGTACTGTGCTCTGGGTGGGGAGTAGTTAATCTGGAAGTGAAGACTTCCTAATCTTAAGGAGTGGTGACTGGAATCATCAGAGTGGCCTGAGCTGGACCCTAGACACCTCGCCACTGATGTTGAACACGCAGGAAGGACTCCAACTGCTCTGGATTTCTGTAAGACAAATGCAGTACCAGCCATTATTTCAGGATCTGCATGTAAGACTTGTTTGGAGCTGTGTTATTTTGAATTTCTTGGTATTTTTATTATTCTTACACAGTTTTCTTCCACTTATGTCTCATGTGTGTTTCTCATCTTCTCATCCAGACTGGGCAGCCAGATCTTCATGTTGTGTTTCTGTTCTGCTAGAATCGAAAAGGACCTCTGGTGGTGTAGTACCTCAGCATTTGACTGCTAACCAGAAGGCTGGCAGGACTGGAGAAAAGTTTCTGAGATGCTTTGAAGGAAGAATTGATAAGGTGCTGGACTGGTAACCAAAAGGTCAGTAGTGTGAACCCACCAGTGGCACCACAGAAGAAAAATGTGGCAGTCTGCTTGCGTGAAGATTTACAGCATTGGAAACACTGTAGGGCAGTTCTACTTTGTCCTATAGGGTTGCTATGAGTAGGAATTCAACTTGACAGCAATGAGTTTTTTCAGTGACTAACTCGATATTAAGGAGCTCTGGTGACATTCGATTTAACCAAAAGGTCAGTGGTTCTAACCCTGCTGCTTTGCGGAAGAAAGATGAGGCTGTCCTCTTCCCTAAAGATTGTTGTTGTTGTTATTGTTGTTATTTGCCATCGCCTAGGAAACCCTATGGAACAGTTCTACTCTGTCCTATAGGGTTGCTATGAGTCAGAACTGACTCAGTGGCAGTAGGGTTTCTCTACTTTGGTGTGGACAGTTGACATTTTTCTAATCATACATAAAACAAACAAAAAACAAATTTAGTGCTGTCAATTCAGTTCCAACCGTGATCCTGTAAGCAGAGAACTGCTGCATAGGTTTTTCTAGGCTGTATCTTTACAGAAGCAGACTGCCATATCCTTCTGAGGAGTACCTGGGGTTCAAACCACAGCTGAGCACTTAACCACTGCACCACATGTAAGAGTTTCTTCTATGTAAACATAGCTTCATATCTCTTCCAACCAGCCCCTCCCATATAAAAATTTGGGAGCTACCTATAGGTCGAGATAGGCTCTAAGGAAATGGCTAGGAGGCAGCTGGAAGATTAGACTTTGTTCATTTTGTCCCCTACTGAAGCTGCAATGCCCTTTCATTAAAAAAAAAAGATTCCTCCAAATGTAAGAAGTTAATGCCCAAAGAAGAATCACTAAGAGAAAAGGCAGAGTAATCAATCCTTCAAAGACTAAATAATGGGGGATGTTTAAAGCAAGACCAAACCAGCTGCCATGGTGTTGATTCCAACACATGGAGACCCATGTGTTGCAGAGTAAAACTGTGCTCCGCAGGATTGTTATAACTGTGACCTTTTGGAACTAGATTGTCAGGACTTTTTTTCTGAGGCACCTCTGGGTGGGTTCAGACCATCAACCTTTCTGTTAGTAGTTGAGCACTTAACCATTTGTGCCGTCCAGGGCTCTTAGGAGATATTTAAACCAAACCAAACAAGTTGCCATCAAGTAGATTCCAACTCATGGTGACCCTTTGTGTTACAGAGCAGCACTACTCCATAGGGTTTTCTTGGCAGTAAACTTGACAGAAGCATATTACCAGGCTTTTCTTCTGTGGTGCTACTAAATAAACTGATTCAGGTTTAAACCATTAACATTTAAATTAGTAGTTAGATTCTTAAGTTTAGTTCAACTCAGTCACTTACTGAAAACCTACTTTGTATATGGGCTGTTTTTTGTTCTTATTACCCATTTATAAATGGCAGCAAAACATTTCAGTCAAACAAACTAAACTTTTCTTCCCCCAGATTTATGCAGTCAAAATACTTTGGTAGCTTGACTCAAGTTTTTTACTTTTAAGCTGATTGTCCTAGCATAGTGTTAATACAGCCAGAAGTGGGTTAAAATGAAGAGTAACCATTCCATTACTCACCAGTACCCTTGGAGGCAGTGGTCTCAAATTGAGTAAGATGACTTGGCCTTTTCTTCCTAACTTTTGAGAACTTTCCTGATATCTTGCTTAGTATCCAAACTGATTAACTGAAGATACTTTTAAGATGAAAGAATAATACTCCTTTTGGAAAGACACTGCCAATTTGAATGAAAGTCAAATGGCTAACACAAACCCTATAATCTCAAAGCTCTCCAACCTGCAGCCTCCTAGCTCAAGGATTGCACAGGGCTAGCCTGTAGTTTAAGAGGCATTAACTTCACGGGACCTTACTATGACCAAGAAGAAGAGCCAGGAGTAAAGTGCATCCTTTGGACCCTGGGTGCCTGTATCCTAGACCCCGGAGACAGAGAGAAAGAGAGGAAGAGAGAGAGAGAGAGAACTGTAACACTGGAGATGGCATGAGATAATGAGAAGCTGTCACACAGAAAGGGCAGCAGCAGTACCTGGAGACCGGTGCAAGATGGTGTGGTGGGCTTCCCAACCCATGGAATGAGGCAGTTACGGTGGGTATATCAACCCACAAGTAACAGAGCAGAGGGCCTTCAGGCAGGAAGCTTAGCGAGAGTGGGGTGCCTCCAGGCACTTATTGCCAGCACTAAAGACTTTGTAACACTTGCCTGACCAGGGGCCAAGGGGCTGAGGGGCCAAAAGGCCAAGAGCCCAAGAAAGGCCTGACTATGGGCATGGCTGAGAAGAAGCTGTCCTGATTGAAGAACTGTATTCTGAGTTGTTCCCAATCCTGAATTGTAATCTGCTACTTTCAGGTAAGGAGCTCTGGTAGCATAGTGGCTAAGACACTTGCCTGCTAACCAGACGGCTGGCGGTTCAAACCCACCAGCCACTCCTCGGAAGGAAGGTTGGGCAATCCTACTTCCATAGTGATACTGCCTCGGAAACCCAAGGAGGGGTCGCTATGAGTCGGGGTTGACTCGACGGCAAACAACAACAACAACAACAACTTTCAGGTAAGGGAAGGGAGAGAGCCCTCACCCAAGGTAGAAAGTGGGAAGCTAGGACCAACAATGGCCGGATCTAGGTAAGGGGAGGGTGGAGAGGTTTGGAACAGCTAAGGAAGATGAACTTGTCTGTCAGTTTGCTGTATTGTGGTGGCTTGCATTTTGCCATGAGGGTGGAGGCTGTGGCACCCATATTTCAAATGCCAGCAGGGTTGCCAATGGTGGACAGGTTTCAGTGGATCTTGCAGACTGAGATAGACTCAGAAGAAGAAAGAGGCCATCCACTACTCAAAGAATTAGCCAGGGAAAACCTTATGAATAGCATAGAAACACTGATACATTACTGGACAACTTTACAAATAGCCCTGAAACATTGTCTGATACAGTGCCGGAAGATGAGCCCCTTAGGTCCCACTCAAAATATAACTGGAAAAGAGCTGCCTCATCACAGTAGAACCAACCTTAATGACATGGATAAAGTAAAGTTTTCAGGACTTCCATTTGGTGACTTGCAGTCTGAAATTGACCAAACATGCAATTAATATGTGCTGATTATCACTGGTGATTGGAATGCAAAAATTGGAGACAAAGAAAAATCACCAGTAGTAGGAAAAGTTGGCCTCGGTGATAGATGTAATGCTGGAGATTACATGATAGAATTTTGCAAGACCAACAACTTATTCATTGCAAATACCTTTTTTCAACAACACAAACAGTGGCTATACTTGTATAGTGGACTTCACTAGATGGAGTACACAGGAATCAGATTAACTACATCTGTGGCAAAACGTGATGGAAAAGCTCAATATCTTCAACCAAAACAAGGCCAACAGCTGACTGTGGAACAGACCATCACCTACTCATATGCGAGTTCAAGTTGAAGTTGAAGACAATTAAAACAAGTCCACGAGAGCCAAAATATGACCTTGAATATATCCCTCCTGAATTTAGAGACCATCCTAAAAGAGATTTGATGTATTGAACACCAATGACTGAACCAGAGGAATTGTGGAATGTCATCAAGAACATCATCCATGGGAGGACTTCTGGTAAGATGGAGGAATAGGCAGACAAGTGACATAGACCCTCTTCAACAAAGAAAAGAGAAACCAACTGACAGAGATACAGAAGATAATCCTGGAACCTTGAGCTTTGAAAGGAACTATACTGAAGTGGATTATGCACCAACTAGTGGAAAAATCTGAATGAAAACAGTGAGTACAGAGACAGTTGGAGCTGTGGACTATCAGCTACCCTGATGAGACCAACAGTCTGAATATGTCCAAGTGGTATTGGGACCTGAGAATTGACCTAAAGATCAGTCCTGGTCACCAAGGACTGCAGGAACAACTGCTCTGGTGGCCTATGACTAGGAAGGGAAACAGCAAGGAGGGAGACAACCTGAGCTGTGGACTTTCTGCTGTCTGGAGGGTGCAGCCATTTTGATTGTTTACACATGGCAGCCATTTTGGATATTTAAAGTGACCAAGGGCACAGCCATTTTAATGTTTACAAGTGGCAACCATTTTGGATTTTAAAGTGATAG
>NW_006921600.1:12824362-12841587 GCF_000298275.1 Orycteropus afer afer | reverse complement strand
ATGTGGAAATTATAGAACAATATCATTAATATCGCACGCAAGTAAAATCTTACTGAAGATAATTCAAAAATGGTTGCAGCAGTATACTGACAGAGAACTTCCAGAAATGCAAGCTGGATTCAGAAGAGGATGTGGAACGAGAGATATCATTGCTGATGTCAGATGGATCTTGGCTGAAAGTAAAGAATACCAGAAGATGTTTACTTGTGTTTTATTGCCTATGCAAAAACATTCGATTGTGTGGATCGTAACAAATTCTGGATAATATTGAGAAGAATGGGAATTCCAGAGCACTTAATTGTACTCATGAGGAATCTGTACATAGACCAGGAGACTGTCATTCGAACAGAACAAGGAAACACTGCATAGTTTGAAATCAAGAAGGGAGTATATCAAGGTTGTATCCATTTACCATACTTACTCAGTCTGTATGCTGAGCAAATTAATCCGAGAAATCAGACTATATGAAGAAGAACGTGACATCAGGATTGGAGGAAGAATCATTAACAACCTGTGATACACTGAGGACACAACTTTGCTTGCTGAAAGTGAGGATGACTTGAAGCACTTGCTGATGAAAATTGAATACAGTCTGCAGTATGGATTACATCTCAATATAAAGAAAACAAAAATTCTTTCACTGGACCTATAAGGAGCATCAAGATAAATGGAGAAAATATTGAAGTTGTCAATGACTTCATATTTCTAAGTTCTATCATCAACACTAATGGAAGCAGTCAAGATATCAGATGACATATAGCACTGGGCAAATCTGCTGCAAAAGACCTGTTTCAGACTAAAAAGCGAAGATGTCTCCTTGAGGACTAAGGTGTGCCTGACACAAGCCATGGTATTTTCAATCACTTCATATGCACGTGAGAGCTGGCAATGAATAAGGAAAACTGAAGAAGAGCTGATGCTTTTGCGTTGTGGTGCTGGTGAAGAATGTTGAACGTACTGTGGACTGTTAAAAGTACTGACAAATCTGTCCTGGAAGAAGTGCAGCCGGAATACTTCTTGGAAGGGAGGATGGCCAGACTTTGTCTCACCTACTTTGGTCATGTTGTCAGAAGGGACCATTCCCTGGAGAAGGATGTCATGCTTGGTAAGGTGGAGGGTTAACAAAAGTGGGGAAGGCCCTGAACAAAATGGATTGACACAGTGGCTATAATGATGGGCTCAGGTATAGCAAGGATCATGGAGCTGGCACAGGACTGGACAGTGTTTCACTCTGCTGTGCATGGGGTCGCCAAGAGTCAGAGATGACTCGACAGCACCTAGCAACAACAACTTCCCTAATAAACCCTATAATCATCACTTGCTCTGGAGAAAGCCAGCTGCTATGCCATAAGCCGGGAGCTCTGGTAGCATAGTGGCTAAGGCACTTGACTGCTAACCAGAAGGCTGGCGGTTCAAACCCACTAGCCACTCCTCGGAAGGAAGATGGGGCAATCTACTTCCGTAGTGATACTGCCTCGGAAACCCAAGGAGGGGTCGCTATGAGTCGGGTCCGACTCGATGGCACATAACAACAACAACAACAATATGCCATAAGCCTTCTGTGACCAGCCTGTGAGGAATCAAGACTTCTCTCAGTAGCCATGAGTGACCATATTGGATGTGGATACACCAGCCCCAGTCACACCTTCAGATGATATAGCCCTGGCTGGCAGCTTAACTCTAACCTCGTGAGAGGCCCTGAGCCCCAAACATTCAAGTAAACCTCTCCTGATGCCTGACCTTAAGAAACCAACAGAAAGTTGTTTTGAGCTGCTAAGTTTTGGGTAATTTGTTAGGCAAAAGTAGATAACTAATATATTGTCCAAAGGGGAACCATTGCACTTTAATTTGATTTTTCTCTAAATTAATGATAAGACATTAAAGATACCATTATTTGATTTTGAAATTTAAGAATAATTTCAAGCTAAATCGACAGATTGTATTTATTACCATTCATAACAATCTATTTATTTGAATTTCAATTACTAGTTGTAACCAAATAAAACACAAACGGAAACACAAGGCCATGCTGAGCAGATTCTAAAATGACACACACACACCCCCGCCCCAACCACTGCATTGATTATACACCTTCTCCTGGTTACTCAATCAAACACTAGTATAGGTGTTGCTGTGAAGAGATTTTGCAGATGCAATCAAGGGCCAAGTCAGCTGACTTTAAGACAGGAGATTATCCAATCAGGTGAGCCCTTAAAAGGACTGGGCTCTTCTTGCAAAGAGGTCCAAAGTGAGAGGGGGTTTCAATGTAAGGGAGGGCCTCCACTGTAGGCTTAAAAGTGGAGGGAGCCATAAGGTAAGGAATGCTGATAGCCACTAGGAGTTGGGAGCTTTTCCTCACTGACATCCATTAAGGAAATGAGGAACTCAGTACTATAACTTCAAGAAACAGAACTTTCCAAGTACTTCTTATCAGCTGGGAGGAGGACCACGAGCTCCAGATGAGAGCACAAGTTTGTGAAACCCTGATCAAAGAATCCATCCACACCATGTCTGGACATCTGACCTTCAGACTGTGAACAAATCATGCATGTATAAATAAATGGGTGCTGTTTGAAGCCACTAAATTTGTGGTAATCTGTTATGCAGCAGTAGGAAACTAATCCATAGGCTCAACTCTGCCACAGATAAACACATAGCATTTTCTCCACTGGAATGAAGTTATCGACTGTCAGGCACACCAGTTGCATAACATAAAATCTTTCCTAATTAAAGAAAAAAAGGCATTGCTTCAATGGTAGAATTCTTGCCTTCCACAAGAGAGACAGATTCAATTTCTGGCTAATGCACCTCATCCCTGTTGCTATGACAGTGAATAAGATTCAGTGCAGGTTCCAGACTAAGACAGACTAGGAAGAAAGGCCCGGTGATCTACTTCCAAAAATCAGCCAGTGAAAGCTCTATGGATCACAATGATCCGATCTGAAACAGATCACAGGGATTGCACAGGCCTGGGCAGTGTTTCATTCTGCAAATGGGGGCCAACTCGACAGCATCTAACAGCCACAAGAAGTCTACAGATTATCAATCCAAAATGTAAGTTTAAATGGATTTTTAGAAAAACTGCCAAACCACAGACACAGTTGTGAATTTTTGGTTATCAAAAATCATGCGTGTACAAAGCCATATCTTGGAAAGAAAAGAACAAAACCACATGAAAACCAGATTGCAATGGAATTTAATTAACACTTCTAATGTGCACTCTTAAAGCAAAAATGGGGAAATGAGATTGTCTGGTCTTTTCTTTTTTTGGGGGGAGGGCAGAGAGAGGTGAGGAAGATTGGAAGGCCCTTGAATAATTAATTATTATAAATATAAACTGAAATCGCTAGCAGCAACATGAGCACCGAGGTTTGATATTCTAGCTGCTCCCTGAGGGAATAGGCAGTAGGAAGAAGAAACAAGTAACAATGCAATAGTAAAGCAGAGAAACAGCACAAAAGGGCTCAGAGGTAGGAGGGAAACCATCTAAAAGAGGGTCAGAGCAGGAAACCCCACGCTGAAGCAAAAGGAAAACAGGAACTGTGTGGAGGCTAGATCATACAGTGTGAGCCTTTTTGTGTTTGTTGGTTAATCTAAAGAATGGCACGTGAGGGCAAGCAGGAAAGGGAAACTTATTTTCCCTTAGAAACTGAAAACGAGATCTTAATTCTCAAGTCATGCCTGAAAATTAAATCTAGAAATCAAAACATTGACTCTTACACAGAAATGTTCATTAAAAAAGCATATGTGAAGTTCTTGCGTGCAAAGTGTTGCATAAGGCCAGAAATTGTTGAAGGCTCAGGCAGTCAGTTTTAAGGTCTAGATTGAATGCCCATTCTTTGTTTCATCTCCTACTCTAGGGGCTGGAGATCATAATTAAAGTACAAAGTACAGAAGTTTAAATTAAAAGCATGTTTCTATTAGTCTTTCTATTACTTGTGTGTAAAGAGGATACTGGCCAGTAGAGCATTTCAAAAGAATTACATACCTAATGAGTTTTAGGATGATAGAAAGTTCAGGGAACTAGGCCTTAGAAATTATTGTGTGACCTTGGACAAGTTATTAAACCTCTCTGGACTTCACTTTCCACATATATTCAGTGAGAGGTTTCATTAGATGGCTTCTTATCTGGAGTTAGGGTCCCAGGGTGGTACAAATGGTTAAGAAGCTTGGCTGTAACTGAAAGGTTGGAAGAGTTCAAATCCACCCAGAAGTGCCTCAGAAGAAAGGCCTGGCAACCTACTTCCAAAAAAATGAGCTGTTGAAACCCTTTGGAACACAGTTCTACTCTGACACACATGGGGTCATCATGAGTTAACTCCACAGCAGCCAATTCTACCTGGAGAGTTGGGTGAGCTACTAGGTATATGTCCTAGAGAAATAAGATCCATGACATGAACAGATATATGCACGCCAATGTTCAGCACTATTCACAATAGCAAAAAGATGGAAACAACCTAAATGCCCATCAACAGAAGAATGGATCAATATACTATGGTACATACACATACTATGCAACAATAAAGAACAATGATGAATCTGTGAAACAGCTCATAACATGGAAGGACTTAGAGGCCATGATGCTGAGTGAAATTAGTCAATCACAAAAGGACAAATATTGTATGGGACCACTACTGTAAAAAGTCAAGAAAAGGGCTTCACATAAAAATAAATATTCTTTGATGGTTACCAGGGCTTGGTGGGGAAGGGAAAGTAAACTACTAATTAGAGGGTAGACACATACTAACTTGGATGAAAGAAAATAAATAAAAGCAGTGGGTGAATGACATGGGGCTGTCTAGCTGTTGTTCCCAGAAGGGGCCTTTTAGGCTGTCTGCACTTAGGGTCACCATGAATCCAGGACTGAGTGTTCAACTTTTGCAAATTCAGAAACTACGTTTTTATTTTTATCATTTCACTTGGGGGGAACTGATTCTCATGGACTCATAAAGATCTGATTTGCCAGCCAGGTATCCAATTTGTTCATTTCTGTGGCAGCTCTGTCTGGAGGGGTAAACCCACTTACTGAGCTTCTCTTTCAATGGGCAAGGCCCCTCAGTAGAAGGCTGCATGGGGAGCACAGAATTAAACCATGAAAGCTGGATCTTCTGTTGAGGGGAGCACTTCCACTCTCTCTTCCAGGCTGCAAAAGTCTCCAGCATGTCTCCACACTATCCACTCTGCTCTCCTGCCCCCAAGTCATCTCCATGTTGTTGCCAGAGTGATGTTTTCAAAACCAGATCTAGTTACTGCAAAATACACATCCTCACCACCACCATGGCTGAAATCCTCCAGTGGCCTTCCACTGCTCTGGAGAGAGGAACCAAACTCCAACACACAAGGTCTGGCATGATCTGGCCCCTGCTGGCCTCCCCTACCTGTCTACCTAACTCGACTAGTATTTCCAAACACCATGAATTCACATGTCCTCTTCCTGCCAAACCCACCAGCCACTCCTTGGAAGGAAGGTTGGGCAATCTATTTCTGTAGTGATACCGCCGCGGAAACTCAAGGGTCTCTATGATTTGGGTTCGATTTGATGGCAGTGAGTTTCTCCTGCCAAAAGGCTTGGGCACACACCATTGCTGGAATTCTCTTCTCTCCCCTCCTCCCCACATTTATTTTTGCTCATCTTTTAGTGTTCAGCTCAAGGGGCACTTCCTCAGAGAGGTCTTCCAATCTTCCTGGACCTCTCTGACAGGTCAAATCTCTCTAGTACAAGTTGTCTCAGCTCCTTGTTCTGTTCTTTGTGGCACTTAGCAGAGATGCAAAATTAGAGTTACCCATGTGGGTACTGGATTAGATCATAACCTCCATGAGGGCAAGGACAATGTGTGCTTTTGCTCACCATTGTATCCTTAGCCAGCCTGGTAAGATGGTAAAACTCATTGCCATCAAGTTGATTCCAATGCATGGCAACCCCATGTGTTACAGAAGAACTACACCATAGGGATTTCTTGGCTGTAATCAATTCACCAGGCCTTCAACTGCTAACCAGGAGGCTGGTGGTTCAAACCCACCAGGCTCTCCTCAGAAGGAAGACTGGGCAATCTACTTCCATGGACATACTGCCTCAGAAATCCAAGGAGGGGTTGCTATGAGTCAGATCTGACTCAACGGCCATGAGTTTGTTTGTTTTTGTTCTTCCAAGGAAGGAGTTCTGGTGGGACAGTGGGAAGGCATTTGGCTGCTAACCAAAATGTCAGCAGTTTGAACCTACCAGCCACATTGCAGGAGAAAGATGAGGCAGTCTGCTTCCGTAAAGATTTACAGACTTGGAAACCCTATGAGGCAGTTCTACTGTGTCCAATAGGGTCTCTCTGAGTTGGAATTGACTCAATGGCAGTGGGTTTGGTTGGGTTTGGTTTGGTTCTTCCAAGGGACTGCTGGGTGGGTTCAAACCATCAACCTTTAGGTTACCAACCAACTTGCGCCACATAGTAAAACTGAAAAAACCAAACTCACTGCCATCAAGTTGATTTCAACTCATAGTGACCACTATTGGGTTTCCAAGGCTGTAAATCTTTATGGAAGTAGATTGTCCCATCTTCCTTCCGCAAAGCAGCTGGTGGGTTTGAGCACTCAATAAATATTTGTTGATTGAATGAATGTTGATAAATGACCTTTTTCAAGCTTAGTAATTCATGCATTCATTCCACAAATCCTTACTGAGCATCGTTGGTCCTCTATCCATGTGGGAACATGAGAATCAGAGGGCCCTTTTCCTATGGACAGTGTAGAAAGAACCATGACACATTTGTACTAATTAGCTACCACCTTCTGTTGGCATAGTGCCTAAAGCATTTGACTGCTAACCAGAAGGTTCAAACCCACCAGCCACTCCGCAGAAGGAAGACTGGGAAATCTACTTCTGTAAAGATTTACCGCCTCAGGAACCCAATGGGAGTCACTATGAGTCAGAATCAACTCGATGGTAGTGAGTGAGTTTGTTTTGAGATTATCTCACACAAGATGCAATTAATTAGATGAAACCAAGGCCTACCCTTGAAATCTGCCATGGTAACATTCTAGGTTCTCATATAGTTTTCAAAGTACTTCCACATCTCTTATTATATTTGAGCCTCTGAAGTTTGTAGGAGAGATTCTACAGATTATGGACTGAGTGTCTAAGACATTAAGAAAGTTAGGTCCCATAGCTGTGAGTTTGAGGCCCTAATTGCGCCAGCTACATATTTATTTTTAACTTCATACTAAATTTGGGGGGACCAGACCTAATTTAAGGAGCTCTCATGGTGTAGTGGATCAGGCATTTGGCTGCTAACCAAAAGGTCAGCAGTTCAAACCCACTGGCCACTCTATGGAAGGAAGTTGGGGAGATCCATTTCCATAAAGATTTATAGCCTTGGAAACCCAATGGGGGTCTCTATGAGGTGGAATCTACTCGATGGCAGGGAGTTTGGTTTTTTGGTTTTAGACCCAATTTGAGTCTCAAGAACCCACATGCACTGCTACTACACATTTTATAGTTCATCTCCATTCTAAACTTTTCTGGCTCTCTGGTTTTCTTGTTAATTTGTAATTACTGTCACTAAGGGTAGGTGGCCTACATGTGAGTGGCAGGTCACTTTAACAGGTCACTCTAAGGTCTGATTCTCTAGTGGTATATTCCAAAAGTAGGTCTTATTCACACATAATCATGTAGGATAACTTAGTTAATATTTCTGCCTACTGTTTTTAATTCATTTCTTTATTTGCATTTTCTTTAACAACCTAGATGGTTATTAAAGGGGTAACATTCATGAAAATACTGTCCCCTCAGTCTGCTAGTGCAGCACTTCTGGTGCTTTAATGTGTACATGAATCACCTGAGGGTCTTATTAAAATGCAGATTTCTAGTCAGTAGGTCTAGGGAAAGGCCTGAGATTCTGCATTTCCAACAAGCTGCCAGGTGATACCAATCCCCAGATGATACTTTGGGTAACGGTGTTAGAAAGCCTGTTCCTTTTTTCCTCCCCTTCTGACTTATGACATTCTGTATGTGTTGTGGTTGCCACCTAGCCAATTCCAACTCATGGAAACCCCATGTATGCAGAGAAGAATTGCTCCATAAGGTTTTCAAGGATGTGATCTTTCAGAAGCAGACGGCCAGTCCCATCTTCTGAGGAGTCTCTTGGTGGGTTTCAACCACCAACATTTCAGCTAGTAGTTGAGCACTTAACTGTCCGTGCCACCCAGGAACTCCTAGCTTGTTCCTTTTTTAACCATGGAAGGAGGATATTACCACATGGAGTTAAGATAGTCTCATCACCAAAGGTATCCTCAAAACTAAAAATTTATTTATTTTTTTTTTGCTCATCAGCCAGTTTTGAATTTTATCTTGTAAGGAACAGATCTCACTTCTCCATTAAAATTTTTAAATGAAATCAAATGTCTTATCCTTGTAGGAAAGCACTCCTTAAAATTAATCAAACTCCAGGTGCAAATAAGCATGTTAGTTTTTGCTTTCACTGTGTCAGAGAAAAAAATAATTACATTACAGATTTTGGAAGCATTTTGTTATTCTAACATTAAGGGCTTCTGAAGTCTAGATAATAGGTTGGGCTGAGGACTCAGAATACGACTGAGTGTCTCTTGCACTCCAATCTTTTATTACGCAATAGGAAATGTCCTACCTGTCAGGCTTTACTGACTAAATCCCCACAGGGAGCCTAAAAGACTAAAAATGAATAAGAGATGCTTATTATTCAGGCTGCACTGAGAATGGCAACAGCAATAGTCAGCAAGAAGAGTAGGTGGGAGGTGAGAACAGAGAGGGTCCCCTGTGCCTGTTGGCTGATTCTGGAGGAACAGGGCAAAGATCTAACTTCATGGCAGCCGCCTCTGCAACAATTCCTGAGTCCTTGTTATTGACTTTATTCACATTTTATTTTGGCTTCAAGGCTTATTTCATCATAAGGTCCCAGTTGACCATTTCTTGCCCTCAAGAGAGACCTCACTCAGTTGGCAGGTTTGCCATTGTCTTAAAAGTGATCACAGTCAAGCAATGGGGAGCTTCATTTTTAGGCCCTGCTCATCCAGGTGCCTCCAAGTTTAATTGCAATCATTTAAATGAAAAGCATAGTGTTTGCTAAATTGGGCAAAGGGAGATTGTCTTATCTCCCAGTTGCCTCCTGAGTCAACAAGGAGCTCTGGTGGTATAGTGGTTAAGGCATTTGGCTGCTAACCAGAAGTTCAGTGGTTTGAACCCAACAGCTGCTCTGTGGAAGAGATATGAGACAGTCTGCTCCCATAAAGATTACAGTCTTGGAAACCCAATGGGAGTAGCTATGAGTCAGAATCAACTTGATGACAAGTGAGTTTGGTTTTGGTTTTCTTATCAATAGTCCCATAACGTCAAGGGGCATATGCTTGTCAAAAAACACAGAGGCTGCCCATTACCCACAGAAAACCAAACCAAACTCATTGCCATCAAGTCAGTTCCAACTCATGCTGATCCCCATTGGATTTTCAAAGCTGTAAATCTTTATGGAAGCAGGCTGCCTCATCTTTTTCTGCAGAGCAGCTGGTAGGTTTGAACCATCAGCATTTTGGTTAACAGTCAAATGTCTTAACCACTATATCACTTTTTACCCACAGAGTAAGGCACAGTATTATATGCAGTTATTTAAGGTATGTATCCTCACTTGTCTACCCAAATGTCTCTCTCACTGCTCCCCAACAGAAGCTCTCCACTCAAGCAATATTATCCTGATTCCCAGGGATCTAATTGTTCTTTGCTTCCATTTTCTTGGTAAGGATCAAAATAATACCTATCTCATTGGATTTTTGTGTACTGAATGAGTCATATGTATAAGATGCTTAGGACAATGATTGACACACAGAAAGGGCCTATAGTGGGTTGAATGGTGGCCAAAAAAAAAAAAGTTGGGCTCTCATGTCCTAATTTCCAGGACCTGGTAAATGCTACCTTATTTGGAAAAAGTATCCTCAAAGACATAATTAAGTTAAGGATTTTGAGATGAGGAGATTATCCTGGATTATCAGAGCGGGCCTTAAATCCAATGATAAATAAATCCAGTCCCTATAAAAGACACACAGGGTGGATTAGACAGACAGAAGAGGAGAAGACCATGCAAAGACTGAAGCAGAGATGGGAGTGATACAGACACAAACCCAGAAATGCTAGCAGCCACAAGAAACTATAAGACTCAAGGGACGAAATCTCCCCTAGAGCCTCTGGAAGGAACATGGCTGATTATACCTTGACTTTGAATTTCTGGCCCCAGAAATGTGAGAGAATAAATTCTGTCATTTTAAGCCACTAAGTTTGTAGTGCTTTGTTATGGCAGCCACAGGAAACTACCTGTTAAGTTTCAGCTGTTATTATTTATTAATCCCTGAATATACATTTTACCTACTCTGTATTTTTTATCTCATTGTTCTCTTTCAGTGTCTAGCACAGTACCTTGCAATTGGAAAAACTGAATAAATACTTATTAGAAGATTGATTGATTGATTGAATGGATAAATTCATGAATGAATGTAAAGCCTGCCTCTACCCACTTACCTTGGTGCTAACGCACTGTCGTCGAGTTGGATCCAACTCAAAGCAACCCCTCCTTGGGTTTCCAAGGCGGTATCACTACAGAAGTAGATTGCCCAACCTTCCTTCTGAGGAGTGGCGGGTGGGTTTGAACCACCAGCCTTCTGGTTAGCTGTCAAATGCCTTAGGCACTATACCACCAGAGCTCCTACCTTGGTGCTACATACCCACAATAACTTTTCCTCACTGTGCTAGTCCATAGACAAGCATACAGTGACAAGAACACTGTATAATGTATACCTTGTAATGTATCCTTTCTGTTTGTCTCACTCTCTCTCTCAAACTCCTTGAGGTTTGGGATCATTTCCTTTATCTTTCTGTATCCCCAGGGCCTAGCACATGATCTCAAGTGACTCAAGTATATGGCAACATTAATGATCCCATTGCCAAAAATTGCCCACTAATTTTTCACTCATTTCATAGTTTTCCCAGATCCCAGCATATATCGTGTCTTTGTCATTCCTAACAGGAGCTCTGGTAGCATAATGGCTAAAGCACTTGACTGCTAACCAGAAGGCTGGTGGTTCAAACCCACCAGCCACTCCTCGGAAGGAAGGTTGGGCAATCCTACTTCCGTAGTGATACTGCCTTGGAAACCCAAGGAGGGGTCGCTATGAGTCGGGGCCGACTCGATGGCAAATAACAACAACAACAACAACAACAACAGTTTTCCCTTCATACCCAAATCACCTTGTGCCAACAGCCTTTTCCAACTGCTACAGAACCTTCCAGTCCCAGTATATTTCAAGGGGCAGCAGATGGAAGATGAACTGAAGCAGGCTGCCTAATTAATTTATCTGCTGGGTAGACTTGTGTTGAAATAAGTGAGCTATCGGTCCATTCTTGAAAATCTTCTCCTTACACATACAGAGATGTTGTCTTTCCTAGTGTTTCTCCATAGTATAATTCCCACAGCAAGTGGCCATATGGAAATGATTGATTCTGTGATTTGTTCACTTCTGAGTTTGTTTTCCATGTGACCCATGTAACTCATAACTTGTCATGTTGGTTGGTGAATTCTTAAATGGCAGGGACCCAGATCAGTCTTCTGCTTATGCTATTGGATAACAGTTATTCTCATAACTCAAAGCAAGTCACTCCCCCACCACATACACACACACACACAGTTCAAGAATACAGAGTTTGAAGTCTATATCAGATAGACTTGAAAAACACCACCGCCACAAACTTATTATTTGGATGTATTTTTAAACTTTGAAAATATTTCAAGGGGGAGAAAACAAGTTTCCAAGGATTTGAAATCTATTGTTAACGTTTTTACCCTATTTGCTTTATCACTTTCCTCTTGCCGTCTTTCTCTCTTTGAACCATATGCAGGTAAGTACACACATCATTGCCCTAAATACTTCACTGTTTATTTCCTAATAGAAATAGTCTCTTATACAGCTATAGTGCAGTTATCAACTTCATAAATTTGCTTTGCTACTATTACAATTTCATCAGTTGATCTAATAATAAATTTTATAGCATTTTCCACCTTCTCCTATTCAGCACCCCATTTAAGCTCAGATTTGCATTTAATTGTCTTGCCCCTCACAACAATATACATAAAAGCTTTGTTCCACATCCTACATTGGTGAGTAGTGACTGGGGTCTTAACTTAAAAGCTTTCAAGCAGCCATCTATGATGCAGCTAACAGTCTCCTAACATCGGAAGTGAAGAAGAAGAATGCAAAAAAAAAAAAAAAAAAAAAAAAAAAACAAGGGCATTTGAAAGCAATCAGCTATAGGACACGATGGCCCTTGAGACCAGAAGAACTAGATGGTTCCTGGCTACCAATGCCAACCACTCAGGAAAGGATCAAATCTGGAGATCCTGGCAGAGTGGGAGGAAAATTGTGGTACAAAATCCCAAAACTCAATAATGTCCAGAATTACTGGGCAGAGGAAGTCTGATGAGACCCCCAATACTAAGGCTCTGGAATACATTCTGTGCCTGAAATAAAACTCACCCCCAGGGGCTGGCTCTCAGTCCAATAGTTAACAAGATGTACATGCAGACCTCTCAACCCAGGATGATGCACCCACATACTCTGTGGTAATACATTCCTTAGAGCGATGGACCACGGGGCACCAGAGGACCAACATTCAAACTGAGGAAATGCAGGACAAACAGGAGTGCATAAATATGAGGGGCACAGGGGGAGGGTTAAAGGGTAGGGAGGGGAAGAGACTGGGTTAGGGGTGGACTCGGTAAATGGGGAGTGAAACTAAATGTACATGTAATGTTGAATGTAAACCAAGCTTTCAAAATAAAAAAATAAATTAACCAAAAAAAAAAAAATTTTTTTTAGGACTGTTATAACAGCAATGAAAATAAAGTGGCCTCATTTCTAAAAAAAAATAAATAAAAGTTGCCTGTTAAATTGAAAAAAAAAATTGTCTTGCCCCTTTAACTCCTTTAATCTGGAACATTTCCACAGCATTTCTTTGTCTCTTATGATGTTGACATTTTTAAGAATATAATTCTCTTCACCTTTTTACTTTTAAATAGAAGATTCTGCATTCTGTGTTTGTGTGATATTGCAAAATTAATGTTGCATCCTTCTAAGGGTATCGTATCTGGAGGCATACGATATCCATCTGTCTCTATTGATGATGTAATTTTGATCACCTAGTCAAGGCATTGCCTGAATTCTCTACTGTATTGCTTTTTTCATTTTGACACTAATAAGCAGTCTCTGGGGAGATACTTTGAGACCATGCAGATATCTTGCTCATGAACAGTCTCTTCTTCCTCCAAGATTTAGCATCCATCAATGATTCCTGTCTGATGCCATTGACTGTGATGATGGCCAAATGAGGATTCTTCCAGCTCCAGTAGACCCTTCACATTGACCAGTTGGCCCTCAGTGTTCTACTATAAGCACGTTGTTATTGTTAGTTGCCATCAAGTCAATTCTGATTTATGAAGACCATATGTGTGTCAGGATAGAACTGCTCCATAGATTTTTATTTTCAAGGCTGTCATCTTTCAGAAGCAGATCACCAGGCCTGTCTTCTGAGGCATCTCTGAGTGGGTTGAAACTGCCAACTTCTTGGCTTCTAGTTGAGTGCTTAACCATTTGTACCACTCGGGGACACCACAATAAGCAGGAACCCTCTCTTATTGCCACTTATTTATCTATTCTCTATCAATAAGGACTCATGAGTTTCTATTTCCCAGTGGTTCGTAATTTATTACTACACATGATTATTTTGGTGCTGAATTTGTCCCAGAATTAGCCAATAGGAATTCCTTGAAGTTGGCTCCTTTGTCGGATAATATTTAATGAAAGTTTCTGTATTTTGATTGAATATGTTAAAATATGTGACTTTGATAGTTGTTCTATGTACTCTAGCATAATAGGAGACCATGTAGTATAGTTGTTAAGGGTTTGGCATGTAGCTAGATCTGGGTTCAAATCCTAGCTTTTCTATTTTGTAGCAATGGTTTCTGGGTGAATTATTTAACCTCTCTAAGTCTATAATAGTGTGATGATATTAGAACATACCTCATGGGGTTATCATGAGAACTAAATGAGATAACATATGTAAAATGTTTGGTAGAGTAACTGACAAATAAACTTCAAACATGATATGTTGTTGTTGTTGTTGTTATGTGCCGTCGAGTCGGACCCGACTCATAGCGACCCCTCCTTGGGTTTCCGAGGCAGTATCACTACGGAAGTAGGATTGCCCAACCTTCCTTCTGAGGAGTGGCTAGTGGGTTTGAACCACCAGCCTTCTGGTTAGCAGTCAAGTGCCTTAGCCACTATGCTACCAGAGCTCCCTCAAATATGATATAGGTTAATGCTAATATTGTCTTTACTAAAACACCAAAAAAACCAGAAAGGTTGAAGTACAAGTTCACCCAGAGGCACCTCGGAAGAAAGGCCTGGAGATCTACTTTTGAAAGATCAGCAATTGAATACCCCATGGAGCACAGTTCTACTCTGACACGTGTTGTCAACTGGAAGGCAACTGGTCAAAGGACCTGGAGAAATCTATCCCATTTCCCTTGTGTTAGGCATGAGGAGTATGAGACTCTGTGAGTTAAATGACTTAGTCTAGGTCACCAGCAAGAGTAAAGAAACTGGAAACTCCATGTTCTATATTGTATCCTGCTGCGATCAAGAGCAAGATTCATTTGGTTTCTTTTCCAGTCAAGGGGTATTATTCAAAGCATCAGTGGGAAAGCATCTTATTTTCTGCATGACTCATCCTCATTCCAAGATTAACATGCTCCACTTTCGTTCTCTGCCTCCCACTCAGTTTCATATCCAGCCTGAGCCCTGAGAGCCTCCTTGCCCCATCCACACCCCACACCACCCATTCTCTCCCCCTCAGCTGTGCTTGGACCTCTTTACCCTGCACTGCACTACCATCCTCAGATTCCACTGGTCACTCTTGTTGGACTTCAGTTTAAGAAAGGCTTGTCTTCCTGAAATATTACTTTGATCTATGTTGAAAATAGAATATAGAAATAGACTTAAGTTGCAGCTGATGTAGAGGGACAAGTGTTTGTCCATATGCTTCTGACATTCTGATAAGGTCCCAGCATTCTGGTAAAAAGCATGTGTTTCTGAACATAAACATTTTATTTCTACCACCTCCAAAAAAAAAAAAAACATCAGGCATTCTTCCACCGTACTGGGATTTTGTTGAAAGAAGTAGAACTGGGAATAAATGTGCCATTGGGTGAGGCTTGGGGGTTCTTTTTACTGTGCCAAGATTTTCCGTTTTGTACTATTTTTTGAAACAAGCTCTGACCTGTATAATTTGATCCTGCTTACATCAAAATGCTAGCAAAATACTGAAATATTTGCAGATGGAATGACATGATGTCTGAGATTTCCTTCAAAATAATCTAGGAAGTGGGGGAAAGTGAGTAGGGGTATAAAAGAAGCAAGATTGGCCATGGATTGATAAAGGTTAAAGCTGAGTGGTGAATACCTGAGGCTCCTGTGCCTTTTTATATGGCATAGTGTCTAAAGCATTTGACTTTTAAGCAGAGGGTTGGTGGTTCAAACCCACCAGCCACTGCTCGGAAGGAAGGTTGGTGCAGTGCCTAGGGCCTTGGACTGCTAACCAAAGGTCGGTAGTTCAAACCCACTAGCCGCTCTGGTGGTTCAGTGGTAGAAGGAAAGAAGATGGGATGATCTACTTCCATAAAGATTTACTGCCTCAGAAACTCAATGGGGGTTGCTGTGAGTTGGAATCCACTGGATGGCAGTGAGTTTGGTTTTATATATATACATACATATACATATACATATACATATTCATATTCATATACATAAACATATATATATATATATATATACACACATATATATATATATATATACATACGTATATATATAATATATTTGTTGTTGTTGTTGTTGTTATGTGCCATCAAGTCGGACCTGACTCATAGCAACCCCTCCTTGGGTTTCTGAGGCAGTATCACTACAGAAGTAGATTGCCCAACCTTCCTTCTGAGGAGTGGCTGGTGGGTTTGAACCACCAGCCTTATGGTTAGCAGTCAAGTGCCTTAGGCAGTATTTGACTGCTAGCCAGAAGGTTGGTAATTCAAACCCACTAGCCACTCCACAGAAGGAAGACTGGGCAATCTACTTCCATAAAGGTTTACTGCCTCGGAAACCCAAAGGGGGTCGCAATGGGTTGGAATTGACTGGATGGCAGTGAATTTGGTTTTTTGGTTATATATATTTTTTCTCCCTTTAAAGCTTTTCTGTGTAGAGTTTGAATCTTATTTTACCTTTAGGGAGAACTGGCATAAGAGAAATTCTTCTCCCAATTGAAGTATTTCATGTTAAGAAGTGATTCGAAAGCAATTGACACAAATGCTAGTGGATTGTTTACCCTCAAAGAGGCTCAACAAAATAAAATTCTGTACATGGGAATTATCTTAGAACCCCATGCTTCCTACTAATGCACAGTCTAATTGAAGGAGGCAGGAGGGTGGGAAAATATTAAGAAGAAAATGTCAGTTGTTAGTGTTCAAGATTTTGCCCCAGGAGCCACAGAAAAACCATCTCATTTGAGGCTTGTCCATGCTGGTTTAATGCAGGGTGAGAGCCAAATTCAAAGGGAATCTATCTCACTTAGCTGTAATTTGCTTATTAGTTTCCTCACACACAGTCATCGTTCCAAACACTGAGAACTGGTGTTTTTTCAGACCAGGGAAAGATCTACTGTAAATCTGGGAAGAGTCCAAGAAGAGTTCCTCCATCTTTCTACTCCCAGAGGGGAATATAAGGAAACCATTCCTGTGGGGAGATTTTCTCCCTTCTGTAACTCCTCCTGGGAGGGAAACACCACAGCCTCCCTCTGGATCACGTGCCATTGTAAAGCAGAACCCTCAGAATCAGAAAAATCACTTCCGTCAGCCGACTCTCAAATCCTTCACCCTGCAGCTTACCATGGTTGTGGATTCTTTTGCTTAATATGTTCTGTATTTGCATTCCATTGATCTGTCTCTCAGCCTTCTCTTCTCCAGGGGAAATAGTCCCTGGAGGGGGTGGATTAAGGAAGTACTATTGTCTAGCATCCAGGAGCTCTGGTAGCATAGTGGCTAAAGCACTTGACTGCTAACCAGAAGGCTGGCAGTTCAAACCCACCAGCCACTCCTCGGAAGGAAGGTTGGGCAATC
>NW_006921600.1:12809782-12820462 GCF_000298275.1 Orycteropus afer afer | reverse complement strand
TGTGTGTGTGTGTGTGTGCTTTTTATTTAAGACTTTTTGTTTAATCATCCTTTATAAGTCCTTCCCACTTTAAGATATTTCAGAGTCTGTATATCTGTATTTTCCTCCAGTATTCTTATTTTTGTTCCCATTTAAATCTTTAATTCTTCTGGAATGTAGTTTGATTTAAGGTAATGTTGTTGTTGTCAGATGCCTTCAAGTCAGCTCTGACCCTGCAACCCTATGTACAACAGAACAAAACAGTGCCCAGTCCTGTGCCAGCCTCACAATCCTTGCTATGCCTAAGCCCATTGTTGAAGCCACTATGTCAATCCATCTCATTGAGGGCCTTCCCCTTTCTCGTTGACCCTCCACTTTACCAAGCATGATATCCTTCTCCAGGGAATGGTACCTTCTGACAACATGACCAAAGTAGGTGAGACAAAGTCTGGTCATTCTTGCTTCCAAGGAGCATTCCAGCTGCACTTCTTCCAGGACAGATCTGTTAGTGCTTTTGGCAGTCCATGGTACTTTCAGTATTCCTCACCCACACAACTCAAAAGCCATCAACTCTTCTTCCATCTTCCTTACTCATTGTCCAGCTTTCACATGCACATGAGACTATTGAAAATACCATGGCCTGGGTTAGATACACCTTATCTTCAAAGAGACATCTTTGCTCTTCAGCACTTTCAAGATGTCTTTTGCAGCAGATTTGCCCAGTGCAATATGTCATCTAATTTCTTGACTGCTGCTTCCATTGGTGTTGATTGTAGAAGCAAGTAATATGAAATCTTTAATGACTTCAATCATTTCTCCGTTTATCATGATGTTGCTTATTTGTCCAGTTGTGAGCATTTTCATTTTCTTTATGTTGAGGTGTAATCCAAACTGCAGACTGTAGTCTTTAATCTTCATCAGTAAGTGCTTTAAGTCATCTTCACTTTCAGGAAAGCAAAGTTGTGTCATCTGCATATCATGGGTTGTTATTGAGTCTTCCTCCAATCCTGATGCCACATTCTTCTTCATATAGTTCAGCTTCTTGGATTATTTACTCAATTCATGTATTAGGTAAGTATCTTTTTTTTTTTTTTTTTTTTTTTAATAGTCCAGCTTCTCAGATTATTTGCCCAAGGTATTAGGTAGGTATCTTTTTTTTTTTTAATGAAAAGAGCCAGCTTTACCAGCATTGTTGGTTAAGTAATACATCTTTCCCCGTGGATTTGAAATGTTACCTTTAGCAAAACTAAAGAACTGTTTATACTTGATTTCTTTTCTAGTTCTCTATGATGTTCCATTGACCTGCCTGTACCTGTACTAGTTTAACATTTTTTTTTATTATTTTTCAGTTTAATACAGTAAACTTCATTCTTTTTGTACAGTTCTGAGTTTTGATAATGCATGGAGGTGTATACACCACCACAATCAGCATAAAGAACACCCCCTGCTGCTCTTTTCTAGTCAAACCCTGCCCTCTCCTTTAATCTCTACAATTCCTGACCTATTCTCTATTTTCATTGCTTTGCCCTTTCCAGAATGTCATATAAATGGAATCAGATAGTATGTAGCATTTTGAGTCTGTCTTCTTTCACTCATCATAATGCCCTTAAGATCTATCCAAATTGTTGCCTATCAAGAATTAATCCCTTTAACTACTAGAGTAGTATTCCATTGTAAACACACATTGGAAAGTTGTGTGTCAAGGTTGTATCCTTTCACTATACTTATTCAATATGTTTGCTGAGCAAATAATCTGAGAAACTGGACTGCATGAAGAAGAATGTGGCTTTTGGATTGGAGGAAGACTTGTTAACAACCTGAGATATGCAGATGATACAACCTTACTTGCTGAAAGTGAGAAAGACTCGAAATACTCACTGATGAAGCTCAAAAATTATAGGCTTCAGTACGGATTACATCTCAACAGAGGAATCCTCACAACTGGACCAATAAGCAACATTATAATTAATGCAGAAATGATTGAAGTTGTGAAGGATTTCATTTTGCTTGGATTCACAATCAATGCTCGTGGAAGCAGGAGTCAAAAAATCAAACAACGTATTGCCTTGGGCAAATATGCTGCAAAAGGCCTCTGTAAAGGGTTAAAAACAAAGATGTCACTTTCAGGACTAAGGTGCGGGTGACCCAAGCTCCGTTATTTTCAATTGCCTCATATGCATGCAAAAGCTGAACATTGAATAGGGAAGACTGAAGAAGAGTTGATGCATTTGAATTATGGTGTTAGTGTCGAATATTGAATATATCATGTACTGTCAGAAGAAGGAGCAAAATTGTCTTGGAAGAAATACACCAGAATTCTCTTTAGAAACGAGGATGGTGAGATTTTGTCTAACGTAATTTGGACATGTTATCAGGAGGTACCTATCCCTGGAGAAGGACATAATGCTTGATAAAGTAGAAGGTCAGTGAAAAAGAGGAAGACCCCCAATGAAATGAATTGACACTGGCTATAGCAATGGGCTCAAACATAGCAATGATTGTGAGGATGGAGCAGGATGCAGGCAGTGTTTCCTTCTGTTGTAAACAGAGCTGCTATGAGCCGGAACTGGTGGCACCTAACAATCACAACAACATTCCATGGTATGGATGCACTACAATTTGTTTATTCATTCTCCAACTGATATTGGGCTCTTTCTAGTTTGGGGTAATGATGAATAAAGCTATTATAAACATTCAGTTCTTGGGTGTGTGTGTGTGTGTGTGTGTGTGAACATTGGACTTGATTTTGCTTGAGTGGGATTGCTAGGTTATACTCTTTTAATTGCTATATATGTATTTGAACATTTACAATGTGCATTTGTATATGAAAAGAAAAATGACTGCCTTGTTACCTTATTATCTTTCTTGTTCTTCCTCTTCTCCTCCTCCTGTTCCTCTATTGATTGGAGTTGCACTAAATTTGTTGATTTATTTGTGTAGAGGGCCACACCAGTTTTAGGTCCCGATACCTCCCACCAAGTCAATAAAATTAAATTAAAACCTAAGCACAACTAATTCTAGCATCTGATAAATGGAACCACTTGTGATTTTGTTAATTGTTCTACTGTTACAGAGAAGAGCAGGGACATTTACCCTTGATTTATAATATACCAAGACATTTATTTTGTACTCAAGGCATTAAGACCCAGCTGGACCAACTTCCCCCGACCCAGATGAACATATCTACGTGAAACCAGTGGGCAGAGGGCTCTAGGGGTGAGATCACCAGAAAAGCATGGATGATCCGAGGAACCACCACTAATTATTTTCAAGGGTAGTCCACCCTCTTCATAACTTCATCATCTGATACACTGTACAATATAAATCATGGGGAAAATACCCATTAGGTCGCTGGAGTTTCCAGATTAGAAGTGAACTGAAGTTTCTTACTTGGAAGGAATATTGCATTTTAGGCAGATGAGGAACAGACATTCTTCAATTTCCTTCAGTAGCTACTTCTGATATGTATCAATCCTCACCATCTGTGTGTCTAACCAATACTCTTTTGTTGCACTGTAACATATTTCCTCCTAGTCCTTTCTCTGCAGTGACACCAGTAAACTCTTGAAAAACTAGAATTGCTTGTTCAAAGCCAGCCCTGAATATGGTTACTTTCATCAGGGTAGGCAACTCCAATTATGTTGTTTATTCACTTAGGCACACTGAATCTCAGCCACCTCAGGGACTTCCTTTTAATTTGTTTGTCTCTCTTTGTTAATTGGATAAGTGAAATGAGGTGTTCCTTATGGAAGTGCCTGCGAACAGGAAGTCACTGCAGATCCATCAACGTGGCATTCTCCATGCATTTTCCCCATGATTTATATTGTACAGTGTATCAGAATGTGAGGTTATGAAGAGGGTGGACTACCCTTGAAAATAATTAGTGGTGGTTCCTAGGATCATCTTTTCTTTTCAATGGCAAAGGGACAGAAAGATGAACTTACACTGCCTGTCTGTTCTTTTTCTCTGGCTAAAAAAATCTCAGCTGCTACTCTGCACCCTATGTCAGGAAAGAAATAATTTCTTTGAAGGGCTCATAGGCCCTTTGGCTCCTCATCTTTTAAATCTACTCCCATGGTTTTCAATCCACATTGATAATCAATCCACAGCATGGTTTTCAAGTGGGACATTTATTCAGGCATCTGTGCTTTACTGAGCATCTACTATGAGCAAGGCACTTACCTACTATATGTTGGGCAATAAGTCAGTCCTTGACATTCAGGTTATCTGGTTGACTAAAAATTATAGTTTGGAGATTAAGAATGAAGGCTGTGAAATCAAGCCAGAACTGGATCCTGGTTTCATGGGGACTAAAATTAGCACAGTTGTGGGGAACAGCTTTAAGAAAAAGAATACAAAATTATGAACACAAAATTAGGTAAAGGCCTTGAAAGCGGCCAGGCAAGCCAAGGGCTCTGAAACCTCAGTTCATTAGGTTCTCAGAAAGTCCCCTTCTGAACCAGGCACAAAAACAATACAAAACCAACTGCCTTCTGTTGTTGTTGTTGTGTGCCATCGAATTGGACCCAACTCATAGCGACCCCTCCATGGTTTCTGAGATGGTATCACTATGGAAGTAGATTACCCAACCTTCCTTCTGAGGAGTGGCTGGTGGGTTTGAACTGCCAGCCTCCTGGTTAGCAGTCAAGTGCCTTAGGCACTATGCTACCAGAGCTCCCAACTGCCTTCTGGCTGATTCCAAATCCTAGTGACCCCATGTGCATCAGAGTAGAGCTGTGCTCCATAAGGTTTTCAATGGCTGATTATTTGGATGTAGACCGCTAGGCCTTTCCTCTGAAATACCTCTGGGTGCACCCCAACTGCCAGTCTTTTGGTTAACAGCCAACCACAGAAACCCTTTGTTCCACAAAAGGACCCCAAGCCAGCCATTAAAAAATAAACCAAACTCACTGTCATCGAGTCAATTGCAACCCATAGTGACCATCACTGGGTCTCTTTATGGAAGTAGATTGCCCCATCTTCTTTCCACAGAGTGGCTGGTGGGTTTGAACCTCCAACCTTCTGGTTAGTGGTCAGTCCATTGTCTTAGACAATGTACCACAACTTAGGTTTAAAATCCTAGCTTTGTGATCTTGGCCAAGTGACTGAACTTTTCTCTCAGCATCCCCATCTCTAAGATGAGATTGATGATAAAATATACCTCACAGTGAAACAACAACAACAAACAAACAAACAAAAAACCCCACATATTGTCTATATATACCTCACAGTGGTGTTGTAAAGGCCTCAAAGCATTTAGGCCAGTGCCTGGTCCAGAATAAGTACACAATAAATGTACCCTATTATTAAGAGTTCATTATCTTTAAGAGTTTTCACCCTGTAGGATTACATAATCACCAAAATTAGCTTCCTGGGTAGTTTTAGGAAAGACAAAGAGAATGAAGTCCAAGTCCACACGTTCTTGTAATCCAGCTTGTGTGTCTAGTTCCGAGTGCAGGGTGACCTGAAGCTCTGCCCTGTTGCGCTTACAAACACCCCATCTGCATGCCCACTTGCTGCGTTAAATGTTTCCTTGCCCTGAGAGCTGATTCATTCTGAGGTCATAAAGCATTTATCTACAAAAACAAAGTATTAATATCTGATTGTGCAATTAAACCAGACCTGTCTAGTTTTGCCTTTCCTGAGTGAAATGTGTTCATTCAGCAGAAGCAAGAAGGGTAAATACAAACTAGTCTTTTTTTCCCCAATGACCAAGGAGTGAATGGGTGATAATAAACACAAGAGAGACTATTTGGAAACTATTAAATTGCATCATTTGTATTTGCACAGCACATTCTTTTGATTTTGATGCCATGACATTCCTGTAAAGTAGGTAAATATTTGTTCCCATATTGCCTATTGACAGATTTTCAACTTGGCATTCTAACATTTTCCATCTATTTTTTTTTTTTCTTTTCAAGGCCAAAAAACAAAAAGACTTAAGTATTCTCTATCTCACTGGACGTTAGCCCTGAGAGGCAGGTTCTCACCCACATCTCCCTCTGTGAGAAAAGGATGGGCAATTGGAAAACAAAGTGGTAAACAAGTTATCAGAGCAGACCAGTGCTGTTTCCTCCTTTTGAAATTTTCTTTTTGAAGTCTTGGTGAGTTTTTAAGCCAGGAATATCTGAAAGTCTGATAAACAAAATGCAATTATGTTCATCACTTAACTAGGATCAGTAGTGGCTCTGAGGAGTGGCTGGGAGGGGACAATTTTATTTCCCCATAATTTCCACTAGCCACCTCTACCAAAAACAAATCCAAACTCACTGCCATCAAGTCAATTCCAATTCATAGTGACCCCTTTTGGGTTTCTAAGGCAGTAAATCTTTACAGAAGTAGATTGCCCAGTCTTCCTTCTGTGGAGTGGCTTGTGAGTTTGAACCGCCAACCTTCTGGTTAGCAGTCAAATGCCTTAAGCACCACACCACCAGAGCTCCTTAGCCACCTCTAGCCATGCCAATTAGATATACAGTCTGACTGAAAACAGCATGCTTGCTGTGTAAATATGACTTTGAGACAAGCCCCTAGCTTCCCTCCTTACCAGATTGCCAGCCCTTAAACCCCCTCTCTGTAGAAACTCAGATTAGCGAAGCAGACTAGAATGTTCTGGTAATAGAAGTTAATTAAATTATCTGAGGATTAACCAGAAAGACCTATTTACTAAAATATTTGTGGTAGAAAACCATTCTTAAGATATATTTATTCATTTCTTGCTTTAGTAGATTGTTGTTAGATGTTGTCAAATAGGTTTTGATTCATAGTGACACTATGTACAACAGAATGAAACACTGCCTGGTCCTGTGCCAGCCTCATAGTCATTGCTATATTTGAGCCCATTGTTGCAGCCACAGTGCCAATGTATCTCCTTGAAGATCCACTTCTTTTTCACTGGCCCTCTGCTTCAGTGATACTGCCTCAGAAACCCAAGGAGGGTCGCCATGAGTTGGGTTGGACTTGATAGCACATAACAACAACAACAACAACTGCTTTACCAAGCATGATGTCCTTCTCCAGAAACTGGTCCCTCCTGATAGCATGTCTGAAGTAAGTAAGATGAAGTCTCACCATCCTCTCTTCTAGGGAGCATTCTGGCTCTACATCTTGTTCATTCTTTTGGCAGTCCATTGTATATTCAATATTTTTCACTAACACCATGCCAAAGGGGCAAGGAGGCCACATCTTCTGACCTCCTCTAACCCCACAAGAGGAAGACAGGATCACCATCAGTAGCCCAAGGCCTGTCCCTGTGAGGCCAGACATGCTGCCTCCCTCCAGCCCTGACACCAACCATTTCCCCCACAGCAACCACCACCTCTCTGCTGGGTTTGATAATTCACTGCAATGGCTATACAGAACTCACAGATTATGGGGTTTATTAGGGAAGCACCAGGCTACAATTCAAGTTCAGGAACAACACTCAATCTCTCTCAGCCTGCCGTCTCTCAGCCAACAGCTTCTCTCAGTGTCTCTCCCAGCAATGTGTGTCTCTCAGTGTCTCTCTCCCAGCAGCGCATGTCTCTCAGGAGCATGTGTCTCTCAACAGTGTGTCTTTTGCAGCCAGCAGTCAGCGAGACTTCTTCTGCCTCTAGGAGGCCTTCTTTTGAGCCTGGCAGAGTGGCCAAACTAAGCAATCCCAACATCAGAATTCCATACACCTGAGAGAGAATGAATTTCCCAGAAAATTACTTCATGCTGCTCCCAACAGAAATACCCCAGGTGGATAACTAACAATCAGGAGCTACTTGGTTGCTCATGGCAAATTCCACCACGGAGTTCACTAAGACTTAAGGCTAGAAAGCCACACTATTTACTACACCACACACCATAATTAAAATTCACCAATTCTTCTTTGGTCTTCCCTATTTGTTGTCCAGCTTTTACATGTATATGAGGTGATTTAAAATTCCCTGGCTTGGGTAGGGCACACCTTAGTCCTCAAAGTGACATCTTTGCTTTTTAACTCTCTGAAGAGGGCTTCTACAGCAGCTTTTGAGGAGCTCTGATGGCATAGTGGTTAAAGAATTCAGCTCCTAACCAAATGGTCAGCAGTTCAAACCTACCAGCCACTCTGTGAGAGAAAGATGAGGCAGCTTGCTTTCATAAAGATTTACAACCTTGGAAAACTTATGGGACAATTCTACTGTCTTAAAAGGTCACTGTGAGTTGGATCAAGTGAATGGCAGTGGGCTTGTTTGTCATTGGTTTTTGCAGCAGATATGGCTAGTGCAACATATCATTTGATTTGTTGACTACTACTTCCATGGGCATTGACTGTGGATTCAAGTAAAATGAAATCCCTAACAACTCCAATCTCTTCTCCATTTGTCTTGATATTGCTTATGGTCCAATTGTGAGGATTTTTGTTTTCTTTCTGTTGATGTGTAATCCATACTGAAGGCTGCAGTCTTTGATCTTCATCAGTAAGTTCTTCAAGTCCTCTTCATTTTCAGCAAGAAAGGTTGTGTCATCTATCCTTAGTAGACACCCTAATGTCAACTTGCAATCCCTGAATGGTGCAAATAGTTAATGTGCTTGGCTGCTGACTGAAGGTTGGGGTTCAGGTTCACCCAGAGATATCTCAAAAGTCCTGACAATCCTATTCCAAATATATCAACCCTTGAAAATGAAATCCAACAGAGCACTGTTTTACTCTAATACACATGGGGTCACCATGACTCAGAATTGGCTCCAAAGCAATATATATATATTTTTAATGTAAACTTGTTTGTGATTCAAAATCTACAGCACCTCACATCCATCTCAGTGAAAATCATAACAAAGCAGTGCCACATATTCACTCATTTACCATTTCTTTACTCAATGATGAATTCAATAAGTGTCTGTTGAATTGGATTGAGCATAGCCACAAAAGAAATTAGGGTCCAACAGCTGGTGTGAGAAAGCAGTCAATAGATATTTGCTAATGTAATAAACTAACGAGGTCGGGGATGGAGTAAAGATAATGTTGAACTAGTTTATCAATCTGCCTTAGTCCTGTCTTTACCTGTGTAAGGATAACTGACATGAAGCATAAGTTACTTGAACATGATAAAAAATGCCTCCTTCCCCAATTTCTGGCACTCTTCAAATTTTATATGCTTTTTCCTTATTATATGCTCATTGAAATGAGCATTGCTTTGCAATAGACTTCCCATTTAATTAACCTCCAAGGATATCACAAGTGCTTAAAAAAGACTTGAGGTATGAGTAAGAAAACAAAATAATGCATCCATTCATTAACTATTTCTTGAGCATCTGCTATGTGCCAGGTACTAAGCTAACCTCAGGATCCATTAATAAGCAGAACCACCACTGTTTATTTTAATTACCTAGAGCTGCTGTGACAAAATACCACAAATGAGTGGCTTTAAAGAACAGAGATTTATTGTCTCACAGTTTTGGAAGCTAGAAGTCCAAATCAGAACATCAGTTTTAGGGAAAGGTACTTTCTTGATAGTAGCTTTGGGCATTCCTTGGCTTGTAGAGGGAGCTCTGGTGGCATAGTGCCTAAGGCATTTGACTGCTAACTAGAAGAATGATGGTTCAAACCCTCCAGCCACTCCCTGAAAGGAAGACTGGGCAGTCTACTTCAGTAGAGATACTGCCTCGGAAACCCAAGGAAGGGTCGCTATGAGTGGAAATCGACTTGACAGCAGTGAGTTTTTTGGCTTGTAGACAGGTTTTCACATGGTCTCTTCCCCGTGTATCTATCTCTCTGTGTCTGTACTCCTCTTTATAAGTTTAGGATCCCTCTACTCTGGTAAGACCTCATCACCATAACAAAAGAAAACCCATATTTCCAAATAGGGTCATATTTACAGGTACAGAGATTAGAATTTCAATATGTCTTTTTGGAGAACACAATCCAATCCATGATATTCCCTGCCCTCACAGAGCTACAAGGGAACATAACATAAATATAATTACAACCTAAAACTCGGTTATAATAGGAGCATAAATGGAGGAGGGGATACTTTCGCTTAGGAGGATATGGAAGTGCTCTTCAAGGAATGACATTTAAGTAAGACCTAAAGTAAAAACAGGAATTAGTCAATCAATAAATCTCATGGAAACTATTCCCCATAGCTGGGTCAGCATAAGAGAAGACTGTGAGGGAGAAAGAAACCTTGTACGTTCCAGGAACTTTACCAAGTACAGGGAGAAAGAAAGCTGGGTAGCAGGCCAACTCATGCCAGCCTTGAGGGGCATGTATGGGGGACTCTTCATTGCCTTTGCAGCATCCATTCCTTCCCAATGGGACCCTGATCACGTTTAGGTAGACATCCAACCTCTACACAGTCACATACTTCAGGGGACATTGACCCTATCCCTAGTTTAAGGGGTTGCTCTTGATTGGTCTAAACCAATCTGTAAATGGAATTTCTCTAGTGAATCTTACTAGGCTAGGTGTGTGTATGTGATCTAAAGTGACCTGATCAGATTGTAGAGAGAAGCTTAGATTCCATGTTTGGGGAAATGGTCTCTACCTCTCTTCCACTGGATCAGTGACTGGCAGCTATCCCTCAACTAAGAGAGGAGTGACTCTTACTTGAATTCGATGCTGATTGCAGCAGAGCAGGGAATGGAAGAAAGTGGGTTCTTAGTAACATCATTGAGTGCTGAATCTACCAGTCCTAAAGCCTGCCCTGTGTCAACTTCCTTACTGATTCTTGTTATTGTTGTTATGTGCTGTCGAGT
>NW_006921600.1:12803604-12809682 GCF_000298275.1 Orycteropus afer afer | reverse complement strand
GCTATAAGTTGCAATAGTCTGCCTTTGCCTGCTATAGCTCTCCAAAGAGCCTCTCTGAGTGGATAGTTCAGGACTTCTGCAGAGCCGACTCTCAAGTTGAACAAGCGTTAGGCTTCACAACAGAGAAACATGTTGTCTCCATTAAATACTGGTTAGGAGAGTAGATAGAGTAACAGCAAAAGAGAGTTTGGTTAGACTTAAGAAAGAACTTTAGGAAAGTGCAACTCGAAACAAGAGGTTGGAAGCATTTTGAAGCCTTTGCCCCTAGACAATCAATGTCTTGGATGATTTCATTGTTCACCTCCAGTGAAGCAACAGAAGAAATAACCTCTTGAAATCCCTTCCAACTATAGAGTCCTTTGAGTCTAGAAACCCAGGAAGCCTCTGTTCTGCTTCTGATTGTACTCTGAACTCCATGTGAGTGACCTTGACCAGGATTTAATCACTCACTCCCTAGATTCCCTCAGTTGGAGAACATAGGTGGTTGTAATGGATGACATGTCTCTCAGTTTCCAAATCTCTGCTAAATAAGGTGGCACTTTTGAGATGGTTGCTAATGGTATGTGGCTTAGCTAATACAGATAGACCCTAGTGTAGAGAGATTTACAGAATATCTAAAAGATGTTGTCCTCCAGGAATGGTGCATTTTAGTGTCATTTTCAATGTCCTGCGAATAAGGAGACCCTCATTTTCCAAAATGAGGGGAATTGGTGGTTCAGTGGTAGAATTCTTGTTTTCTATGACAGAAACTAAAGCCATTCCTGTACCTCATGTTCAGCTGCTACTCCTTGGCCGGTGGAGGCTTGTATGCTACTATGATGCTGAACAGGTCTCAGAGAGCTTCCACATTAAGACAGAGTAGGAGGGAAGGTCTGGTGATCTACGTCCAAAACTCAGCCAGTAAATGTTCTAGATCACAACAGGTCTTTTGTATGTGGGGACACCATGAGTCAGCCTCAAGCTGACAGCAGTTAACAATAATACAACTTTTTCCCAAAGAGAGTTCTGAGGCAGCTTACTTTCCTTTTCCCCCAACACCTTGAAATGCTTTCCAACTATAGTATGAGTTAAACATAAGCACAATGCTGAGCATGTGCCATCTGGCAACAAACGCTTTATTTCTTGAGTGATGTTGTAAGAGGTGTCTTCAGCATTCTATGAAAATGCCCACATTCAAACTCGGTGGCTTTGGTGGAAACCACGAGGGAATGACAACAGCAGCAAGGCCTGTCTTGGAATCTATAGTGTAAGTGGTGAGTTCTTTTGAAACAGAGGCTTTGGGCTGACTATGTATGATTTTGAGAGCCAGGTTTTGTAAACAAGCAACCACAACCACAAACCACAGGGCATTAAAAGTTCATGTACAGGAAACAGGGAGACAAATATCACATATTTCCCTATCTTGTCTACTACAGTGCACAACACAGGGCAAGTGGTTTTGTCTATGAAAATGAAGGGTAGATCTGCCTGCTGTCACACAAATGGCAATGACATCAAGTCTCTGAGCAGTCTTCCCAAGCATGGCGTAGAGTCATAACTCATTCTTCAAGGTAGGCACTTGGGTAATTGAAGACAATGAGACAATTTGACAGACCACCTGTCTGTCAATTTGTCTTACCGTGGTGGCTTGCATGTTGCTATGATTCTGGAAGCTATGCCACCAGTATTTCAAATACCAGTAGGGTCACCTCTGGTGGGTGAGTTTCAAAATCTTCCAGACTAAGACAGACTAGGAAAAAAAGCCTGGCTATTTACTTCTGATAATTAGCCAATGAAAACCCCTTGGATCACTACAGAATATTGTCCAATATAGTGCTGGAAAATGAGTTGGAAGGTTGGAAGACACTACACAAAAGTAGCCATAATGGATACATCATGACCATGATGATGTTACAGGACCAGGAAGTGTTTTGTTCTGGTATGGAGAAGGTGGCCATGAGTTGGAGTTAACTCAATGACAACTAACAACAACAGTAACAGTTTGGGTAAGAAGAACTACTTCTTTGCACCCGTATAGTAAAATGAATACTGGATCAGAGGTAGGAAACCTGGTTGCTGGTCCTGGCTATGTGACAGATGGTCATTGTTACCTTGGACAAAATGCTTTTCCTCTCATCTCTCAGTTTTCTTATCTGCTAACTTAGGAGTTAGCCTTAAACAGTGGTTCTTCAGAGGCCTGAGCCCCACCCCAGATGGACTGAATTGAGTCTACACAGGTGAGGTCTAGACAAATGAATTTTGCAGGAGATTCTAAGATGTGTTTGCCAGAAGAAGAACTTCTGGATTAAGAGGTTGTGGAATTCTATGATCCTCCAAGATTGAGAGGAAAGAAAAGTTTGGCAAGTAGTTTCATAAACTCAACAGTTTATCATTTATCCAGTTTAGGGCACTCAGTCCCAGAGTGTGGTCTGGGGTTTACTCCTCATTTGTGTGGTTTCTCCAGGTCATGTTTTGGCTTGGTTTTGAATGTTTATACTGTTTAATGGTAATGCCAGTGTTCTCAAGCCTTGGATACATTAATAAATAATTAAGACAATTCTATAATCACCAGACATGACCTCATGGTTGCCCTTATTCTAATGGAATCTGCTGAAGTTGCTTATTTCTCCTTATGATCTACAACCTCAAAAATTCTCTAAGAAGGACTTCTGAGAGAGTCATCTGCCTTCACTAGACATGTTAAGAAGGGTTACATTTGCAAATCTTTTCTCATTCCATGCATTTCCTTTAGAAGCTCTCATACCTATGGGTTGAGAATGGTGGTGAGGTTGAGGTAGTTTTTGGTCAGGTAGCCCAGGAAGGCCCAGGCCCCCTTCTTTAGCAAGTAGCCTCTCCCCATGAGGTCCTTGAGGAAAACATGAGTTCAGAGAACAACAACTGACAGCAAAGGCTGTGACTTTGAGACTTAGGTCCCAACCCCCAGTGTGGAGCCGTTGGTTTAGCCTGGAACTCACGCAGAACTCATTTGACTTAGGCCCACGGCAGCTTTTTTCTTCTATTCTTTCTCCATAAGTCCTGGATCTCGCTGTGTGCTGTACAGAAGAAGAGCCAGACAATAAGAAGAGAGCACAAGAACCAGAGAGAACATGAAGGGCATTTGAATCACTACCAGGAGCAGGGCTCCCAAGTAGTGGCAGCTGCAGCCTTTTTGATTAGACAAATGGAAGAGTCCAAAGAGAGAATGTCAGAGAGTCAAAAAGAAGAGAGATGCTACCTCTCCAGCAGGAGAATGTCCCAAGAGAGGAAAGGAGATGGTCTATCTTCTCCCTCAAGGCAGCTGGGATTGTGAAGCTGGAACAGGACCAGGCAGTGTCTCATTCTGTTGTGCATAGGGTCTTTATGAGTTGGAGCCGACTCGATGGCACCTAACAACAACATGATAAATTCCTAGAAGTGAACTTACTGTGACAAAAAGTACAGATAATCTTAATTATTGTGCATATCAAAATAAGCTGTTAATGCCTTTGTCCATTTTTTTTCTATTTTCTTATTGATTTGTACAAATTCTTTATATATGAAGGCTATCATCTTAGGTAAAAACAGACTCTGAGATGGATTCCCACGCTGGAGTTTGTTGCAGAGTGCCCTTGAGATCAACACAAAAGGGAAGGAGTAAAAAGAGCTGGATGGAGCTGAAGGAGGAGTTGAACCTCACCAAAAGCCCTCACTCAAATAACCACAGGAGGAGTTCTGGAGATGGGATGGCCCTTTGCAATTAATTTGTTCGATTTTAAGGCAAGGGAGTCATGGCCTTTATATAATTTTATTGACTAGTCATTGGATGAGAGGGCTGCTTCCAGGGAGCTGTGGACAGCTCCATGAATGGAAGTCACCTGTGGGTTGTCAGCCACCAACATTCCTTATAGCTAGGAGATAACAGCCTAACACAGGATCTGGATGGCACAACCCAGCATCTACTACAGATCCCTGTGACTAACATATGTGTTGTGGGTATTTTTCCCAGTTTGTCATTTGTCTGTTGACTTGTTAATAGTTATTCTTTATTTTTATTCGTTTTGCTGATATATGTGTGTGTGTGTGTGTGTGCTTTTTATTTAAGACTTTTTGTTTAATCATCCTTTATAAGTCCTTCCCACTTTAAGATATTTCAGAGTCTGTATATCTGTATTTTCCTCCAGTATTCTTATTTTTGTTCCCATTTAAATCTTTAATTCTTCTGGAATGTAGTTTGATTTAAGGTAATGTTGTTGTTGTCAGATGCCTTCAAGTCAGCTCTGACCCTGCAACCCTATGTACAACAGAACAAAACAGTGCCCAGTCCTGTGCCAGCCTCACAATCCTTGCTATGCCTAAGCCCATTGTTGAAGCCACTATGTCAATCCATCTCATTGAGGGCCTTCCCCTTTCTCGTTGACCCTCCACTTTACCAAGCATGATATCCTTCTCCAGGGAATGGTACCTTCTGACAACATGACCAAAGTAGGTGAGACAAAGTCTGGTCATTCTTGCTTCCAAGGAGCATTCCAGCTGCACTTCTTCCAGGACAGATCTGTTAGTGCTTTTGGCAGTCCATGGTACTTTCAGTATTCCTCACCCACACAACTCAAAAGCCATCAACTCTTCTTCCATCTTCCTTACTCATTGTCCAGCTTTCACATGCACATGAGACTATTGAAAATACCATGGCCTGGGTTAGATACACCTTATCTTCAAAGAGACATCTTTGCTCTTCAGCACTTTCAAGATGTCTTTTGCAGCAGATTTGCCCAGTGCAATATGTCATCTAATTTCTTGACTGCTGCTTCCATTGGTGTTGATTGTAGAAGCAAGTAATATGAAATCTTTAATGACTTCAATCATTTCTCCGTTTATCATGATGTTGCTTATTTGTCCAGTTGTGAGCATTTTCATTTTCTTTATGTTGAGGTGTAATCCAAACTGCAGACTGTAGTCTTTAATCTTCATCAGTAAGTGCTTTAAGTCATCTTCACTTTCAGGAAAGCAAAGTTGTGTCATCTGCATATCATGGGTTGTTATTGAGTCTTCCTCCAATCCTGATGCCACATTCTTCTTCATATAGTTCAGCTTCTTGGATTATTTACTCAATTCATGTATTAGGTAAGTATCTTTTTTTTTTTTTTTTTTTTCCCCCTATTTTTTTTTTCCTCGTGACTAACCCCAGGTATTAGGTAGGTATCTTTTTTTTTTTTAATGAAAAGAGCCAGCTTTACCAGCATTGTTGGTTAAGTAATACATCTTTCCCCGTGGATTTGAAATGTTACCTTTAGCAAAACTAAAGAACTGTTTATACTTGATTTCTTTTCTAGTTCTCTATGATGTTCCATTGACCTGCCTGTACCTGTACTAGTTTAACATTTTTTTTTATTATTTTTCAGTTTAATACAGTAAACTTCATTCTTTTTGTACAGTTCTGAGTTTTGATAATGCATGGAGGTGTATACACCACCACAATCAGCATAAAGAACACCCCCTGCTGCTCTTTTCTAGTCAAACCCTGCCCTCTCCTTTAATCTCTACAATTCCTGACCTATTCTCTATTTTCATTGCTTTGCCCTTTCCAGAATGTCATATAAATGGAATCAGATAGTATGTAGCATTTTGAGTCTGTCTTCTTTCACTCATCATAATGCCCTTAAGATCTATCCAAATTGTTGCCTATCAAGAATTAATCCCTTTAACTACTAGAGTAGTATTCCATTGTAAACACACATTGGAAAGTTGTGTGTCAAGGTTGTATCCTTTCACTATACTTATTCAATATGTTTGCTGAGCAAATAATCTGAGAAACTGGACTGCATGAAGAAGAATGTGGCTTTTGGATTGGAGGAAGACTTGTTAACAACCTGAGATATGCAGATGATACAACCTTACTTGCTGAAAGTGAGAAAGACTCGAAATACTCACTGATGAAGCTCAAAAATTATAGGCTTCAGTACGGATTACATCTCAACAGAGGAATCCTCACAACTGGACCAATAAGCAACATTATAATTAATGCAGAAATGATTGAAGTTGTGAAGGATTTCATTTTGCTTGGATTCACAATCAATGCTCGTGGAAGCAGGAGTCAAAAAATCAAACAACGTATTGCCTTGG
>NW_006921600.1:12800946-12802796 GCF_000298275.1 Orycteropus afer afer | reverse complement strand
AGCGACCCCTCCTTGGGTTTCTGAGGCAGTATCACTACAGAAGTAGATTGCCCAACCTTCCTTCCGAGGAGTGGCTGGTGGGTTTGAACTGCCAGCGTTCTGGTTAGCAGTCAGGTGCTTTAGGAAGTACGCTACTGGTTAGGATCCTTGAATTCACTCCTCAGTTGGGTTTTTTGACACTGTACCATCTGGTTCTCCCAACACTCTGGTATATTCTTCTCAGTCTTTGCTGAATCCCTTATACCTTCTGATCACTAAATGTGGTTGTTCTGCAAGGTTCCCCTGAACTTCTGTCTATGCTTACTCTCTGAGAGATCTCAAATACTTCCATGGCTTCCATCTTTACTTGAGGGTGAATACAAAGTATTCACATCTCCTCATGACATCTCCTCCAAGTGATGGTCCAGCTTGAATACCTCTAGTTAACTCTGTGGTAATGCAAATACATTCCAAATTGATGCCACTTCTCATTAGAATCAGCAGCTACTCCTCATTTCCTCACTTCATAAATAGTTGCTTAAAGTGTATATGAAGAAGCCAGAGGGTGTCTAGTAGAATCCAAGAACAAGAATTTTATCCAGAAACCTGACAGCTTTCAGGGGAGACTCAGGTCTTGGTTCCCAGGCCTTTCAGAAGCCATAAACATGCCTGCTTCACCTTCATATTGTAGATCAGCTTCCTTTGCTCCTTAGTCCATGAGAAAGAACAAGGCCAGTAGTGGCTCACCAACAGTGCCAATCACAGCCTCCTGGAGAGACACAGACATCACTTTCTCAGTTCTAGTCCCAAGTCGAGAAAAGAGTTCTGACTGACTCATCTTGGGTCAGGTGTCCCTAGACATGGATATGTATTAATATAATGGCTTCCATGGAGGGATGACAGTGAGAGTTCACAAGGAGGAGAAGGTCCATTCCCAGAAATGGAGAGGAGTGCTAGGCTGCCAAAACAATGGGGGTCCCATGTAGATAGGAGTCAAGGTCCTCTCTGAGAGTGAAGAGACAGCTCTCACAGAAATGGGTTACTGTGGGGCAGACAATCCAAAAATTTACCCAAGTCAGAGAACTTGAGGTCAGTTTTGACTCCTCCCTCTCTTGCCATCCACCCACTTCCTCAAAAATTAATAAGATGCTAAGTCTTGTTACTTCTTCTTTCAAAATATTTCATAGGTGTTCCTTTCCTTTTCCTAGCTCCCTAGTTTTGGTTTTCATTGCCTCCCTCTTGGGTTCTATAATTACCCCACTGGTTTTCCTGCCTCTCCCCACTCCTATCCATTCTGCAATCAGGTTAATCTTCCTAAAACACTAATTGAAAGAGACCCCAGATCTAAAAGCCTCCAGTGTCACCAGGCTGCCTGTAGAATAAGTCCAAACCCTCTGACTGGCTCTTCAAGACTGTCCCTAACTATAACAGGCATTACTGGTTGAACTCTGCATCTGTAGCCTCCCTGGCCTTTCCTAATATGAATTGTCCTGTCACATGTTCTGGCTGTGATTTCACTTACTCCCTGCCTCAGGAGTGGGGCTCAAAGGCATAAGCCCACTAACATAGGCCCATCACCGTGGCCTAAATGACTGGTTCAGGAAAGAGCACTGAGCTAGGACCAAGATAGCCTGAACATTCTCCAGGCCACATTCACTGGCTCAGGGAAGGGCACACGAGAGTGGCTGGCCTACCAGAGTGAGTCTCAGGACTTCTGCCAGCAAGGCTGGGGCATGGAAAGAGAAGTTTGTAGTCCTGGGAGCTGCTGCCAGTGATCCTGATACTCAAGAATAGCTGGGAGCAGGACAGTTTATCAAAAAGCCAATTAGCTAAAAGACATTATCTGAATCAAATTAAAAATACATATACTT
>NW_006921600.1:12756870-12800656 GCF_000298275.1 Orycteropus afer afer | reverse complement strand
TCTTTAATATTCTTAATGTTTTTGGCAAGTTGGTCATTTGACAGATTGACTTAAAGCCAGGCAGGTGGGATTAGAATGACCCCCCCTACACAGAAGAGAGAAAGGATATAAAATGCATAAAAGTCCTCAGTATGGACTTTGAAGTCTGGATTGCACCTTGGCTAAAGCCTACCATACCTGCTAATAGGTGTTAGCCATTCCTGATAGAGTCTGAGCCAGGTTTGGTCATGTTTTCTGTTCCCTGAAACTTAAGTCTCTTTCAGTGGGTCTGTGGATTATACAAACCATTAGTGGGTTAGACTGCTAACCAGAAGGTTGGAGGGTTGAGCCCACCAAGAGAGATTTCAGGAGAAAGGCCTGATGATCTGCTTCTGAAAAATCAGCCACTGAAAACTCTACGGATCTCATTTCTATTCTGACACACATGGGTCACCATGAGGCAGTGTTGACTTGACCGCAACTGGTGTTTTGGTTGGCAACTGAAAGCATACTGACTGATCCAATGATGTATCTTTCTGAATATTTCCAATTCTGATCTTCTAGTCTTTGGCTCCAATCAGTCTACTCATGTTGCCCCAGAAACTCTTCATGCTTTTCCATCACCATGATTACTCTCCTGCTACTCCTTCCTCCAGCCTCTCCAGCCTTCCCAACAGGAACCTCTCACTCTTCCTGGTGAAGCCTTCTTCCAAAAAAACAAACCAAACTCACTGCTGTCAAGTTGCAGTAGCAACTCCTGCTTTGGTTTCTGAGGCTGTATCTCTACAGAAGTAGATTGCCCAATCTTCCTTCCGAGGAGTGGCTGGTGTGTTTGAACCTCCAGCCTTCTGGTTAGTGGTCAAATGCCTTAGGCACTATGCCACCAGAGCTCCCAAAGCCTCCTTAGGTGGTTGGAATTCTCTGCGGTCCCGTCCTTCTCTGAATGACAGTTCACCTTTCTTGGTCACACTTACTTATTTACTTCGAAGGCTGTCAGGAACTCAGGCAGCAACCTCATTTTGCTGCTTCCTTCTCGTCTCCCATCATAAACCTTATGGTTGTCCTTCAGTGTATCTGCTTTGGTCTCTGTCTCTGCAGATGGACAGCCTCTTAGTCATAGTTTTTGTTCCTCTGTGGCATTGACTTGGAGTCCCTGGGTGGTGCCCATGGTTCTACTCTTCCACACATGGGGTCACCATAAGTTGGAGTTGACTCAGTGGCAACTGGTTTAATGTTTACTAACATGTGCCCCTCATGGCTCCCTTCTACCTCAGAGTGTCTTTACAGCTTCTGCTCCTTCAGTTTATTGTCTCATTTTCTCCTGGCTCCAATCTAGACTTCCTATTGAGAACACGATTGGATCAACTAATCTTTTGCCATGCTGGATCCCTGACTAACCTATGGTTGGCCAGATACTCAGCCAAATGTTTGATCCTGATCCAAACTCCAGTGGACAGGTGTTGGGTTGTGTAGCACCCAGAGTGCTGCCCCTCAGTGTGGGTTGAGGAAAAGATGGCATGGCAACCTAGAAAGGGACTGTGGGCATGGAAGGACCAGCTGAGCATTCAGGACATTGCACCACCCATTTGTCAGTCATCACACCCCACTTGCATGCTGTTATACTGAATTATTTAAAATATCATTCATTATCTAATTTTTCATATGCTTACTTCATAGCCCTCCAACTAAACAGTAAAAGTCTTTGAGAATAGAGATTATGGCGCTAATTGTCTGTAATGAAATGATAACAGTAGCAGTTGTTCACCGCTGTCAAGCCAGCCCCTGAGTCATGGTAACCCTATGCACAAGGCAACAAAATGGGGCACAGTCCTGCACCATCCCCATGATCAATTGCAGATTGGACCGTTGTGATCCATAGGGCTTTCATTGGCTGATTTTTTGAAAGTAGATCACTAAGACTTTCTTCTGAGGTGCTCTGGGTGAATTTGAACCTCCAGCCTTTCAGTAGCATCTGAGAGGGTTAACTGTTTGCACCACCCAGGGACGCAACGAATACAACTAATGGTTACTGAACACTTACCATGTGCCAGGTATGGTTCTAACTGCTTAGTACAAATTCCTCACCCTGTTATTGTCCCTACTCTACTGATGAAGAAATTGAGGCTCAGGTCACACAACCAGTAAGAGGTGATCATTTAAACCCAGTTTGACACTGGAATCTGTGCTCTTAGCAAATCACTTCTTCTCCATTTGGAGCTCACTGCATGTTATTATTGTGGATACCGAGCTGAAAACGAAAAATACTTTCTTTGCTGGCTTATTTCTCATCAGCCTGTTTGTTCCATAAAGACTTATTTTTTTGGCTGAAAGCTTCTTTTTCACAGTCAGCAAACTAATGCCAGAGAAATATCAACAGAGCAAAAGACAATCCATTTTCAAACCAAAAACTCCCTCTGGGCTGGCAGCCAGCTCATCAGCCAGATGCCCCTCCCACCTTGCATGTTTTCCTGGCACTGCTTTGCAGAAATCTGAGTCCAAGATCCCCATGCAAGGTGGCTTCTGTGCGTGTGAGCAATTGCTAGACAGACGTGAGAGCTGGAGTGCCAGCCAGGAGATCATTTCAGCTGCTTCCATCTTCCTTCCATGCCAAGTTCAGGGGGCAGGGGAGGGGCGTCTTAGTCTAGATTTTCCTAACTTTGCAGTACAGAGGTGTCCTGGAACTGAAGGCTGGGCTATTCCCACCCTAGCAGTTAAACCATTTACCCCTTGCCCCACTAGTCCCCAGTGACACTCCCCTGCCAGAAGCATCTAGGCCTTCTACACAGCTCTCTGCCAGGGTTATTGAAGAACCAGGCTGTTTAGGGGCTATATGAATGCTCCCAACCTGCTCCTGAGAAAGGGGCAAATGTGCCCAATTTAAAGATGGAGATATGAAGACAGAAGACTTGTTTGGGGCTGGGCAGGTTGTGATGATTGTTAGGGGGAACATTCACGTTCCCTTCACTGCCAAGGTGTCTTCCAGCTGTAAGTTTTCTCTCCCTCTTCTGACCTCTCTTCTCACAATCTCCAACCCATAGGCCAACCTTTCTGTGAATTATCCAGACCCCTTGACATCACTTTTGCTCCAAAGTCCTAGGACTTTGAGCATAAAGTAGCTTGGGAAATGGGAAGAAAAGGCTTGGCAAGAGATGGATAGAAGAGGAAGCAGAGATTCAACCGACCATACTTGATGGTGGAAGACATACATTGGACCTTGAAAATCCACATGGTGGACTCTGTTTTTCTGTGCAGCAGCAATGACTCTACCAGCCAGATGGGGTATGAGAAGGCCATGAGGAAGCCTTCCTAATGAAAGGGATAAGGTTGAGTGGGGGAGTGGGGAAGAGGAAAGGCAATAGAAAGAAAAAAAATTGAGCCTCCAACTCCTCCCCTCTCTGCCCGTCTCATATCCCCACCCGTCTATCTACTAGTGGCCTTAGCTGCTCTTCCCTCTTCTGAACAGATAAACATTCACTGAACAGGCACATAATAGCTAAGAGGGTCAGGTCTGGAAAAGCCCTCCTCCAACATTATCTTTCAATAGTTGAGGAAATGAGGCCTAGAGAGGAGTTGTGTCTTGAACCCCAGGTAATAAGGGACGAAGTGGAGACTAAAAAGCCATGCTCTCTGAACTGCATGAGACTGCCTCTTATTTCATATAAAAACCTCTCCACAGACAGTGTGCAATTCAGTGTCTCGATGAAGTGGTTAAGGTCATGGACTACTTCTTCTACAGGCCAGCCCAAGAGGTACTTTAGTTTTTCCTCTCATGGCTTCTAGTCCATTTGGTCACCATCCTTCACTGTAATGGATGATGCTGCCAAAGGAGGTTGTTTTGCATGGGCTGTGGCCAGGGCTGATGCCACAACCCCCAGTCACACACAGACCAGGGGCCTTTGTGCTCAGTGACCAGTTTGCAGAGTCAGGCTCTCCTTGCACCCTAGGATGGGAAGAAGCCTGGGCCCACAGAGCCTCTTCCCACACAAATCCAGCCAAGCTGGCTGCAGTGCTATTTCCTACCCTCCCAAGCTGGGCACCTGTGTTCCTGTTGGGCATCCTGTCCATGTGCTACAACTTCCCATCCAGTGTGGTGATTCTGTTCGACCCTATGGGAACGCTGCAGAAAAGACCCCCATTTCTGTCTTACTCTCTGACCAAAACTAATAGGCTGCCATTTTGAAATCCCAACAAATCTACAAGTGACAGAGTGGAAGTTGCAGAATTTTTGAGGCACTAGGTGATATTGAGAACTGTTACTTCTCAGTCTCTAGAAGGGGAATTGTTCTGGGAGGGGGGGATGAGGAGTAGAGCATGAGAGCTGGCATTCAAGCTATCTTAGAAAACGTCAGAATGAGTGTCCCAGGAAAAGGCTATTAATAGGGCTCCTTCCACATACTCAGCTTTCTGGGGCTGGAGCTGTGTGAGAATGAGTCAGCAGCTAGAAAGGCCAGTGTTCCTGGGGAAGCAGAACAGTTTCTTCAGGCAGGGGAAGTGGAAGCTATGAGACTGCACTTTTCAGCAACTCTGGTTTCGTGCTTCCCTTCCCTCCTGTGAGTATGCGATCTGCTTAGTTGGTACAGTAGCAATGTTGTAAATTCCAATCCTGAAACCAGAATTTAAATCAACATGCACATTCAGAAAGCCCTTCCTTCTACTTTCCCTCCCTTACACTCTCTTAATTGTCAAAGCCCAACTCAGGGGGGAGGGCCCCAACCTCTACAATGTGGAGGACTGCCTTGTGGTACTTATGCCCCTTGTGCACCTATCTACCTGCTGGCTCACTCTGGGATGAGCTCCTGAGGTAGATTATGGTCTCATAATCATATAGGCTGCGGATCGCATGGTGTACCAGTCATGAGGACTAATTCTTTCCACTGTTGAACCCCAGGCCCTGTGACAAGAGGTTTTACTTCTATTATGTCATCCTCACAATAACCCACAAGGGCAATATCGGTATCACAGACAAAGAATCAAAGCTGAGAGCTATTAGCTACTTGCCCAGGAAGCCACAGCTGATGTCATTTATCAAAGTCTAACATATGCCAGAGCTTATCTACCAGTTTCTTTAAGGCGTTAAAGTTCCTCATTTTACAGATGAGAAAACTGAGGCTGAGAGAGGCCAACATAGCCCAGTCAGTGGCAGCGCCATAGTTGATTCTGGGTCTGTGCTCCCTCCCTGTACACTCCAGAAAACAGGGCAGTAGAGACCCCTGACACCTCTGCCCCACCCACTGCCTTTCCAGGAAAGGCCTACCTTTCGAGCCCTGATTGAACAAGTATCACTCTGGGGTTGCTCCCTATCAGTAGTGGCAGACTGGCCTCAGGACAGGACTTCCCATATCACACGTCACACCTTTGTGCCCCCATCCTCTTAAAGTATGTGTGTGTATGTAGCGGGGTTACTGAGCAAGGGTGATTCCAAGGTGTCAGTTTAGAAAAGTGAAAGTTAAAAGAATGGCCCAAAGAGGCACTTTTCTGTGATCAAGTGTGTGGCAATAGGAGCCCAAGTTTCACTGAATAGAAAGTTGGCCTTAAGCAAACCAAAACCCATTGCCATCGAATCAATTCCAACTCACAGCAACCTTATAGAATAGAGTAGACGTGCCTCACAGGGTTTCCAAGGCTGCTGCATCTTTCTCCCATGGAGCGGCTGGTGGTATCTGAACCTGGTTTCTTCTTCCTCTTTTTTTTTTTTTTTTTTTTTAATTGTGATTTGGGTGAAAATTTACAGAGCAAATTCACTTTCCATACACCAGTTCACATACACTTTGTCTCATGACATTGACCACAATTCACCACAATGCAACAGCTCCCCTCCCACTTCCTCCCGACAGTCACCTCTTCCCTGTGTCCATCCCTCCATGCACCCCTGCCCCCTGAGCTGTCTCCCTGTGCATAAGCAGCCCTTCTTACTCCCATGATTATTCTGTCCAAGGAGTGCATCTACCTCAGGTAAATGTTCAACTCCTATGCCTATCTTTTGCTTGGCTGGAAGTCATAGGTGTGGGTTCAATACCAGACCTAAAAGGCAACTAGGGGCCATAGTCTCAGTGGTTCCACCAGGCTCCATCAGACCAGCAAACCTGGTCCCCCCACCCTTTTTTTTCCTCAAATGATTTTGAGTTTTGTTCCACATTGTTCTCTCTCTCTATCCAGAATCTTCTACATAGACTCCCCTCCAAGTGGTTGACAGTGGTAGCCAGGCACCATCTAGTTCTTCTGGTCTCATAGTCATATAGGCTGCAGATTGCATGGTGTACCAGTCATGAGGACTAATTCTTTCCATGAATCTTTGGTTTTCTTCATTCTTCTTTTCTCTGGATGAGGAGAGACCCATTGTTGCATCTAGATGCCTGCTTGCAAGCTTTTAAGATCCCAGTTGCTACTTGACAAAGTAGGAGGTGAAACAATGTTTTGTGTAGTACGCTATGCCAATTGAGCTTGATGTACCCTGTGACTATGGTCCCGAGCCCACAGTTGAACCTGGTTTCTAAGATGTTGCAAGTGGTGAGGTGAATGAGAGTCCATGATACTTTTAATACCAGGGAAACTTTTAATACCAGTCAACTCTTCTTGATCACATCTCCTCAAGCACCCTCTCAAAAAGAGCACCTCCCCTCCCTAAGCCTTTACTCTGCCTTCATTTTTTTCATAGCCTTTTTCTCTAATTCACATTGTATTGCATATTAGCTTGTTTATTTGTTTATTTTCTATCTCCTGTCCCCACCACTACCACAAGATGCAAGCTCCTCAAAGGCAAGGACTTTGATTTTTATTCCCTGCTAGAACACAAGAGGCCTGTTGAATGAATGAATGAGTTAATGTATCTTGAAGGATCATTTAACCACATATAAATGTCATCCCTGTCAGTTTCTTTGGGAGCTCTGGTGGCGTAGTACCTAAGGCATTTGACTGCTAACCAGAACACTGGCGGTTTAAACCCACTCCTCAGAAGGAAGATTGGGCAATCTGCTTCTGTAGAGATATCACCTCAGAAACCCAAGGAGGGGTCGTTATGAGTTGCACCAACTTAGCAGCAGTGAGTTTGGTTTTTTTTGGTTTTGACAATTTCTTTGGGGAGAGGTATCAGAGTTCAGAATCCCCTGTACCAGAGAGAGCTCCTCTCTCCTCAGCATCAATCAGCTAGAGAATCAGCTTGGGCCCTGCTCTCTCAGGAAAGGGATAAGGGACTGGTACTTGTGACAAGTCCCCTGTGGGGAACAGACAAACTGTCTGGAAAGAGCTCAAGTGATTATGGGCCATTCAGTGCCCACTTCCAACCTAAGCTCCCCTGGACTCCTTTTTGTTCATCCACTCCCAGAGCAATAACTAGAGAATTGTCTCTGCTCCCAGGCTACATAGATAACAAGACTCTTGGAGTGCTCAGATGAAAGGGGGCTCTCCTCAAAAAGGCTGGATTGAACAACCCTACTGAGCTCCCTGGAAAGGGAAGCTGGCCCCTCTCAACTCGTGATTACCACTGTGGAGATTAAAGGCTTCCTGTTGGAAAGAGCAGCCTTCATCTCAGAAGGCTGGCCAGCAGCCATCTTGTCAGGACTGCTGTTGGCAGGCATGGCTGGAGTGACCAGCTCTTGTATCAGCCAACCTGCCTGAGGCAAGGTCGAGGTGCCCAGACCAAAACTGTCCCTCAGAGAGCACACTACTGCTGACTGAGCACTTTCCCAGCCTCCCTAGTCCCATCCTGGCCCACTTTGGCAAAAGTAGCTGCCTTGGCTCTGGTAAAAGGAACAGGCTGAAGGTCCTCACTGGCCTTTCCCAAGGCACCCTGAGAAATTCTGATGTCTGTTGTTGTCAGGTGCCATTTTGTTGGTTCTGATTCATAAGGACCCTATATACAACAGAACAAAACACTGCCCAGTCCGGTGGCATCCTAATAATTGTTGCCATGCATGAGCCCATTGTTGCAGCCACTGTGTCAATCCATCTCGTTGGGGGTCTTCCTCTTTTTCTCTGACCCTCTACTTCACCAAGCATGATGTCCTCCTCCAGGGACTGGTCCCTCCTTACAGTATGATCAAAGTACAAGCGAGAAGTAAAGTACTGCCACCCTCCTTTCTCAGGAGCACTCCAGCTGTATCTCATCCAAGACAGATTTGTTTGTTCTTCTGGCAGCGAGTAGTATATTCAATATTCTTTGCCAATACCACAGTTCAAAGGTATCAATTCTTTGGTCTTCCTTATTCACTGTCCAGCTCTTACATGCCTACAAGGCTATTGAATATATCATGGCTTGGATCAGGCACACCTTAGTCTTCAAAGTGAAATCTTGCTCTTTAACGCGTTAAAGAGGTCTTTTGCTGCAGATTGCCCAATGCAATATGTCATTTGATTTCTTGACTGCTGCTTCTGTGAACATTGATTGTGGGATGTTTTTTAGAGGGGTGGAAGAAGAGATTCTGGAGAAATCAGTTCAGGGAGCCAGAGGGGTAAGGACAGTCTCCTGAGCTTGTCTTTTTCACTCCACCGAGGCCTGAGCCAGTCAGACCCTGGTCTCCCTGCTAAATCAAAATCCAAACTCACTGCCATTGAGTCAATTCTGACTCATAACGACCCCCACTGGGTTTCTGAGGCTGTAAATGTTTATGGAAGTAGATTGCCCCATCATCCTTCCGAGGAGTGGCTGGTGGATTTGAACTGCCAAACTTCTGGTTAGCAGCCAAGTGCCTATGCCACCAGAGCTCCCTGCTAGTGCCCCTAAACTGACCAAAATCAAAAGCATCTGGTAAGAAAGCAGACCATGTACCACCTTGTAATTTCCAGCTCAACACATCTGAGGGGGCCTTAGAAATCTTTTCTTTCTTTTGTTTTTTTTTTTAAGGTGCTCCCAAATTCTGATGCAGCCTGCCCTGAATGCCAGAAGTGGGAGTCAGTGAACTGGAGCATTGGCGAGGAGTCAGGAAGCAGAATTCTGGCCTCAGCTCTGTCAGGTAACATTAGGCAGTCACTTCACTTCTTTGGGCTTCAGCTTCCTCATCGGTAGAGAGACAATTTGTTTCCATCCTCAGAGTGTGACCACTGGGCTGTGTAGCTGTTCACATGTCCATTCCCAAATCCTGTGGGGCTTTTGGGCAGTAGCAATGGCCATGATCCCAAGGAAGGCACTGGCCTTTTGGCCACCATTAGCTGGGAGAGGAATATTCAGGGGCTCTGATAATACTGGTGAGAGATGGCATCATTTCTTCAGAGCTAGACTCTGCACTAAGCTCTGCATTTGCATTGTTGCCTTTATTCCTTACAAGGACCCTCAAAAGCAGTACTGACCCATAGAACTTTCTTTCTTTTTTCTCATGTATAATCTCACTAGCTTATTGCAAGGTAGTCATAGTAAAGCATGCAAGTAAGACCGACCTCAACACATTCATTCTAGCACCCGGGAAGCACAATTAACAATTGCAATTACAAAGTTGTTCAGTGGTTAGAGTCTCAATCATTAGATTTCAGGCTTTTACTTTTTATGAAGAGGTTGTCATGAGGAAGGCTTGACCATGGCTTGAACTTGGTAGAGGTCCCTTGTAGCTAGGGTCTGAAGTCTACACCAACAAGCAGAGTCTGCAAGCTCTCAGTCTTCAGAGAGTCAGAAACTAAAGAAAGGCTACTTACCTCTTTTTCTCAAAGAATAAGCTTAAAGCCATTGCTTATATATAATTTTATAGCCTTAGTCTCATGTGATATGGGCCAGGTGATGTTATGTTTTATGTGTTACATCTTTTCTTTGAGGTCACACATTTGCCTAATGGTGTATCTTTAGGGACTAAGAGGTTTACAATATTCCTGATATCTCAAGGCCTGGCAGAGATTTGACTGGCCACCTCTTAGAAATTTAACTTCATGTTACATTTCTTTTATCATATCAGGCATGTGCCAAAGGAGGTTGTTTATGACATGTGTCACATCTTTCACATGCTTTTATTTTTCTATTTTTAAATTCAGAAACTTTCCAAACCACTTATAATATATCAAGGACCTCTGGTGGTATAGTGCTTAAGGCATTTGACTGCTAACCAGAAGGTTGATGGTTCAAACCCAACAGCTGCTCTGCTGAAGGAAGATGGGGGGAATCTACTTCTGTAAAGATTTACAGCCTTGGAAACTCAATGGGGGTTGTTATGAGTCAGGATCAACTCGATGGTAGTGGGTTTGGTTTGATTTTATAGTATATGGTAGAACTTTCTGTAATGAAGGAAATGTTCTATATCTGCGCTGTCCGATACATTGGGCTTAATACATATGGCTGTTGAGCATTGGAAATGTGGCTACTGCAACTGAGAATATGAATTCTAAATTTTATTAATTTTAAGAAAATTTATATAGCCTCCCTCACTGCCATTGAGTCAGATCCCACTCACATCAACCCCTCTTTGGGTTTCCGAGGCAGTATCACTACAGAAGTAGATTGCCACACATGGCTAAACTGAAAACCAAACTCACTGCCATTGAATCGATTCTGACTCACAGTGACACCCACTGGGTTTTCAAGGCTGTAAATCTTTATGGGGGAGCTCTGGTAGCATAGTGGCTAAGGTACTTGACTGCTAACCAGAAGGCTGGCAGTTCAAACCCACCAGCCACTCCTCAGAGGAAGGTTGGGCAATCCTACTTCCGTAGTGATACTGCCTTGGAAACCCAAGGAGGGGTCGCTAGGAGTCGGGGCCGACTCGACGGCAAAACACAACAACAACAACAAATCTTTATGGAAGCAGACTGACTCATTTTTCTTCCACAGAGCAGCTGGTGGATTCAAACCACTGACCTTCTGGTTAGCAGCCAGATGTCTTAACCACTATACCATCAGAGCTCCTTCCAAACAAACCAAACTCACTGCCATCGGGTCGTTTTTGACTCATAGCAACCTCTCCTTGGGTTTCTGAGGCAGTATCACTATGGAAGTGGATTGTCCAATCTTCTTTCCGAGGAGTGGCTGGTGGGTTTGAACCACCAGCCTTCTGGTTAGCAGTCAAATGCCTTAGGCACTATGCCACCAGAGCTCCTTAGTGGCTACCATATAAGCCAGTGCAACTCCAAGGTGTAGATTGTAGTTGTTGTTGTTAGGTTCCATCGAGTTGACTTCAACTCATAGTGACCCTATGTACAATAGAATGAAATACTGCCCAGGCCTGCACCAGCCTCACAATACTTGCTATACTTGAGCCCATCGTTGCAGCCACCATGTCAATCTGTCTTGTTGAGGGCCTTTCCCTTTTTCACTGACCCTCCACTTTGCCCAACATGATATCCTTCTTTAGGGAATGGTCCCTTCTGAAACCATGACCGAAATAGATGGGACAAAGTCTGGCCCATCTACTTTGGACAGATCTGTTAGTTCTTCTGGCAGTCCATGGTACTTTCAGTATTTTTCACCAACATAACAACTATCCTTTTTTTTCCCCCTCATAATTTATTTTATTTCTGTAGTTATGCTGAAAATATACATAGCAACACTTTCTACATGTACAATTCAGTGACATTGATTACATTCTTCATGTTGTGCAACCATTCTTACCCTCCTTTTCTGAGTTGTTTGTCTCCCATTAACATAAACTCACTGTCCCTAAGGTTCCTATCTAAACTTTAAAGTTGCTGTTGTCAATTTGATTCCACAGAGATAGATGTTGAAAGAGCACGGAACTCGGGGTAGACATTCTTTATTAGCTAAGCTAAACTATTGCTTGGTTTTAAGAACACCTCAGGGGATAATTTTGGTTTAAAGTTTAAAGATTATCTCAGGGTAATAGTTTCAGGGGTTCATCCAGGCTGCATGGCTCCAGAAAGTCTGGATTCTATGAGAATTTGGAAGTTTGTTCTATATTTTCACCCTTTTGATAAGGATTCTTCTGCAGAATCTTTGCTCAAAATGTTCAGTAATGGTAGCTGGGCACCATTACTTCTGGTCTCATTGCATAGATCAGTATTACTCTTGTTTTAAGAATGAGAGAACAGGATCAGACAGGGAGGTGGCTGGTGGTACAGTGATGATTCGAATCCAGATCTGATGGATTCCAGAAGCCATGCTTTTAATTTAATCACTATAACATGAGTCACACCAAATAAGGAGAGTAGGGCTTCAGACAGCTCTGTCCCTGAGAAGCTGGCTGACACCTCTCTGCGTCTCGAGTCATCTCCACGGCTCTTGTAGATCTGATTTCTCAGGCCTGTTTGTGAGGGGCAGGGAATGTGGGGGGAAAGTAACTGCTTAATATTTAGAACACCCCAGATTCAGAAGTATCCATGTATACTCACCCAGGCCCCTTCTACCACAGATCTCACAAACCACTGGTCTCCATCACCCAACTGTTAAGAGTCTTCTGAAGATGGACTATTCTTTACAATACCTCTATGGCCTAAGTACTACTATTATACCCAGTTTACAGATAAAGAAACTGAGGCTCAGAGTAACTGAGTAACTTGTCCAAAGCCCTATAGCATGGTAATGGTAGAACCAAGAATTGAACTCAGATCTGTGTGACTCTGGGGTCTGAACTCTTGACCCCTGCTACATATAGGCATAGGTAAAGCCAAGGTCCTGGGCCCTCTTGGTTGGAAGTTTATTTCCATACCAAAGCACACCCACCCCAGGAAAATCCTTCCAACTTGGCTACACCCAGCAGGGATTCCATTCTCTCAGCTTTTGGACCTATCAAGACTCAAGACCTTCCCAGGCCACCCAGGCCCATAAAGAATCTAGTATGCAGGAGCCTGGATGGAAAAATCAAAGAGGAAGAAGAAGAACAGCCAGTTAGGGCTCTATGGGCCAGTCCTCCCTACCCTTGAAGCCCAAACATACCCCAACTAGTGCTGAGAGAAGCAGAGGCCTCAGGGACCAGGGTAGTAGGGCTTGGTCCCTGAGTCTGTCACACAATACTCTAGCTCAAGGCAACCACCACTGTCTCATGTCTGTGTCCCTGCTGGAGCTGCAGACTTGCCCAGCATCTTGACAGTAAATGGGAATGTCTTCATCCTAGGGGCAGAAACCACCTGTGCCCACAGCAGTGAGACACGTGCCCATGGTCCAGCTGAAGGCTTGGGGCCTGGATCAGCTCTGTGGAGTGATCACAAAGTGTGGTCCTGCACTCTTGCAGGTACATGATCACACTCATGGGGTAGGATCAGAGAGGGAAAACAAAAGCTAGGCTGTCAGTCCTTTTACCTGGAAAGTATTCTCTCTCTAGGGAATTGGGGTAAGAAGTCCAAGACCCTCAATGCTAGACATTCTGGAAACATGATCTCCACATCCCACCAACCACTACTGCAGGAGAGAAACAGAACCCCTGGTGGGGAGCCTCCTTACACACTCATACCCACCACATATGTACTCTACCACACATATACCACACACTTTCACCTCCCCCCCACACACACTGCACATGCACAGAGTGCATAAACATATACACAGACTCACACTAATTAAGTACTACCATGCACACACCTCACACACACTACACATTACACACTTACACTCACACACATTCATACAAAGCACACTCATATATTCACAAATACCACATTCATACATATTCTCACATGCTACACATATCACACTCACACATTTTCACACACTGAACACACACTACATTAATTCTTTCGCACTACACACTCATGTTCACTTGCATACACTCACACATTCATACTTATTCTCACATACATGACACACATACATACTCACACATGCACTCGGCACAAGATGGGTGTCTAGAGCCAAGGCAGGACCTGGCCCACTTGTTTCCATGAGTGTGGAGGAAGTAGGCGCTGCCCTCTCCTGTCCTTGGAGACCTTTGGAGACAAAGGGAGGCAGAGCAATATCCAGTGAGGACTTCCCCCCACCAGCAGGGAGGTGCCTGGCCTTGGCAGGCTAGCCTGAGAGACCTCAGGAGCTGCTCTTTCTTCCCCCTTTGACTCAGCTCCACCTCAGCCTCCCCTGCTACTCCTGCCCCTTTGGGGCTCAGGTGGGGGCTGATATCCACCAAGCTGCCCCATCTGGTCAGGGTTCATGGAATTGCTGGGAAGGAAAGATGGAGGAGGGAAGAAAAGCCTAAATTTCTCCAGGGATTATGAGAAACACACAAACGAAAAGAACTTGTCAATTCACTGTTCTTTTTTTGAAGATAATTCTCTTTTCAACTCAAGGACAGAAAAGTCTGGGTCTCTAAGGAGCAATATCTCTGGATTTCCACTGTGGCCAGACTGCCCCAGCCTTAACCATGAGCCAACCAAAAAAAACCAAAAGGGAACTCTGGTGGCATAGTACCTAAGGCATTTGACTGCTAACCAGAAGGCTGGCAGTTCAAACCCACCAGCCACTCCTCAGAAGGAAGATTGGGCACTCTACTTCTTTAAAGATGTCGCCTTGGAAACCCAAGGAGGGGTCACTATGATTTGGAGCCAGGCCAATATATTTTCCAAATGATTAGTAGACACCTGGGTCCCCTGGGGTGTTGTGCAAACAGGGCTTTCCAAGCTTTCAATCAGCCCCAGGAAACTTGCCCACCGACCTTCCTGAGGTCTCTCATGGGCACAGCTTTGTAACATTCCAATAAAGCTGTAGTTCTGAAGCAGAAGCAAGTGGGTGCTTTGGGGCAGTCTGTGAGGCAGCCAGGCCTGGGGTCCTGGTACCCCCCCAAACCCCTTCCTTGGGCCACTCATCCGCTCCAGAACTCAGCCATTTTCCTGGCACACATTGTGGTCCAGGCCACACTGTGTACCTGTCTCCTGAGCTGTCCTTGAACACCTGCAGGGCTGAGTCCTTGCTTTGGACATCCCCACCTCTTGGCCCCACAGATTCACCCATCCTCCCATTGTTCCTGCCTGACTGTGTTCTTGCCAAGAGCAGACTTGGGGGTTGGGAAGTGAGGTTTCTGCTCAGCAGGGCCTCAGATTCCAGTTTCCTGCCATCTTTTCATAAATTCTGGATGAGGAAGGCCTCTCTTATGGATCCCCGGTCTTAGTTCCGAGTTACATCATGACCACCTCACAGAACTCGGAGTGCATAACCCTAGGCCAACCCTACTACACATGGGGTTGATGGGTAAGAGAAGCCTGGAGGGCATCTCCATCACCTGGGCAGCAAATGGAAGAACCTGTATTCTGACAGGGAAGGGGCAGGCCCATTTCTTCTGATGAGAAACCACGAAAATGAGGAATTCCAATGCTATCCACCATTGGCCAGGAACTTCACAACTCAGCTTGGCTCTGTGACCCCACCTGGCAGAATGCCCGAGAAAGCCTGGGCTTTCTCCCCTGTGCTTACCGCAGCCCCAGCTTCAAAACAGACATCACAGAGTCCAGGTCAGACCTAACGCTAATGAGTGTTTGTCTATCTTTAACTCTGAGACTTATTAGCAGCCACTTCTTGCACCCTAGAGCCCCCCTAAACGCTCTGGGCCCCTTTTCCCCGCTCACCCTCTTGGCCTGGCTGTCTAGGCTCTTCTTTAACGAGACTTTAAATTTCTTATCCTCTCTTTGATCCAGATTTTAACGAGCCCCTCCCTCCCCAGCTGGACGCCCGAGCCAGGAGAGCTGCTGAGGAAGTGGGGAGGCTGCTGTTTTGGTCTCCATGGGTCTCAAATTCTCACTGGGATACCAAAACGCTTTGGGTCCCCTCAGAGTGAAGAAGCTGGGCATATCCCCACCATGCAAGGTAGCGCCACTCATTCATTCACTCACTCATTTATTCATCCCACCAGTATGTATCTATTGAGGACCTACTGTGACAGACAGCAGCTCTAACCTAAAGAGGCAGCAGTCTAATGTGGAGGCAGGCCCACGGATGTGGTTAAATAAAATGGAAACACAGCTTGGGGCAGGCAAATAAGGCTTTTTAGAAAAGATGATACTGGGGTGATGCTGCTCATGCCTGGAAAAATGTCAAATACTTTAGTGTCTTAGGCTGTCAACCCCTGGAATGTGACTACCAGATCTATCTCTCTTTTTTGAAGTTTCCTGGATCTAGTACTGTGTCTTAGTTTCCTAGTGCGACTGTAACAGAAATACCGTAAGTGGTGGCTTTAGGAAACAGAAATTTATTTTCTAACTCTTCAAGAGGCTAGACGTCTGAATTCAGGGCACCAGCTCTTGGAGAAGTGTCTTTCTTTGTCAGCTGGTGGAAGATCTTTGTCTCTTTTAGCTTCTGTAGTCCTATTGTTGCTCCATTCTTTGGCAATCATCACACAGCATCTCTCTTCCCCCATTTGTGTTACTTCTGTGCCTAATCTGCTCTGTTTACTACTCAGAAGTTACTAGTTTTAGGACACAACCTACACTGATATGGCCTCAGTAACATATCAAAGAAAGACCTATTCCTACACAAGATTATATCTGTAAGTGTAGATGTTAGGATTCCAGCATGTATTTTGAGCAAACACAATTCAATCCATAACACGCTGAGTCTAACACATAAGATTTCCTTAATAAGAAACTGATGGCTGAGCAAGTGAATGAATGAACAAATGAATGAATTGAGGTTTTGAATCTGTGGTCCAATGTCCTCTGGAAGAAGGTCCCCATCTGTGAGTGAGCAGGAGGAGAAAGGAGGCCCTGGAGAATGCCTGATCAGTGCATTCCTGACTCTTAATATATTTTTTAATGAGTGTGATTATGGAACCATGGAGTTTTCAGGCTTTATTAGGCAGAAGGTACAGGCAAAGGTGACAGTTTGTACTTGTTGGGAAAAGAGCAGACAATGGCTGCTTTGGTGTTTATTTATGGAGTGAGTGAGTGGGACTGGCAATGGGTTTGAGTTACTCTGATTCTTGGGCCTCTACAGAGCCTTTCAGAGGAATGCCATTGGGTCTGGTGTCTCCCATCCTTCCAGGAGCTCTGACACTTGTATCTTTACAGAATGTGTGTGCATGTGTATGTGTGCAAACAGCAACAATCACAAAACTCAATTCAGCTCCATTCAACCAAAATTTATCCAGTTTTTACCAAACTCAGTACTGAGGTCCCTGGGGATTGTTGTTTGTTGCTATTGTGTTCACTTCGACGTGGTAACTCCATGTATATGGTATCTGTATATGGTAACTCCATATACAGCTGAGTTAAATGTTGCCTGGTCCTGTGCCACCCTCACAATCTTGATATGTTTGAGTCCATTTTTGTGGTTATTGTGTAGCAAGTATCTTCCAACGTAGGGAGCTTATCTTCCGACTTTATATCGAATAATGTTCTGCTGTGATCCTTAGAGTTTTCATTGGTAAATTTTTGGAATGAAATGTGAGAAGGCCTGGAGTTAGAAAATGAAAAGGAAGTACCTACTTCGCATTTCTCAAGCTGAAAGAAGTGAAGAAAAAATTCAAGCCTGGAGTAGCAATAGCGAAGGATTCTGTGGGCAATAAACAGTGCAGGAAGCATCAAAATAAGATGGAAAGAATACACAGAGCACCAAAAAGTACTGGTTGAAATTCAACCATTTTGGGACGTAGCACATAATCAAGAACCAATGGTATCGAAGGAAGAAGTTCAAGCTGCACTGTTAGCATAGTTTAAAATCATGAAAGGTATGTGTCAAGGTTGTATCCTTTGACCCCTGCTTATTTGGTCTGTATGGCAGCAAATAATCTGAGATGCTGGAGTATATGAAGAAGAACATGGCGTCAGGATTGGAGGAAGACTCATTAACAACCTGCAATATGCAGGTAACACAACCTTGCTTACTGAAACTTTGATGAAAATCAAAGACTACTTATGACCTTCAGTATGGATCACACCTCAATATAAAGAAAACAAAAATCCTTGTAACCAGTCCAATAAGCAATATAATAATAAATGGAGAAAAAATTGAAGTTGTCAAGGATTTGATTTTACTTGGATCTATAGAAGCATCAGTCAGGAGGTCAAATGACTTGTTGTACTGGACAAATCTGCTGCAAAAGAACTCTTTAAAGTGCTAAAGAACAAGGTTGCCACTTTGAAGACTAACATATACCTGATCCAAGCCATGGTTTTTTCAGTAGCTTCATATGCATGTGAAGCTGGACAATGAATAAGGAAGACTGAAGAAGAATTGATGCATTTAGTTGTGACGTTGGTGAAGAATACTGATGATACTAGGGACTGTCAAAGGAGCTCTAGTGGTGTAGTGCAAAATGCATTTGGCTGCCAACCAGAAGTTTGGTGGTTCAAACCCACCTGCTGGAGGAAGATGAGGCAATCTACTTCCATAAAGATTTACAGCCTTGGAAGCCCACTGGGGGTTGCTATAAGTTGGAATTGACTTGATGGCAGTGGCTTTTATTATTTTTTAAATTATTTTTTTATTATCTTTTAAATTTTTATTGTAATTTGGGTGAAAGTTTACAGAGCAAATTCACTTTCCACACAGTAGTTCACATACATTTTGTTTTATGACATCTACTGCAATTTCCCATAATGTAACACAGCTCTCTTCCCACTTTCTCCCTGTAATTACCTCTTCCCTGTGTGATGGCAGTGGTTTTTATGGACTGTCAGAAAAACAAACAAATCCATCTTGAAAGAAGTACAGCTCTAATGCTCCTAAGAAAAGTGAATGGCCAGACTTCGTCTCACCTACTTTGGTCATATTGTCAGAAGGGAACATTCCCTGGAGAAAGACATCATGCTTGGTAAAGTGGAGGGTCAGCAAAGAAGGGGAAGACCCTTAATGCGATGGATTGACACAGTGGTTGCAAGGATGGGCTCAAGCATAGCAGTGATTGTGAGGATGGCGTAGGACCAGGCAGTGTTTTGTTCTATTGTTCATTGGGTCACTATGATTTGGAACCAACACAATGGTGCTTAACAACAACTAACAACAAATTTTGGAAGTAAATCCCAGGCCTTTCTTCCCTTCTATCCCTATCCTGGAGATAAATATATAAATAAAATACAGTCATTTTTCTCAAGCCCCTAATCATAGTCTAGCATGTCTGACAAACAAGAAACTAACATGTTAAATACAGCGTGGAAGGTAAACTCAGGTGGTACAATGTTTAGTGAATCTGATTCATTTTGATAGAGTCTACTGAGAAATGGAAAGATCCATGAGAACAGGGACTGTGTTGTCATCATTTTCACGGAGCTAAGCATAGTACCTCACATAGAATAGGGGCTTAAGGAATATAATTGCCCAGTTGAATGTTGAATGTGAGTTAACTTCAAAGATCCAAAAAATCAGGAAGTAGAAAAATCAAGATAAGAAACCAGAACAACTGGCATGAAAGGAAATGAAGTTAATTCAGGGAACTCTAAGATAATTCTACTTTGTAACTTCAGAGGGATCCAAGAAGATATTGATTGCGTCTCTACTACAAAAAACAGTTTGATGTAAAAAAGGAGCAATTAGAGAAGAAGAAAAGTTATTGGAAATCAAAAACATGACATCCAAAATAACGCATTTAATATAAGGGCTGGAAGACAAAGGCAAATAAATGTCCAAGAATATAAGCCAAAAAGACAGAAACAGATGTAGAACCAATCTAAGAAGTCTAGCATCCAGTAGAGAAGATGAAGGAGGAAAAAATTATCTAAGAAATAACAGATGACAGTTTCCCAAAGCTGAAGAAAGACACCAATCTTCCACTGGAAATGACAGAGTAGAATTACCCCCACAGGGTCTCCAAGGCTGTAAATTTTTATGAAAGCAGACTGCCACATCTTTCTCCTCTAGAGCGGCTGGTGGGTTTGACCTTTCACTTCTCTAGCAAGTCCTGCACCACCATGGGAGGAGCAATGCTTAAAGCATTCAGCTGCTAACCTAAAGGTTTGAACCTACCAGCTGCTCCACCAGCGATAGCTGAGGCAATCTACTTCCGTAAAGATTTACAGCCTTGGAAACCCTATGGGCAATTCTACTCTGTCCTGCGGGGTCACTATGAATTGGCATCGACTCTGTGGCAGTGGGTTTAGTTTTTTTGGTTTCACACCACCATATTTCTAATAGTAGGTGGGGGCCTGGAGCCATTCCAGCCCAGATAAATTAAGCTCTGTCAGCATCTCTGTCTACCTGATACGACAGAAGCTGGCTTGTGTAGGCATTATCTTTCCCTTGGTTTAGTTTTTTTTAAGGGCAGGAAAAACAAACATATCTGAGCTAAGATACATGCCCGACTGGAGATTTCTGAAAGAGCAGAAATCATCCTTTTCTTTTTTTTGTTTTTTTAACTTCTGATTGTGATTTATGTGAAAGTTTACAGAGCAAATTAGTTTCCCATTCAAACATTCATACACATTTTGTTTTGTGACATTGATTATAATCTCTACAATGTAACAGCACTCTTGCCACTTCCTCCCTGTGTTTACCATTTCCATTCATCCTTCTTTCCTATCCCTTCTTGCCTTCTGAGCTTTATCCCTGGGCAAATGCTGTCCTTTTAATCTCATGTGGTTGATTGTTCTAAGGAGTACGTACCTCCCTGGTGTTATTCTTCACGTTATAGGCCCATCATTCGGCTGAAAGTTGAGCCACAGGGTGAGTGCAGTTCCAGATTTGAAGGGTAACTAAGGGCCATAGTCTTGGGGGTTCTACTAGTCTCTATTAGACCAGTAAGCCTGGTCTTTGTTTTCATTATTTTGAGTTTGTTTCACATTTTTCTCCCAATCTATTCAAGACCTCCTATTGTGATTTCTTTTAGAGCGGTCAGCAGTGGTAGCCAGGTACCATCTAGTCCTGGTCTCAGGATTATGGAGGCTGGGATTCATGTGGTCCATTAGTTCTTTGGACAAATTGCTTCCTTGCATCTTTGGTTTTCTTCACTCTTCTTTGCTCTGGATGGGGTGAAACCAATAGTTACACCTTAGATGGCTACTTACAAGCTTTTAAGACCCCAGTTGCTACTCACCAAATAATGTAGAACATCATCTTTATGGACTATATTGTGCCTTGATGTCCCCCAAGACTGTGGTCCTGAGCCCCAGACCTAGCAACTCATTCCCTCAAGGTGTTTGATTATGGCTAAGAAATTTTCATAATGTAATCATTTTATTTCTGTTGAATTATATGCAATTACTCAAAAAGTATAAATCATCCATCAGAAGTAGTTTCACTGAAAGAACGAGTTGAAGCAGCAGCCTTGTATCCAGAGATGGAAGTGCAGTCATGAAAATGGCAGAACTGACAGGCTAGCTTGTGTTCCCTGGAACTTAATCTGCTCATCCTAGATTACCCACTTACCTTTGAAATCCTATGTGAGAGACAAATAAACATCTATTTTGTTTTTAAAAAAGAAAGAAAGATAGGGAAGGAAGGAAGGAGGGAGGAAGGGAGGGAGGTAAAGAAGGAGGGAAGGAAAGAAAGAAAAGAAAAGAAAATAGGCTACAGTTTGGTGAAACTATAAAAACTGCAAAAGCCAGACCTTGTATAAACCAGAAACCCGTCAGAGAAGGAAAACACAAATATTTTCGCTAATAGAGAGGAAAAAAAGTGGTAAGATTGCACCCTGTCAAAGAAGAAAAACTTTTGAGACTTGGAAAAACAGGGCAGTCCTGGCAGGTTCCAGCTCTCACAGTTTTCACTGTACATATGTATTCCTGTTATCCTCCCCACTAAGGAGAGTCCCTGGGTGGCACAAACAGTTAAGCACGTGCCTGCTAACCAAAAAGTTGGTGGTGTTAACTCACCCAGAGGCGCCTTTGAAAACAGTTCTAGTGATCTGCTTCTGAAAGGTCATGGCCTTGGAAACCCTATGGAGCAGTTCTACTCTGCACACATGGAGTAGCCATGAGTCAGAACCAACTCCGCAGCAACTCACAACAGTAACAATCCTTCCCCTTGCATGGTGCCCCAGTGCTAAGTAACTTTACATAACTTTTCTTTGAGAGGTTAAGAGGATAGACTCTGGAGCCATACTGTCTATGTTTGAATCCTGTCTGTGCCTTTTATTAGCTTGGGCAAGTTACTTAATCTCTTGGTATGTCAGTTTACTCATCTATAAAATGGGAATGAAACTAGTATCTACCTCAGGGGCTGCTGTGAAGATTCAGTTCATTAATATGTCCAAAGTGGTTATAACAGCACCCGTTCTAAGAATAAGCCCTAGATGAATATCTGCCGTTATCAAGATTTTTTTTTTAAGGGATAAAGTTAATCAACAGAAGAATTGAAAATTTTCATTAAAATAACCAAGACCGGAGGTAGGAAGAATGCAAGGTACTAGAGAGCAGCTCGGTTCCTAGTCTTTCAAACCAGGATATCACTGGGTACTGTTTGGGAATGATAGACCAGTAAATGCTGGTTTAAGGCCAACTTTTGGAGCTGTGGATGTGACCATCAGGAGAACTAAAAACAGAAACCATTGATAAAGGCTCGCTCCGGGGGTGGGTCTGAGGGTGATGGAGCAGAACAGTACACATTGATTTCGCATCTGTGCTGTTTGGTTTCCCCTACCACGCCCCCCCCCATGTGCAGACATTATTTATATACTTTTAAAATAAGCAGTCTTTGTATGGAAAATGAATTTGCTCTGTAAACTTTCACCAAAATCAAAATAAAAATTAAAAATAAGATAAAATAAGCAGTTTTTTGTTTTAAAACCAGTTCCTAGCAAAGGTTGGTAGGGCCAGTGCTATGTTGGGATCCGTTCCCCCTGGCTCACCAGAGCCAAGTGTGTACATCCAGGCACCTTGGCGGAAGTAGTTACACTGCGTTCTAGTTGTAAGGTGTCTTCCAGTTTACACCATAAACCAAAAAAAAAACCTCAAACTCACTGCCATCGAATAGATTCTGACTTATAGCAACTCCCACTGGGTTTCTGAGGCAGTAAATCTTTATGGAAGTAGAGCCCCATCTTCCTTCCTTGGAACAGCTGGTAAGTTTGAACCACCAACCTTCTGGTTAGCAGTCAAATGTCTTAGGCACTATGCCACCAAAGCTCCTGAGTTTATACCATGGGACTTAGCAAATGCCACAAGTCAGAGCTTTTTATTCAGAAACTTAGCTTATCAGCACACCACTAGTTATCCCTATGGTAACTTTTAACTCATCTGACACCTCCTCTTAAAACTCCAAAGGTCAGAAGGATGGTGAGCTCACTCATAGTTTGTATTCATCCTGAGAATTAAGAGGAAGCAAAAATACCTCCCTTCTGCTCTTCAGGGTGCTTCTGCTCTGCCTGAGGATTCTAGCATTGCAGTTGAGCCACAGTGCCATTTCCCTCCTGACCTGGTATTGGAAATTTGGGACCCTAAGCCACTCCTCGGAAGGAAGGTTGGGCAATCCTACTTCCGTAGTGATACTGCCTCGGAAACCCAAGGAGGGGTCGCTATGAGTCGGGGCCGACTCGACAGCAAACAACAACAACAACAACAACAAGTGTTCTTGGGCCACTTAGCCAAAATACACAGATCGAGTATATATCACATTCCAGCCACCATGCGAGTGAGCCTGAATCCCAGCCACAACCCCATTAGGGCTGCCTCCCGCCTCATTGATAAAACAATGCTGAAGAATATTCGCAGCAGCTGGAAAGACATAGATGCTGGCCTTTAGAACAGTGGTTCTCAAACTTGAGGGAGCCTCAGAAGCACCTGGAGCACTTGTTGCAACACAGATGGCTAGGCCCCACCCCACAGTTTTGGATTCAGCAGAAACCGAGAGGGGCCTAAGAATATGCATTTATGACAAGTTCCCAGGTGATGCTGCTGCTGCTGCTCTGGGGACCACATTTTAGACATTACTGCTCTAGAGAGTCCAAACCAGCTAGAGACTCTCCAGGCCAAGAGTGAACAATGAAGGGAGGGTTACATTTCCACCCCTGAGATGGATAATTTCTTTAATTAAAATCTCCTGGCTCAATTACTGCCATCTGGCAATGAAAAGGTTGGCTGAGACCAGTTTCCTGGTGTGGACTGCAAGCACACTTGTGAAAATGCTCACACATTTGCATTTACTCACTGGTTAGTCCAGACTTCAGTGACTCAGCAATTCTTCCAGGTCTTTAGCATTGTGGTTAAGGGCTCTGGTGGTGTAGTTCCTAAGGCATTTGACTGCTAACCAGAAGGTTGGTGGTTCAAACCCACGAGTCACTCCTCGGAAGGAAGATTGAACAATCTACTTCCATAGTGATATCACCTCAGAAACCCAAGGAGGGGTCACTATGAGTCAGATTGGACTCGATAGCAGTGAGTTTGGTTTGGTTTTTTAAGTCTCACAGCCTCAGCTTCAATCTTGACCTTGGGACTTGTCAATATTGGACCGTGGGCAAATTACTCACTCTTTCTGAAATTTCATTTCTTCAACTCTCAACTGGGGCTAATAATATGATTGGCCTCGCAGGACTGTTCTGGAGCACAAGCTAAATGGACAGATGCATGTTAAAGTGCTCAGTACACCAAACCAAAACCAAACTCAGTGCCATGGAGTCGGATCCGACTCATAGCAACCCTTCCTTGGATTTCCGAGGTGGTATCACTACAGAAGTAGATTGCCCAACCTTCTTTCTGAGGAGTGGCTGGTGGGTTTGAACCGCCAGTCTTCTGGTTAGCAGTCAAATGCCTCAGTCACTAAGCCACCAGAGCTCCCATTGCTATTATTAGCCTTGGGCTGTTTCTATGGATTTGTGTTCCCAACTAAATATTTTAGATATGGGGAAGATGTGTTTGTTTTTAGTGTATGTTCTATGTCCCCCTCAGACTAGGTGAGGCAGTCATCTTCCTCCTTCCTTTGTATCCCCTAACAGTATTCGGCTCCCAGGGGCTTCTCAAAACCACTGCCAAGACACACTGACAGAACTTCAAGAACTCAGTTGTTCCAGCTCCATGCTGGAAATGTGGGAGGAGCTAGGGCCCCAGGAGAGGTCTCCAGCTCAGAAATTGCCTTTCCTAAAATAACTATTTAAAATACTAAAAGGATTTTTTTTTTTTAAGGTTAGGAGAAATTTAGTTTGTATATGTGTTTGTATGTACATTTTTTACTATCTACTCCTATACACTATAAACCAGTTGCCATCAAATCAATTCCAATTCCTGGTGACACCATGTGTATCAGAGCAGAACTGTGCTCCATAGGATTTTTAATGGCTGAGTTTTTGGAAGTAGAGCACCAGGTCTTTTTTCCAAGGTGCCTCTGGGTGGATTCAAACCACCCACCTTTCAGTTAGCAGCCACGTGTGTTAACCATTAAAGAGATTTTGAAAGGTATACATTGTAAATTCCATGTGGTCAAGGGCTAGGTCTATGCATGTGCTAGCATGTCCCCAGTGCCAAGAACAATGTCCCCAATTCACATTCACATGGCTGGCCTTCAATAAATTTACAATGAATGGCTTGAATAAATGCTGATCCAAGGTATAAAAGCTGGATATAGAAGCTTGGGAAAGGAAGGCAAAAATTGTGAATGCTTGAAACAGGATTTCTCTAGCTGGTGATGAGGTGGTCCTGGAAGAAAGAGCTGAGGCAGCAGCTATGAGCAGTGGCCTGAGCACTGGCATTTGCTGACAGTTGTGTGCCATCCTGAGATAAGTCAGGCCTACTGAGGAAGTCAGTCCACGGCTGCTGATGGGCTCAAGTCTCTGAAGCTCTTAACCAGTCTGATCACTTCCCTTTCCTACAAATGCCCTGTTTGTCTTTGCTCCTGCTGTTTCTTGGGTCTAAGGTTGCCAGATTTCATAAATAAAAATACAAAGTGTCCAATTAAATTAGAATTTCAGATAAATAATGAACACGCTTTTAGTATAACCATGCTCTGTGCAATATTTGGGACATGTGCTAAAAAAGTATTGTTTGTTCATCTGAAATTTAACTGGATGTTCTGGTTTGTATCTGGATGGTCTTGATTGTATCTGCCAACTCTACCTGAGCCCAGAGTGTCCTCTTCAGCTTGTCCATTCGGAGAACTTCTCATCCTTCAAGGCCTAGTCCCAATGACACTTTCCAGAAACTTTCTCTGATACTCCACTCCATCTCTCATGGAATAACCTGTGTCCCCACAAAGTATGTGTCAACTTGGCTGGGCCATGATTCTCACTATTATGTAATTATCCTCCATTTTGTGTTTTGATGTAATTATCCTATGTATTGTAAATTCTAACCTTTATGATGTTAATGAGGCAGGATTAGTGGTAGTTATGTTAATGACACAGGATCCAATCTACATGATTAGGTTGCGTCTTGAGTCAATCTTTTTATATCTTTTGATATATAAAAAAAGATTAAACAAGTGAGCAGAAATTGGAGGGCCCCCAGTACCACTAAGAAAGAAGAGCAGGAATGGAGCAAGTCCTTTGGACCCAGGGTCCCTGCACTGTGAATCTCCTAGACTCAGGGGAAGACTGATGCCAAGACACATGGAGATCTCCAAGGGATGTCAAACCCATAGATGGAAGGAAGACAAGGTCCTTCCTTTAGAGCCAACAGTGAGAGAAAGTCTTTTCCTACAGCTCTGGTGGTGTAGTGCCTAAGGATTTGACTGCTAACCAAATTCAAACCCACCAGCCACTCCACAGAAGGAATATTGGGCAATCTACTTCCATAGTGATACTGCCTCAGAAACCCAAGGAGGGGTCACTATGAGTTGGGTCCAACTCAACGGCACATAACAACAACAACAAAACTAAGAGGTAATAAATTTCTGTTTGTTAAGGCCATCCACTTGTAGTATTTCTGTTACAGGAGCTCTAGATAACTAAGACATTACCCCAGACAGAATTAATTACCCCAGTTCTTGTGGGTTCATCTCACACTTTATTGTCATGAATAGCTTGGCCATCTCTCTCCTATGCCAACCTCTGTGTCCCCTGTCGTTATTGTCGTTAGGGGTCGTTGAGTCATTGAGTGACCATATGTCATAGAGTAGAACTGCTCCATAGGGTTTTCTAGGCTATAATCTTTATGAGAGCAGATTGCCAGGTCTTTTCTTCTGCAGAGTGGCTGGTGGGTTCAAACCATCAATGTTTCAATTAGCAACAAAGTGCTTAACTGTTGCATTAGCTGGACTCCTGCTGATGTGTAAGTCCCTTGTCTTAACACTCCCAGAACCTAGGAGTCCTCAGAATATAAAAGAATGTGTATTGGGAAGAGAGATCGGAAAATGTCAGAAACGTAGACAGAGGATAAAGAAAGAGAACATGTGTTTGAATTTGTAGACGTGGTATGCTTCTGACTGGCTTCTACATTTAAAATTTTATTTCCTTACCTGATTCTTTGTACATCCTCTGGGTGATTAAAAAGAGAAGAAAAAGACAACTTACTAAAAACCAACAGGAACTTCCTTTCCTAGCAGTGCAGGCTATCATTCAAGATTCTGCCAATGTACACCCTACAGGCCTCCTACACCCTGTAGATCTGAATCCCAAGTAATCTGATGAGACAGAAGTACATTCAATGGGAGGGAAAAGGAGGGCCAAGGGCATTAAGTCCCAAATGACAGCCATAAGACAAGTTGGATAAAGAGTGAAGCAGCTGAAATGTGGGCTGTCCTCATCTTCTGAATCATGGTGGGAGTCCTGTGGGTCTCTGGACTGCAGGCGGCTGTTCTTCTCACTAAGTCTGATAGGCCTTGCTTAGGCTACAGGGATTCCTGGAATGTGTTCCTACAGGGAGGCAGGGCTGCAGGCACCTTCCCCACACCACCTCTCTCATGAGTCACTGCCTCCAGAAGGAGAAAAGAGCCACTAGTATCTCCACTCTGGGGCCCCTGGGTGGGGCGGCTGCCACCTTATCTTCACATCCCTGATGCTGCTCACTGCCTCAACCACTGGCCTCCTTCCCTCCCCACAGAGCACCTCTTAAAGAACCTGCAGGCGGACTTCCCAGCCAGAGGCAGGCTCAGGACCCTCTCAGTGCTTGGTCAACATCCCTGAGGTTGTCCTCCTCAGCCCCTGGGAGGACTGTGGAGCCTGAAGGAGTCTCCAGAAGAGGGGCCCAGTCAGACAAGCAGATGGCAAAGCCCTTTGCACGTCCAAGACCCTATAACTCCTCCATCTCACTGTCCAGCCATTGACTTTGATCTTATGACTGCCAGGGGTACATGTACACCCCCCTAGATTGAGAATCCTGATCAAGGCCCCTCTGGACCAGTGGCCTCAGCTCTAGAGGCTCTAACCACAGAGCTTGTTGAGGTTGGACCCAGTAGAGGATGCAGCTAAAAGGGGGCCCTTCTAGAGGCAGCAAGGTGTGTGGAGGGAGACAAAATTATCTGATTAACCCACAGCCAGAAAAGTCCCATTAAAGTCTGTGGGGGTGGAGGTGACTGGGCTAGAGGCAAGCAGAGAAGAGAGAATGGAGGAGATGGGATAAGATGACTCCATGGTGTAATTACATGCTTAATTTCCCTAACAGTGCCAAGGGTGTGAGGCTTTGCTTTGGGGGCTGCTATAATTATATCCTGAATGGAAATAATAATAATTCCTTATACATGTTGCCACTAGAGCAGGGCTGTTAGAAAGGTGCAAAGAGATAAAAGAAGCATCCTTTCTTCCAGACCAGCCTGTTACTTTTCCAAATAATTATTCCCTAAGCCCATTAGACCCAACTTGTTTCCAGACTGTTTTTCTCTCTCTGATGGTGGAGACTTTTAGTGAGGGCAAGAAAGGACATTTTCTGATGGTGGGTCAGTGAGTACTGTGGCTTAAGCACTTATTACTGGGGGTCAGTCCAGAGGAGGGGAGGGCAGTTCTCTGGCTCCATCAGTTAAAAGAAGTGTGAGCCTTCAGCCCTCCACACTCTTTCCTTTCTCCTTGGGATTGTCTCACCTTGAGCTTGAGACAGCAGCCAATTGGGTTTGACAGCCCCTTAACCACATGAGTGGGGAGAATTCAGATCTACCCACAGATCTGTGGCCTGCCAGCCTCCCAACCTCCACCATGAATGTGAGCCATTTCCTCAGCCATGTGTGAGTTCTGTGAGACAATGTAGTGGAACACAGAACCCTAAGACAGGAGGGAGAGTACTGAGGGGAGGAGGAGGAGTTGATGTTAGAGATGATGGAGTGGTGAAAGTTTGGAAAAGTTGGACATTTGGGACACTTTAACCTCTGCCTCACAGGGACCAGCCTTGTGCTGATCCTTCTAAAAGAAATCATTTGTGCACATATAACCCTTTCTCACTGTGCAACTCTAGGAAATTACCTAACCCACTGAGCCTTGGTTCCCTGCATTGTGAAACCACTTAATGCTATGTGCCTTAGAGATGTGGATGAGAATTACAGGAGCCAGTAGTGTATATAATGAGCTCTGGTGGCACAGTGTCTAAGGCATTTGAATGTTGATCAGACAGCTGGAGGTTCAAATCCACCAGTTGCTCCATGGAAGGAAGATGGGTTAATCTACTTCCATAAAGATTTACTGCCTTAGAGCATGTATAATGGATTCCCTGGGTGAATCAAATGATTAATGCGCTCAACTCCCAACACAGAGACTAGGGGTTTAAGTCTACCCAGAGGCACCCCTGTAAAAAAGGCCTGTTGATCTACTTTAAAGAAATCAGGCTTCTATACAACTATGAGACCAGAGGGAGCTCTGGTGGCATAGTGCCTAAAGCATTCAACTACTAACCAGAAGGCTGGTAGTTCAAATCCACCAGCCACTCCTCAGAAGGAATGTTGGGCAATCTACTTCCATGGTGATACTGCCTCGGAAATTCAAGGAGGGGTCACTATGAGTTGGATCTGATTCGATGGCAGTGTTGGTTTTTTTGGTTTGTATGAGACCAGAACTAGATGATGCCCGGCTACCACTGTCAACCTCTCGGAGGGGGATCTATGTAAGAGATCCTGGATAGAGAAGGAGAACAATGTGAAACAAAACTCAAAATCATAAAAAAATAAAAGGGATAAGGTTTGCAGGTCAGATAGAGCCTGGTGGAACCCCTGAGACTATGGCCCTTAGCTGCCCTTCAGGTCTGGAATTGAACCCACTCCTGTGGCTTCCAGCTGAACAAAAGATAGGCATATGGGCTGAACATTTACATTAGGTAGATACACTGCTTGGAGAGATCAATCATGGGAGAATGGAAGGGCTGTATATGCACAGGGAGACAGCTTGGGGGGTGGGAGTGCATGGGAGGGAAGGGCACAGGGAAGAGGTGCCTATGGGGAGGAAGTGGGAGTGGAGCTGTTGCATTGTGGAAAACTGCAGTCAATGTCATGAGACAAAGTGTATGTGAACTGCTGTATAGAAGATTAATTTGCTCTGTAGACTTTCACCCAAATCACAATTAAAAAAAAGAAAGAAAGAAATCAGGCTTTGAAAACCTATGGCGCACAGTACTACTCTGACACACATGGGGTTGCCCTAAGTCAAATTGAATCAATGGCAACTGGTAGTGTATATAATCCATTACTTGGTGTAAGGCTTTCAATAATACTACTCTTCAGCAAGAGATTTGAAGGCTTTAGACCTCAACTCCACATCTGTAAAGTGAGAAGGATGATTTCCAATACGCTTCCTTGCTTCTCCCTCTTTCCATTAGACCCCTTACCTCCACCCTTCCCCCGAGCTATGAGAGATGGGAAGACAACAGCACAGATAGTGGTGATTCCTCTGGTGAGCTTTGACCACTCAGTGAGTTTTGACCACTGGGACATAGGAGGCATGTCCGCTTAGAGCAGTGGGGCATACAGCCAGAGAAGGGCAGTAATAACAGTTTTAGCTTTGTTTTAAGGACCCCCGGTGGTGCAACAAGGCGCTCTGGTGGTGCAGTGGTTAAAATATTGGGCTGCTAAGGTCAATGGTTCAAACCCACCCGCCACTCCGTGGGATAAAAATGAGGCAGTCTGCTTCCCTAAAGAGTTACAGACTTGAAAACCCTATAGGGTAGTTCTACTCTACCCTATAGTGTCACTATGAGTCAGAATCAACTCGATGGCAATAGGTTTGATGGCGCAGCAGTTAAGTGCTTGGCTGTTAACTGAAAGGCTGGTGGTTAGAACCCACCCAGTGGCTCCACAGGAGAAAGACCTGGTGGTCTGCTCCCATAAAGATTACAATCTAGAAAACCCTATGAAGCAGTTCTACTCTGTCAATACATGGGGTCACTATGATTTGGAATCCACTTGACAGTACCCAACAACAATAGCAGCTTTGTTTTACGGGAGGAAGCTACCTCAGATCTAATCCCTGGAGAATGTTTAGTGACCTAATAGCCAGGGAATGGGCCCCAGGAACATCTTAAGAATAACAGGTTTCTATGATGGCCTGACACAAGAACAAACAGTGGTGTTCCAATGTACAACCTTAATTAAGACCACACCCTCTCCCAACCTCCCCTCAGCCTCCCACCCTCCACACCGTCTGCAGGTCTTCTGGGGAGGCCACTGCAAGCGGTGCACCTGAACTCATGTGCTTCTGAGGGCAGAGGTGGAGGCACCATTCCAGGTAGTAACTCCTTTACCCCTAGGCAGCCCTGGGCTGCAGAGGCTGGGGCAGGGGCCACCAGGTGTGGGGAGCTGCAAGTAGGGGTGAGTCGGGAGCTGCAGGTCGGAGAAGCTGCTTCAGGCTCTGAGTTGCCATATCCCTCCGAATTGACAGTGACAACATTGAGTACAACAAGCAGCTTTACACCTCTTTCCTGCTCCTCTTCCCATTGAATTCCCCTCAGCAAGAGCTGACCAAATGCTCCCACGTGCCTTCTGGCTCAGGATGCATGCCTGGCCAGGACATTTCATGGGAGGCAGCTAATCAAGAGGAGGGCCTGAAATCTGGGAGGGGATGGAGATAGTGGGGATGACTCAGTGGGCTGGCACAGTGAAATCTCAGCCAGGCTGGGGCTGCTGGCCTCAGTCATGGCTCTTGTGGCCACACACCCACATGCTGGCATGAGGTTGGACCTAGTGCTGAGCAGAGTGGGAGAACAGTGTAGCAGCCTTCTAGGATAGCCCCTACCTCAGGGGATCCTCTCTGAAGTCCCTGAAGCTGGGGCACCTGAGGTAGAAAGCAAACAGAGGTCTGGGCATGAGATGTGAAACAGGGGTTATCGGTGGAATTGTGTCCTTGAAAAGTTATGTGTTATAAATCATCATTCCCATACTACTAGTGGATAAGAAGGCCTGGTGGCACAATGGTTAAGCACTTGGCTGTTAACCAAATGGTTGGCAGTTTGAACCCATCTTGTGGCTCTGCAGGAGAAAGACACATTGATCTGCTCCTGTAAAGATTACAGCCAAGAAACCTCATGGGACAGTTCTGTGGATATGAGTCGAAAATGGACTCTATGGTACATAACAAGATACTTGCGGTTGTAATCCTATTTGGGAGAATAGGACTGGAGGGGGTCTCTATCATCTGTTGAAGTGGGTCACAAGGAAGGTGTTACCAAAAGCAAAGTATCAAAATTCATGAATGAATTACTTTTAGAAATCAGTTAGAGTAAAATTAAGATCATACATAAAACAGTTCTGCCCATCTTGCATTCTGATAAGTTTATTCAAAAGTGAGATAAGAGGCTTGTTTCCCACTTTGGGGTTGGAAATTGCTCTAGTGTCAAGTGTCATGGGGGAAGGAGGCTGAGAATCAGTGATCAAGACACTGAACGAAGTGGGGACCACAATTGAAGGAGAAGCCTGAGAAAAGATTCTTGAATTTGCTTTTTTTTTCCCATCTGGATGTTCCCTAACTCCCTCATTAGATTAGAATTTGCTCCAGGAATCCTCTTAAAAGATTGTGAACCCTGAGGAACAGGACTTTTCAGGGTAAGAAAGTCTCCTCATCGTACTGGGAGCTTGCTGAGGGCAAAGCTGGAGGCCCCCTTTCTCAGCCCCACTCACCCCCAGTGATTCCCACACAGGCCTGCTGACAGCCAGTGTTCCACGCAGGCTTACACAGGGCAGAGAGTCAATGGCCACAGGAAGGTAATGCTGCTAGTCCAACCCAGGTACTGGCAGCCAAGGTGCCCTGGGCCATGTCCTGTGTGGTGCGTTTGTGGATTTTGTTATCCAAAGTTTTGGGTCTTTGTGGTTTCCCCCAAGAAACCACAGGCTGTGTTACTAGCCTGGGATTTTCCTGTCCTGCTGCATAGTGCTCTGGTAGCATATTGCCTAAGGCACTTGACTGCTAACCAGAAGGCTGGAGGTTCAAACTCACCAGCCACTTCTTGGAAGGAAGGTTGGGCAATCTACTTCCGTAGTGATACCACCTCGGAAACCCAAGGAGGGGTCACTGAGTCGGTCCGACTCGAGGGCACATAACAACAACAATAGCTGCATAGTGCTGGGTCAGAAAGTTGTTGTTGTTGTTGTTATGTGCCGTCGAGTCGGCCCCGACTCATAGTCAGAAAGTAGTCCCCAGAAATTCCCTTCTCCCACCTCCCGTTAGAGGAACCACATGTGTGTCCTGGTAGTCCCTGGGGAGGACAGTGAGAGATCACAGCCCTCATGGAGCTGAGCCCCCAGGAGCAGACCAGTCTCTGTGACTAGGCAAGGGGAGCAAGGTCTCTGCTGGAGACCAACAACTCATCAGCCCCAACAACTCATCTCTTCCACAAGCACATGGGAAGCAGTCAAGGCCACCGTCTCAAGCCTGGTGGGACCCACTCAGGGCTGGCTGCAAGCTTGCTGATCTCTATTTTGTGAAGTTTCAAGGGAAAATTGTATTTGAGGGAAGGGCTCCCAAGACTGTATAGCTCAGTTTGGAGGCATAAACCTCACTGTTTAGAACTCACGTCTCAGCTTTGCCACTTCCTGTGTACAACATTGAGCAAGCCACTTGGCCTCACCAAGTTTCAGCTTCCTCATCTGTGAATCGGGGATGACAGTATCTACTTGTGAAGATTAACTAAGATGATGCCTATAAAGCAGTTTTTTGTGCTGCTAAGAACTAAGCACCTGGTGGGGCAGGTGCCTGATACACAACACAAAACTAGTTGCTGTTCAGATGATTCCAACTCATGGCAGCCCATGCATGTCAGTATAGAACTGTGCTCCACAGGGTTTTTAATGGCTGTTTTTTGGAAGTAGATTGCCAGGCCTTTCTTCTGAGGTACTTCTGGGTGATCCTGAACCTTCAACATTTTGGTTAGCAGCCAGGCTCTTAACCCCTCACTCACTAAATGTTATTTCATTATTATTATTTGCTACCTCCTCCCACACACACTGTGCTTCTGGAAGAGGCTGGTGGGGTGGTTACCATACCAGCCTGTGGAACCCATGTAAACACAGGGTATTTTTAAGACCTGCTTTCTCATGAAGAGGAGGTATAAAGCCCCAGGGCTGCCCCCTCGGGGGCCCCAAAGGGGTGAAGCTGTCCGTCATCTGGCCACACAACCCTCCCATGGGAGTAAGTATATTTCTCAGATCCATCCAGGTGAGAGGAGAGTTGGCCTGCACCTGCCCTTCATCCTCCAGTGACAGCCCCCACTTCTCAAGAGACCTGAGAGAGCCAGACTTTTTGGAGAGCCACATCCAGACTGCTACCTCAAAAAGATGAAGGCGCAGAGTCTGGGCTTTTATTTTCTTCAAGGCAATAAAGGCTTTGAAATGAGATACTGTGTTGGATATAGAGACAGACCATAGCTGAGTGGTTTAGAGCAACATAGTACAATAGAAATTTCTGTGATGATGAAAATGCTGAAATCAAATCTGCGCTGTCCAAAATGGTAAGAACTTTTCCTATGTAGTCGTTGAGCCCTTAAAAATTGAACCGAGGAACTGAACTTTTAAATTTAATTTTAATTAAAATTAAGTGGCTGTGCCCAAGAAATTTGAAAGAAGCGACACACATACACATACATGTACACTTATGTTCATTGTAGCACTATTCACAATAACAAAAGGTGGAAACAACCCAAGTGTCCATCAACTGATGAGTGGATAAACAAAGTGTGGTGTATACACGCAATGGAATATTACTCAGCCACAAAGAGAAATGAAGTCCTGATATATATGCTGCAACACAGATGAACCTTGAAAACATTATGCTAAGTGAAAAAAGTTAGCCACGAAAGGACAGATAGTGTATGATCTCACTTATATGAAATATCTAGAATAGGCAAATGTATATAGACCAATGTTTATTAGTGGTTACCAGGGGTGGAGGGAGGGAGTAAGGGGGAGAGCCATTGTTTAGGAAGCAGTGTATTTTTGTTTATGGTGATGGGAAATTCGACAACCATTATAAGCGATGGTTGAACCACATGGTTAGCATAACGAATATCACTAAATTATACACTTGACAAATGTTAAATTGGCAAATGGTGTTCTACATATTTTTGCAAAAGTAAAAAAGAAAAAGAAAGAAATTAGTAAATGAAACTGACAAGTAATCAAGGACTAATTTGCAGTACCATTGGGAGCTCTGGGGTTGTAGAATTCCAGAGGAGATTTCTGAAATAGTCTGAGGTGGGAGAATGCTTCCCGGAGGAGACAATGTTGCTTCCTCTATATTTATTGGTTCAACTTGACCTCATAGCTCCAAACTCCCTCTATTTGACCTTGTCTCTGTAACTCTGTGTTAGTTTCCTTTGCTGCTGTAACAAATTATCCTGAACTTACTGCCTCAAAACAACCCAAATTTATCTTATAGCTCTGGAGGTCAGAAGTCCACATTGGCTTTGCCTAGGCTAAAATCAAGGTGTCAGCAGAGCTGTGCTCCTTTTGGAAGCTTTAGGGGAAAATTCATTTCCTTGTCTTTCTAGCTTCTATAGACTGCGTTCCCTGACTCATGGCCCCTTCCTGCATTTTCAGAGTCAGCAGCATAACATCACCAAATCTTTCTCCTCTCCCTCTCTCCTTCCCTCTATTTCCATCTTCATACTCCTCCGTCTCTGACAATCCTGTCTCCTTTTTATAAGAACCCTTCTGATTGTACTGAGCTCACCTGGATAATTCCAGATACTCTCCCCATCTCAAGATCCTTAACATAATCACATTTGCAAGGTTCCTTTGCTACGTTAGGTAACATATTCACAGGTTCCAGAGCTTCAGACATGAACATCTTTAACCCAACACCAAACCCACTGCCATCAAGTCAATTCCAACACCTAGTGACCCTGTAGGATACAGAAGAACGGTCTCATGGAGTTTCCAAGGCTATAAATCCTTATGGAAGCAGACTGCACATCTTTCTTCTGCAGAGCAGCTGGTGGGTTTGAACTATTGATCTTTTGGTTAGCAGCTGAGTACTTAACCACTGTACCACCAGGGATCCTCTGGACACCTTCGGGGCCATTACTCTGTCCACCATACTCTTTCTTCAAATTCCTGAAAGAATCTGACTTCCTGAGGCCACTCCATGAATGAATTCACCTGGGCCAGGAGCACAGCCACCTATGCATAGGAAAAGCAGAGCCCCAGGCACCCATGCCAGTAGGTTAGGGCAACGCAGACAATAACTACAGCAGGGACTCAGTCATTGCAACCTGCCCACACCTTCCTTCTGAAATGCTCACAAGCCATCTGGCTGTGTGCCATTTTTCCCTTGGAGTCTCTGTGATGAATCTTTTCTATAAACGTCTCCTTGAGTGACTCTGAGTGGGCTCCTACTCCTTGATAATACCTACCTCACAAGGTAGCTTTCAGGATTTGATGAAGGCTCCGTGAGAAAACTAAGATGAAAGTATTGAAGACAGAGTAGGTGATTATCAGATACAGGTAAATCAAAATCTACTACATTTTTCATAGTTATTTCAGAAATGAAGGGGCCTTGGTGGCATAGTGATTAAAGTGCTTAATTGCTATGTGAAAGGTCAATGGTTTGAATCTACCAGCTGTTCTGCTTCCATAAAGATTTATAGCCTTGGAAACTGGGGTGGTTAAGTTTGTGTGTCAACTTGGCTAGACCTGGTTGAGTGGCTAGACAGCTGAATATAGTTATTCCTCATGGTGAGACTGGTAATTAACTCCATGGTGGAATCTATTGGAGCAGCTGAGTAGCTGCTTTGGGTATATGGTCTACTTCCCGTATATAAGAAACAACTTTGGGAATGGTCTCTAGCTTATGGCACGCTTGAACCCTGCATGTAGCCATGTTGTTGTTCAGCAGTCTGCCATGCACTGCCAATCTTGGGACTGTCAATGGACTTGAATTAATGGCCTGCTGTGTGGTTTGGTAACATCGGGACTGTGCCTTTTTACTTGTCAACCTTGGGCTTGTCATGCTCAGCAGCCAGCAGCTGTCTGAGTGAAGAAAAGTCTCTAGCTCCAGTGGGCTGAGAGCAGGAGGGACAGCTGAAGCCCAAGGCTGAGGGGTTTTCACCCAGCCCCTAGAGCCTGGCACTTTTAACTCAGACTTAAGGCCTCCAAACTGTAAGAGAATAAATTCCTGTTTGTTCAAGCCATCCCATTTGTGGTATATTCTTGTCAGAGTGGCACTAGGTAACCAGAACAGAAATCCTATGGGGCGGTTCTACTCTGTCCTACAGCACTGCTATGAGTTAGAATCCACTCAACAGCAATGGAATTTTCTATGAGTATTTCAGAAATGAAAGTGGAAGGAAGACCCAGTTTGAGCTCAAGCTCTGTTCTTGATATATCCTAGCATGGGCTTGGGGAGCCTATAAGGTTTCCAGCAGTAAGAGGTGCAGTAGAAGGGGATGGTACCATCAGGAGGGTACAGGAACAGCTCAGGGGAGGATCTGAAGGGGATGGAAGTGAGAGGAGAATGTTATCAGTTAAATTGTCACCCAAAATGATATGTTGAAATTATAACCCCTATACCTGTGCATGTGGCCCTGTTTGGAAATAGGGTTTTTCTTTTGTTCTATAATTAAGTCATACTGGTGTAAGATGGGTCCTAAACCTAATCCCTTTCAAGTAGTGTCTTAGAACAAGGGCTGAATAGACAGAGACACACACAGAGGGAAAAAACCATGCAAAGATCCTACTGCAAGCCAAAGAACGCCCAGGGTTACCAACAACAAGGGGCCTACGCCTAGAGATGAAGCCCTGATTTGGACTTCCAGCCTCCAAAACTGTGAAGCAATTTGTTTCTTTCTGTTCTTTAAAACTGCCTACTTGAGATATGTTTGTTACAGCAGCACTAGGACATTAAGACAGAGTGGCAGGCAGCTGATCATGCAGGTGAGACATCCCTGGGCCTTTCCAGAACAGGAACTTTACAGGGAGTCAGGTATCCAGCCAGGTCAGAGGACAGGGGCCAGAGAGGTTGGAATAGTCACAGTGCGGCCTTTACACTCCATGAAGCTACTACTCACTCCTACCCAGATTTCCCACCAAAGAGAACGAAGTGGCCACACAGGCTGCCTCCCAGAGACTTCCAGAGTATGGCCTAGGGCTACTCCTTGCCTGGGCAAGGCTCCAGGTGTCACAGCCTGCACCATACCTTTCTTCCCTGCTCCCTTTTTGCACAGCTTACAACCAAGTTCTCTCTCCAGAAGTCTCCTTGAATTAAGGCCTTGATTTCAAGGGAGTTATCTTTTCGCAAGGAGGGCAAAGGTAAGTCAAATTAGCCAACTTGTAAACATCACAGAGCAGGGAAACTCAGCAGGGCCAAGAAAGGAGTATTATCTGGGCTCAGGCAGCCAAAGAACTCTTATCATAGAGCAGGCAGTGAGCAGGAAGGAAGGGGCACAGGGCGGGGCAGGAGGAGGGAAATGAGTTCAGACAGGTCAGGAGGTCAGTGGGTGGGAGCCTAGCAGCAGATGCAGGAGCAACGCTGAAGATGAGAAAGTGAGAGCTGTGAGACGTAGAGGGCACACAAGCGAGACAGGTGGGGCAATGATGCACAGCACTTGTCACTCATTCATTCACTCATTCGTTTAACACGATGCCTGTTTTGTACCACGCTGGGCAGCAGGCTCTAGACACAGAGGTCAGTGAGTCAGTACATAATTTAGGGCCTCGGGCTCCTAAATCCACTGGGCCCCTAGAAGATGGCACTGGTATGTCTGGCTCCCTTTCCTCACTAATATACCCCTGAGGGGAGTCCTCTTCCCTCAGGGCCAGCAAATGGGAAATTATTTTACAAAAGAACTATTATGACCTCTACTTCATCAGTGTCAACGTTAAATCCAGCAGGCAGCTCTGAAGGCAGGGCAAGAATGAGGTACCCTGGAGCACCAGAGTAGGGTCTCATAGGCTGTTGACACTTGTCTCAGGAGACCCTTGTCTCTACTCACAAAGCTCCGTCCTCTCCTGCACATTCCCATTCCCACCTCAAAATGCCCAGGACCACAGACAGGGAGCACAGAGAGGGAGTTCTCAAAGACCGAGGGACACAGCAGGGGGAAGAGTCCAAGGTGTGGGCACAAAGGTAGTCTGGCTACTGGAGAGAGCTCCAGACAGGGATCCTCGGTTCAAATCTCGGCTCTGACACAAGCTTTGCGACACGGAGTAAGTAACTACAATTGCCCTGAGTTACTTCACCAATATCTCTCATGGTTGCTGCAGGAGCTTAAATTAGACAATCTGTGTGGATGTGCCAAACCCAAGCATCAGGATCTACCTGTCTAGAAGAGGAATCAAGGGAGGGAGCCCGTCTCCTTCTCCCTGAGAAACAGAACACCAATCAGCTGCTGCCCCAATATCCGCCTGGGCTTCCATACTGTAGTCTAAAGGGCAGGCTTGGCTGCTTGTATGAGGGATCACCACTCTGTCTTCAGGTGGCTGAACTCCGCTCAGAGGCTGGGTTAATATTTTTCCTCCTAGGAACCTTAAATCTGCATAGACGTCACAGTTTACAAAGCATTTTATCATTTACTATCAGCTCTATAGGGTGGACAGGGAAGGCATTAAGAAACCCATTTCACAGATGCACAATCAAAGGCCCAGAGAAGTTCAATTTTCCCAGTCACTCAGCTGGGAAAGAACCCAGCGCTGCCTTTGGATTCAGGACAGTTTTCACCAGACTGTGCTACAACTCAAAGGGGGTTCCCTAAGCTTCCAGCTTTAGCCATCATTTTGCTACAGATGAGGACATGTGAGTCCAGGCTCAGAAGATGTTTATCCTCATTAAATATCCCTACAGCATTTCTTTTGCAAGAGTATAAGAAAATCTAATTCTTCCTTTTAATAAAAGTCTTTCTTTAATGCCAAAATATGGGATTCAAGATAGGTTGCAAGTAACAATACATTTTGACCTAATTAAGTTTCCCTTTCTTTTCAGTTTCTCTACCACTCATAACATTAGTTATTTACATGTATCAGGAGAGAAGCCAGTTGCATAGATAGTTACAAAGTCTTGTTCAAAACATGCTTTAAGTTTCTTTTCCCCCAGCATTCCTGTCAGCAAAATGTTTCTCACTTTTCTGGGGTTCTGCTGCTCATTTTTGTTTTCTTTTGCATATTTAAAACTAGGCAACTCCTTCGTAGATTATACAGCTAGGTAAATTAAAGCTATGTTGTTGTTGTTGTTATGTGCCATCAAATCGGACCCGACTCATAGTGACCCCTCCTTGGGTTTCCGAGGCAGTATCACTACAGAAGTAGATTGCCCCATCTTCCTTCTGAGGAGTGGCTGGTGGGTTTGAACTGCCAGCCTTCTGGTTAGTAGTCAAGTGCCTTAGGCACTACGCTACCAGAGAAGAAACCTAAATTCAACACAACATAGAAGTCCATTGCTTCACAGACTTCTAGTCCAGAGGTAGGGTAGGCGTCAGGGTCAGCTCAGTCTAGTGGCTCTGCTCCATTCCCAGCAATTCCCTTGCCTGTGCTTCATGCCCAGGTTGGACCTTCTCATAGGAGCCAAATGGCTGCAGTGGCCCCTGGATTCCCACCATAGCCCTCCAAAGCAGATTCCCTCTCTCTCGCTTGCTCTCTTTTATTGTAGTAAATATGTATGTAACAAAACATGGACATTTTAACAGTCTTCACAATTATGGTTCAGTGACATTAATTAAAGATACTCTGATGATACAGTGGTTAAAGCACTCAAGTCCTAACCAGAAGGTCAGCCGTGCAAATCCACCAACCGCTCCCCGGGAGAAAGATGTGGCAGTCTGCTTCTATAAAGATGTGCAGCCTTGGGAACCCTATGGGGGCAGTTCTACTATGTCCTAAGGGGTCACTATGAGTCAGAATCACCTTAATGGCAGTGGGTGGCAGTAGTGACATTAATTATGCACAACATGTTGTATAATTACCATCCTTACCTGTTCCCTATTTTTTTCATCACCCTTAACAGACGTTCAGTGTCCCCTAAGGATTGGAAAGGGACTCTCTTTTAAGGGAAAGGATGCCTCTTTTCCCAACAGCCTTAGCAAATCAACCCTCTCATTAGGGTTACATGTTCTCATTCCTGAATGATCCCTGTGACCAGAATAAATGTCCTGCATTAATTGGCTTAGGCCTAGGTTCCTGACAAAGGGACAAGACAAAGGGATGGAGATGACCTTTAGACCAATCAGGCCAACTCCCATGGTAGAGATGAAGTCAACTTCCCTGGCACCATGTGAGGAAGGGGTTATGGAGGTGGAGTAGGGGAGTGGGAGTAGGGTGGACACCTGAACAAAACAATGAAGGAAGAAGGGGAAAAAGTTGATAAGAAGGGGAAAAAGTAAATGGAGACTGGTAGGTGTGGCAGACACTGCTTGCCATCTTCCAAAATCCATTTTCCTTTCTTCCTGGGCACATAGCCAGACAGTATTTCCTAGCATCCTTTGCATATGTGGCCAGGAGACTAAGTACTGGCCATTGAACGTGTTTTGTCTCTAAGCTTAAGCCTTAAGACGTGGAATCTGCCTCCTTCAACACTTTTTACTTGTCCCCACAGCTTCAACCATGCAGAGAACCATAACGCCTCTAGACATTGGCAGAGCAAGTCAGTGGAGAGAACTTGGGTCCCTAAATAACTGCCTGACAGCTAGGAGTCCTCACTTTCCCTTTGTTCCATGTAAGATAAATAAACATCTAAATTCTTTAAGCTACAGTGTGGGTCAGCAAACTATGGCTCTGCAGCCAAATCTGGCCCACTGTCTGTTTTTATAAATAAAGTTTTATTGGAAAACAACCACGTTCATTCATTTATGTATTGTCTATGACTGCTTTTGTGCCACAAACTGCAGAGTTGAATAGTTGTGACAGAGACCATATGACCAACAAAACCTAAACTATTCACTTTTTGATCCTTTACAGAAAAAGCTTGTCAACCCCTGCCCTACATCATAATTGGACTTCTTTGTTACAGAGTCTAGTCTTCCCTTAACTAATACAGTATACATCCCACACAAGATACATTAAAGTGTTTTAAATTTAGATGATAAACCATTTATTCCCAGTCAGAACATGAGCCACTCAGTACCACCCACTTAGGTGACTGTCAATCTTTGGGTTGGTGATCCTGTCTGTGGTTGAGAAGGGGTCCTGGAGCCTGGAAAAGAGATAACTGCTGGTCCTGGGAGTTTCTCACAGGACAGGACCCTTGACATCTTCCTTTGGGGACAATTCTGAGTCTGTCAGTAATATCAACTCCATGGGTCTATGAGTCGTCTTTGATGTGTCACCCCATGCTGAGGTGGTGGGGTTAGGGGGTGGGGGTAGGTGAAGACTTGAAGGGTTTGGTTTGACATAAGCTCAGAAGTGAAGGAGAGAAATGGCTTAGGCCAACCTTAGCTGACTGATTGGCTAGGTATGCTGAGAGACAGACAACTCAGGGGTTAAGACTCAGGAGTCAGATATGTATGTTTGAATCTTAGCTCCCCCATTTGCCAACTATGGGATCTTTGGCAAGTTACTTAACTTTTCTGTGCTTCAAATTGGGCTGGTAACAGCAGTGCCTCTCTCATAGTGTGGTTATAAGTATTAAATGAAATCTTGCTCAATAAATCTACACTCTGACTTCCAGAGTTTTATGCCTCTGACTAATACTAGTTTTACAGGCTAGATAAAATAACTTGGACCTTCCATCAACAAATGAATGGATAAACAAAATGTGATATATACATTACAAAAAAAGAAGAAAAAAAAAAAACCCACTGCCATCAAGTCGATTCTGACTCATAGCAACTTCCACTGGGTTTCCAAGGCTGTAAATCTTTACAGAAGCAGCCTGCTGCTTCTTTCTTCCATTGAGCACCTGGTAGGTTCTAACCACTGACATTTTGGTTAGCAGCCAAATGCCTTAACCACTACACCACCAGAGTGCCTTGTGGTATATACATAAAATAGAATATTACACAGCTGCAAAGATAAACGAAGTCCTGATGCATGCCACAACACAGATGAACCTTGAAAACAATATGCTGAGTGAAATAAGTTGGTCACAAAAGGACGAATACTGTATGAGCTTGCTTATATGAGATAGACAAATATATAGAAAGCAATGATTATTAGTGCTTACCAAGGGTAGAAGGGAGGTGAAGAAATGGAGGGGGTTTTTTTTTTTTTTTTTATTTTTTTTTTTTTTCGGAACTTATGTGTTAAAAACACTCCATAAATTTATTGTGAAAAATAATTTGAAAGGGTCAAGATAGAGTCATAGTATTATAATCATTAGTAAGATACAAGTATTTATTATGGTTACAAAAAAATTACAGCTGGATTATACGAAGCACAATGTGGCGTCAGGATAGGAGGATGACTCAACAACCTGTGATTTGCAGATGTCACAACCTTGTTTGATGACAGTGAAGAGGACTTGAAGCATTTTTTTTTTTTTTTTTTAAATTTTTTTTTTTAATGAAGGTCCAAGTCTATAGCCTTTAGTATGGATTGCCCCTCAACATAAGGAAACAAATCCACACAGCTGGACAAATAAGCAACATCATGATAAACAGAGAAAAGACTGAAGTTGTTAAGGATTTTATTTTACATGGACCCATGATCAACATCTGTGGAAGCAGCAGTCAAGAAATCAAAGGATGTATTGTACTGGAGAAATCTGTTGGAAAAGACCTATTGAAAGTGTTAAAGAGCAAAGGTATCGCTGAAGATTATGGTGTGGACTGCCCTAAGCCATGATATTTTCAATAGCTTCATATGCATGTGAAAGCTGGACAATGAATAAGGAAGACCAAAGAA
>NW_006921600.1:12747121-12756770 GCF_000298275.1 Orycteropus afer afer | reverse complement strand
TAAAAACCCAAACTCACTGCCCTTGAGTCGAATCCTACTCGTAGCGACCACTCCTTGAGTTTCCAGGATGGTATCACTACAGAAGTAGATTGCCCAACTTTCCTTCTGAGGAGTAGCTGGTGGGGTTAGGCACTGCGCCACCAGAGCTCCTAGAGTGCACTGAGTTTATGTTAGTCATGTGCAGTGTTGCAATGTTTTTGAAAAGGATAGTGATAATGGTGGCACAGTATGAAGAATGTCATCAATGTCACAGAATTTTACATGAAGAAATTATTGAATTGGCAAATGTTTTGGTGTGTATATTTTCACCACAATTGTATAGATATAGATAGATAGATATAGGTACATAAATGATTTGGACATGAGTCCCAAGAGGCCTTTATGAAAAGCAAGCTTGTCAGGAGATAATGCCTGAATTTCCCTAACGAAGATTCACAATATCCAAAAGGTGGGAACAACCTCAATGTCCATCAGCAGATGAATGGATAAACAAAATGACATACATACATACAGTGGACTATTACTCAGCCATAAAAAAGAAATGAAGTTCTGCTACAGGCCACAACATGAGTGAACCTTGAAAACATATTGAGTGAAATCAGTCAGACAACAAAAGATCAAATCTTATATGATCCCATTTATATGAAATACCTAGAACAGATAAGTAAGTGTACAGAGACCAAAGAGGGGGGTGGGAGGGAGGGAAAAGGGGGACTCACTGCTTCGGGGACCCTAAGCTTCTGTTAAGGGTGATGGAAATTTTTGGAAACAGATAATGGCAATTGTTGCTTATCATGACAAACATAGTTAACATTACTGAACTCTTCATGGGAAGAATGTTGAAATCCCAAATGTTTTCTTACATATATACTGATCACAATAAAATGAAAATGTCCCAAATGTGGCCTCTTTGGGAGAGGCAGGATGGAATGGAAAATTTCAGAGAAGCAAACTGCCCACTTGAGAAAGGGAGAGCCCTCCTTACACCTTCACCATCTCTGGCAACTGGACAGGTTGTGGTCTTAATAAACTTAACTCTCAGAAATGAAAGCAGAATTCAGGGTCCACCTGGGTTTCCAATGATCTTTTTGGAGGGAGTCAGGGACCACCTACCTGGAATTGTTGTTGTGTGCCAGCGAGTCTATTCTGACATAGAGTAATCCTATAGGATAGAGTGGAACTGCCTTGTCTGGTTTCCAAGGTGTAATCTTACAAAGTGCCAGGTCTCTTCTCCTATGGAGCCACTGAGTGGGTTCAAACTGCCAACCTTTCAGTTAGTGGCCAAGTGCTTAACCATTGCACCACCAAGCTCCTTACCTACCTGAAAGGGGGTTTCTAAAACTTTTATAACTTCATGTTTGCTATTTTGATGATTTCACAGGGGGGAAACCAACCCAGGGAGCAACCCATGAGCCTGTGTTAGAGGGAGAAAGAGAGGAAATCAGTGTTTCGCTTCACAGCCACGTTCAGGGCCAGAATTAAGATCAAGGGAAACAGGCAGGGGACCACAGGGGGCACATTTGGGCCTGAGAAGGGGCCTGGAGGGCTGCAGTGGCAAGTCTATGACAGAGGATGGGGCTTAAGATGAGGACCATAACAATGAAGAGCTCAGGACAGTGGAAACAGCCTGGCTCAGGAGTTGCATAGACCTGTGTATGAATCTCTCCACATCTAGCTAACGTTCTTTTGCTGAGCTGTGTGACTTTCTGTCTCCACTGATCGGTCTGAGCCTCAGTTTCCTCATCTGTAAAAATGGAAGTAATTGGACAATTGTAATGATTAAAAAAAGAAAATGAATATAAAGCAGCCAATACAGGTTCTGAGATAGTGTATTCACTCAGTAAATGCTAGTTGTCCTGTGATCTTCCCCACCTACCCAGGAGATGCCGTTCTCTTAGGCAAGAGGATTGTCCTCACTCTCACTCCTCCCACCTCATAAACCAGGCCAAGGTTAAGGTCTTGCTCTGTGGGAATCTCCGTGCCCCTCTGAACCTGTGAGCCTGTTCCCTTGGCTAGGACTTGGTGGCCCAGAACCATGGAACACAGCAAGCTTGGCATCTGGGTGTCCATCTCCTCAGCACCACTCAGGCAGCCTGAGTCACAAGCCACACTGGTGAGATGCCCCCTCAGGCATCCCCCTAGACCTAGCATTGTGCAGGCAGATGACATGAACCCAGCTCTACTCCTGCAAGAATTTGCCAGCCTCAGTTTTCCTGCCAGCCCAGCCTGCCCTCTCTCAGCCAAGTTTCACCCAGAAAGGCTGTGTTCCCACCCTGACCCGAGGCAAGAGGCTCTAAGGGGAACACAGGGATGCCTGGGAAGGAGCTGCCCCAGCAGGACAAAGGGTGGAAGCCCTCAGTCTCTCCCAGGCTCACGCCACCCCTAGCCTGGAGTCTAACACCAAGCTGGACTCCTGCCAGCTTCTTGCATCTCATTTGCTTATCGCTGCTTGTTTGGGAGGTTTCTGGGAAGCGAGTCTCCACCTGAGGGAAATCTGTGGCTCTGGGGACTTGTGACACTTGAGACTTTGGACTCTCAAAAATCCCCAACACACAGTTGGTTACCTCTGGCTGCTGGGTGGGGACAAACTTCACCTCAGGGGCCATGACCTCGCAGGAGGCTCCTCCCACTCCTCTCCAAAGCAGCCCCAAACCAAAACCAAACTAAACTCACTGTGGTGGACTCGGATCCGACTCATAGGGACCCTCCTTGGGTTTCTGAGGTGGTATCTCTACGGAAATAGATTGCCCAACCTTCCTTCCCAGGAGTAGCTGGTGAGTTTGAACCTCCAGCCTTCTGGTTAGCAGTCAACTGCCTTAGGCACTACACCACCAGAGCTCAGGGAGAGTTAAAAGAGGAGACATGCCTGCAGCAAATGGCTTTGGAGATCTCCTGCTGTATCTGAAAAAAGAAATGTATTTTGTATTTCTCCCATAATTTGTTTGGATTTAACATATCATCTTAGAAAATTATTCAAGTAATTTTTGGACACGTTCAAGTGATGACCTATTTGCCGAAACAGAAAACTTACTCTGGTTTGAGAATAACTTTGAAATATAACTTTTATAAATAAATAACTTTTAAAAACACAAATGATCTGGCAATGCCCCAATTTTAAAAAAGTAAAATAGTTTAAAAGTCCCTGGGTGACGTAAATGGTTAGTACATTCAACTGCAAACCAAAAGGTTGGAGGTTTGAGTCCACTAAGAGGTATTTTGAAAGAAAAGTTGGTGATCTACTGTTGGAAAATCAGTCAATGAAAAACCCTATGGAGCACAGTTCTACTCTGACATGCATAGGGTCGCCATGAGTCAGAATTAACTCCACAACAACTGTTTATTATTATTATCAAATTGGGAGGAATTGTAAAATAAGGCATCTGACTGCTAACCAGAAGGCTGGCAGTTCAAACCCACCAGCCCTCCTCAATCTCTCCCAGGTGAGATCAGGTAAGTATGCCTAAACTTCCAGTAATGTAATGACTTTGTTGTTATAAGTTTGAATTATAACCCATCTGTACTAATTATAACACTAATAATTTACCAGTTGCCATTGAGTTGATGCCAACTTCTGGAGACCCTATGTGTGTCAGAATTGAACTATGCTACACAGGGTCTTCAGTAACTGACTTTGGAAGTAGATACCAGGCCTTTCTTCCAATGCACCTTTGAGTGGACTTGAACCTCCAACCCAGGGACTCCATAATAGTACTTGCTAATGTTTATAAATTGTCTGTCTTATCTTCTTTGGCCATGTCATCATGAGGGATCATGAGGGATCAATTGTTGGAGGATCAATTGTTGAAGAACGAGGGTAAGGGAGACCAGGGGTAGGATGAATTGGTGTAATAGCCATAACAATGGAGTCAAACATGCTGCTGGTGATTGTGAGGATGACCCAGGACCAGGCAAGTTTGGTTCTGTTGTACATACGGTCCCCATGAGTCTGAATCAACTCAATAACAGCTAACAACGATGGATTGGATAGGTGCTAGGAAAGAGAAAAAATGCTAAGAATTTTACATGCATTATCCACAGTTATGTTATGAGGGAGGAACTATTTTCACCCCCATTTTACTTATGAAGTAACTGAGATTTGGAATTTTACTGCGTACATGGCATGAGGCAAGGATTTAGCTTTATTTTCTCATATTATTCCAGTATTATATTCCCCCACTAATCTATCCCCAACTGATTTGAATGTCACATTCATTATATACTACTAATTTTTTTATACATAAGATCTGTTCCTCAGCTTACTCTTCTTTGTCATTGAAAAATACTGTCCTTGTTCCAGTTCCATACTGTCTTAATCATTAAGGTTTATAATGCTAATGCATTCTAATATCTGGCAGTACAGATTCAACCTGTGCTTTTTTCTCCAGAAATCTCTTGATTGTATTTATACATTTCTTATTTTCAGGTGAGTTGTTAGATTTATTTTGTCAATTAAAAATAAAAGAGAGAGAGTGCTAGATATTTTTATTAGAATTGTATAAAACTTACACATTTGGGAAAAAGGCATTTTATAGTACTCAAACCTCTGGTGGCATAGTGCTATCGCATTTGACTGCTAACCAGAAGGCTGGTGGTTCAAACCCAACAGCTATTCCTCGGAAGGAAGACTGGGCCATCTACCTCCATAGAGATACCGCCTTGGAAACCCAAGGAAAGTCGAATTGATTCGATGACAGTGAGTTTGGTTTGCTTTGGAAGAGTTCTCAGTATGGGACATTTGGTCATTTATTTATGTTCCTCAGTGTAGCTTAGGGTTCCTGGGTTGCATTCAACTGCTAACCTAAGGGTTGGCAGTTCAATTCCACCCAGTTGGAGCTGTGAAAAAAAAAGGCCTGACAATCTGCTTCCATTAATATTACTCTTCCCCAAAATCCTATGGAACATAGTTTTATGCTGTAACACATGAAGTCACCATGAACCAAAATTGACTTGACGGTGACTAACAACAACAATGTAGTCTGTGGTGTTATTATAAATGGGAATTAAATTAATGCCAAAGACGTTAGCATTCTTACTGGGTCTCCATGAGTCAGAATCGACTCAACGGCAACTAAAAACAACAACAATAAGGCTGGTGTTATAGTTAATCCTGGTGTGTAAGAAAGCTATGAAACAGATGTTATCATTTCTGATTTACAGATTAAAAAATCGAGAGAATTAAGGTAGGGCGTCCTATGCTTATGACGCTCCAATTGTGCCTGGAGATGTTCAAGCTCACCAGTCAGTCTTGCTCCTGGACCTGCCTCAGTGTCACATTCCTTCCTCAGGTGGACACTTCTCAGGCTCCCTAAAGGCAGTGCATATTCAGACCAGGATTCCTGGTCTCATATTTGCTGCCTGACAGTCCTGATTTGAGTGAGTTCACCAGCCTGGCCAAACTCCTGACCATCACAGTGCCCAGCAAACCTGCAACCCTAACCAGAGGGCCCATTGAGTGCAGGTGGTGGCACAGTAGGGCTTTGGACCCTTGTAAAGAAGTGGTTCTTACTGTTAGGAGTTAGAATCTGATGAAAACTATGGATTCTCTCCCAGAAAATGCCTGTGTGCGCATAAACTGGGGCCTCTGGTGGCATGTCTAAGGCAGTTGACTGCTAACCAGAAGCTGGCAGTTCAAACCCACCAGTCACTCCTCAGAAGGAAGATTGGACAATTTACTTCCATAGAGATACCGCCTCAGAAACCCAAGGAGGGGTCACTATGAGTTAGATACTCAAAATTCTGCCAGTCTTCCAGAAGAGCCACAGATGATCCCAAAACCTGTCTGAAGACCCTACATTAATGCCTAGGTATTAAAAGGATGGTCCACCTGAGACTATTGCCCTTAGACACTCTTTAAACCTAGAACTGAGCCTATTCCCTGAGATCACCTTTTAGCGAAATAGAAGAATGTCACACAAAATAAAGGATATGACTGTAAGATTGGTGCCCTATTTAAAAACATCTGTATGAGACTTAAAGGTTAACAATTACTCAAAAGCAAAGATGAGAAGATAAGGGGGCAAGAAAACTAGAGCAGTGGAAATGGAACAACCAGAATGCAATTAAAGAATGTTGACATATTGCGAGTCATGTAACTGCTGTCACTGAAAAATTTGTGTGGAAATTGTTAACTGTGAACATAACTTGCCATGTAAACTTTCACTAAAAACTCAATAAAATATATATTTTTTAAAAACAGGATGGTCTAGCCAGAATTCTTCTAGGTGGTCAGTGCAGATAAAGGCAGATGTGGAAGACTGGAGTCCTTAGTCTGTGTGATTTTGGGTGGGTCACTTGTCCTCTCGGAATCTTTATTTTCTTTGTGAAAACAATACCTGCTCAGTTCAGGTATAGAGTTGTTTGAGGAATCTACTGAAAGATCATGTTTGTGAAAGTGCTTTGAAAACTGCAGCTAAGTTGCACGAAGGGAAGAGATGACGAATGCCAGGAAAGGGAATATAATGAGGCCCAGCTCTGATACGTGGCGGAGGCATCTGAGTTTCTTAGAGAGCATTATCAGCTCCCCTCCCACCTACTGGCCCCGAAGAACTTGGCCTTTGCCCCTAGGAATAGCTGATAAAGCTTTCATTGCACTCCTCATCTGAGGTTAGAGGACTGTGACATTGACCCAGCTAAAACCAGTGGCTGGAGGTTGGAAAAGAAGTGTTGGGAACTTGTGGTCCACAGATATCAATTTCTGTGTTATTATAAAAATGAATAATTAATCCTTTCTTGCATGCTGGAGGTAAACAGCAAAGACCTTCAAGGGGCTGTGCACAGAGCAACTGAGAGCAGGGACCAGCTGCCAGGTGCCTGGAGAAGGCACAGGCCACCCCTCCTCTGTTCCCTGGTCTCCCATTGCAAAATGAGAAGTGACCCTTGCTGAAAGTGAATTTGCAGCTGGAAAATTCTACAAAGTATAGTAATAAATCTAAATCCCTTACCAGAGACTTAAAAGGTCTTCCAAGTTTTCTCCTTCTGCTCCCAGTAGCTGATGCCACCTGTCTTCCTGTCCCAGTCTGAACTGCCTGCTCTAGACACATCAGCCTGATTGTGTGTGTGTGTGTGTGTGTGTGTGTGTTTGACACAAGTATATGTACGTGTGTATGTGAGTATGTGTGAGAATGTGTGCTTGTGTTGGAGAAGAGGTTGGGAAGGAGGGAACATAAGAGCATGTCATGAGGACTTCTTTCAAAACATTAATGACTGTTTCCCTTCCTTAGTATGTATCTGAATGGGGGAGAGGACATGGTCCCCATCTGCCAGTATCTACGTCCCCAAAATCTCCAGGACAGAAGGCAGGAGCTGGTTTGCTGTTGTTGTTGTTAGGTGATCCCATGAAACAGAACGGAATTGGATTTTCTTGACTGTAATCTTTTTGGGGAGGCTTGGTGAAGCAGTAATTAAAGCACTTAGCTGCTAACTGAAAGATGTGGCAGTCTGCTTCAGTAAAGATTTACAGCCTTGGAAACTCTGTAGGGCAGTTCTTTGTTTTACAGGGTCACTATGAGTCGGAATCAACTTGACAGCAGTGGTAGTGGGTCATTTTTATGAAAGCAGATCTCCAGGTCTTTCTTTCCTAGAGCCAGTGGTTGGGTTTGAACCGACAACCTTTTGGTTAGCAGCCAAGTGCTTAAGTGTTGCACCACCAGGGATCCTTCAGCAGGGGCTCAGAAGTATTTTAAACACCTTACTACCAAAACCGCTCCCTAAAAGTTCTTAAGTTTGGGGATAGGAGGGTACACCCTTTTCATCTTCTCCTTGGAGAGTGAGCCACTGGAGGGCATAGAATGTCTCTCTGGTTTCCCAGTTCCTGGCATACAGCAGGCACTTAACAAATGAACCTTGGACAATTTAATGAGGCCATTTCTCAGGTCACTGCCTTACTAGACCTTCTCATATACTTCTACCCCTCCCTCTTTGCCCATGTGGCAAGTTTGGTTTAAATTGCTTCTCCAGTTGGATACCCCAAGTGAACACCCCCCACCTGGCCTAGGTGTGCAGCCCCAGCCCTGTGTCCTTGAGTCTTCACCGATCCCTCCAAGAAGCTGTCTGGGTATGCACACTTTTAAATAGCAAGAAAGACTGTTTACCCAGCACTATTACAGATTTCCTTTATTTGGCCTGCTACAAAAATGCACACACTCTACTCAGATGAGCAATGATGTGGTTTCTGCTTCCTGTAACTAATCTAATATAGTACAATCTCCACTTGGTTGGGTAGTGAGGGAAACATTTAATAGGCCAATTAGTTGCCTGGTTTAAACAACCTTTTGGATGCATGTTCAGTGAATTCAAAGTTCAATTCCCTAATGAGCCATTTCACCCCTCCTCACCCACCTTTGTTATGTGGAATAAGGAAAGCTTTCAATCTTCATAAGGTCCCTGAATAGCACAAACATTTGGTGCTCAGCTGCTAACTGAAAGGTTGGTGGTTTGACTTCACCCAGTGGTACCATGGAAGAAAGGCCTGGAGATCTATTTCTGTAAAGATTACAGCCAAGAAGACCCTGTAAAGCACAGTTCTGCTCCGTAATGTATGGGGTCTCTGTGAATTGGAATCTACTTGATGGCAGTGGTTACTGAGGGTTTAAGTGGTCCTCATGTCATTGCTGAGTGGGTTGTGATGGATCCCTAGCTGGTCCTTGCACTACTCTCTGCTCTAGGTGACCTTCTGCCTGGTCCTTGAGCTCGGCTGGCCCACTCTGTCCCTGGCCATCCCGGGGGTATCTGCTGCTGACAGCCATGGTGGATTAACCTCTGGCCTCTTCTCTTGACACAGATGATCCATTGCCCACCTCCTCTGTTCCTGAAGACTCTGCTGACCCTCTGAGGTATGCTGTGTTTCCCATTCAGCTGAGTCCCAGGTGTAGCCCTATGACCCCAGCTAGACTCTCATCTACTGTTTGGAACCCCACATGGGGATATACAGGAAGCTGAGTCCCTTCCAGTCTCTTACATACCATGTGGAGCCAAGAGCTTTGAGAAGTTCAAACCAGGTATTGGCTCCTGGTCCCATGCTGCTACAATCCTCCCAGCACCTAAATAGGGATTAGGACACAGAAGACCCTCTGCTTTTTCCTTTTCCCTCAATCTATTCAACTTACCTTCCCATTTTGGGAGCAGGAAGCCTTGGACACATGAGTCTGACCATTCACACCCCCATCCTTGACTCACATTTTTTTCCCACAATTCCATTGGGCTGGAAGGAGTGGGCTCTTTTCCCTTTCTCTTCTACCACTGATGTCCCTGACACCACTGCTGCAGGAGGGTGGTCCATGGAAAAGCAGCCTCAGTGTCACCTTGTATGAAATGTAGATTCTCAAGCCCCAGCTATTAAGTTTGGGGATAGGCGGGTACGCCCTTTTCATCTTTTCCTTGGAGAGTGAGCCACTGGAGGGCATAGAATCAGAATATGCATTTTTATCAGATCTCCAGGTGGTTCATGTACACATTAATGGTTGAGGAGCAGGCTGGCTAATCCTTGTTGCTTTCTGTCCTTGTTTTACATCTGCAAAAACGGCAAGGAGGCCACATGTTCCGACCTCCTCTAATTCCACAAAGGGAAGACAGGGTTACCAGCAGTAACCCAAGGCCTATTACTGCCAGGCCAGACATGTTGCCTCCCTCCAGTCCTTTCTCCAACCGTTCC
>NW_006921600.1:12713232-12746681 GCF_000298275.1 Orycteropus afer afer | reverse complement strand
CAGAACTCTAAGCACGTGAGAGAGAGTGGGAACCTCCTAGAACATTGTATTGTGCCACGCCCAACAGAAATAACCCAGGTGGGCGACTTTAAAATCAGGATCTCCTCAGTTGCTAATAGCAATTCCCACCTTGGAGTTTACAAAGACTTATGAGTAGAAAAGCCACACTAAGTAATTTACTACACCGCAACATCAGACTCTCTGATCTAGTCCTCCAGGTCTATCTTTTTCTCTCTTGTCAAAGCCCAGCTTCCAGATGCTGCTGCAGTGTAGAGAATTGCTTGGTTTTATGGCTCTTCTAGCCATAGTCTTTGGAACTCCCACCAGATGATTGTGTGGGACCATGCAAGTGTGAGGAGCTTGTGGACCACCAAGGGGATTGGATAGCTTGCTAATAATGTAAATAAGGTGCATGGCACCTTTGTGTGTGGGGGGAGAGTAGGACTATGGAAATAAGGTGTACAGAACCCTAACTTGGGGATTGGTCAGTGGTATAGTGGTTAATGTATTTGACTACTAACTAAAAGGTCGGTGGTTGGAACCCACCAGCTGTTCCATGGAAGAAAGATGAGGCAGTTGCTTCTGTAAAGACTGACAGCCTTGGTAACCATGATAGTTAAATTTGTGTGTCAACTTGGCTGGGCCTGGTTGAGTGACTGGGCAGATGGATATAGTATTCCTCGTGATGAGACTGGTAATTAACTCCATGGTAGAATCTACTGTGAGCAGCTGAATAGCTGCCCTAGGGATGCGGTCTGCTTCCTGTATATAAGGAGAAGCCTTGGGGCATGGGCTTTAGCTTATGATGTGCTTGAACCCTGCATGTAGTCATGTCGTTGTTCAGCAGCCTGCCACGCTCTGCCGACCTTGGGACTTTCAATGGACTTGAATTAATGGCCTGCCGTGTCGTTTGGTAACATCAGGACTGTGCCTTTTTACTTGTCAGCCTTGGGCTTGTCAGCCTCAGCAGCCAGCAGCTGAGTGAAGAAAAGCCTCCAGCTCCAGTGGGCTGGGAGCAGGAGGCAGAGCTGAAGCCCAAGGTTGAGAGGCTTTCACCCAACCCCTAGAGCCTGGCACTTTGAACTTGGACTTAAAGCCTCCACACTGTAAGAGAATAAACTTCTATTTATTCAAGCATCCCATTTGTGGTATATTCTTGTCAGAGCGGCAGTAGGTGACCAAAGTAGTAACCCAATGGGGGTCGCTGTGAGTCAAAATTGACTCGATGGCCATGAGTTTGGATTTTTTTTTTTTTTTTTTTTTTGAGGCTTAAAATCAGCCATCCTGGAGGCAGAAAGAGGGAAATCTCACTACCATCAAGAAAGAAGAGCCAGGAGTGGAGCATGTCCTATGGATCCAAGATCCCTACGCTGAGCCTCCTCTATCCAGGAAACAGAGGGTTGTGACACCAGAGACAGCTGGAGATGAGGAAAACCAGGCACTGAGAGATGGCAGCAGCAGAGGCAGCAGAACCAAGAGACTGGCACAAGACAGAATGATGGGCTTCCCAGCCCAGAGAGAGAAAGCTGAGTGCCAGAGTGGGGTGCCTCTGGGCATTTATCAGCAGAGCTAAAAGAGCTTTGTAACACTTGCCTGAGCAGGACAGAAGCCAGGCCTATACTCCAAGGGCCAGAGAGAGATCTGCCTTCCTGCATGGCTGAGAAAAAGCTGTCTTAATGGAAGAACTGTATCCTGAGTGTTCCTGATCCTCAATTGTAACCTGTTACAAAATAACCAAACCCACTGCCATCGAGTCAATTCCAACTAGCAACCCCATAGAACAGAGTAGAACTGCCACAGAAGGTTTCCAAAGCTGAAAAATCTTCATAGAAGTAGACTACCTCATCTTTCTCCCGCAGTGCAGCTGGTGGGTTCAAACTTCTGACCTTTTGGTTAGCAGCCCGATGCTTTAACCACAGGGCCACCAGAGGTCTTTTTTGTAACCTGTTACAACTCTAATAAACCCCAGAATCGTGAGCAATGTCAGTGAGTTCTGTGTGTCCGTTGCAATAACTTATTGAACCCAGCAGAGAAGTAGAGAACGATATGGGAGCAACTGTTGGTGTCAGAACTGGTAAAACTTTTGGAGGATGGAGGCATGTCTGACCCCTGCCTCACAGGACTCAGCCATAGGATGTTGATTTTGTTCCTCCTCCACCCTGTGAAGTTAGAGGAGGTCAGACGCTGCTGCCATGCCATTTTTACAACTGCAGACTCAAGAACCAGGTTTGGTGCCTTAGATGTCACAAGCTGAACTCTGACTTTTCCTTCCCCCTCGCTATTCCTGCTGTAACCATCCTAGTTCTCCCCAAGGCAGACTTCTTGGAAATGGGCATCCAGGAAGAGAACTGAGAAAGATAAGGAGACGTCAATATATTACATAAAATATTATCTCTGTTATGAAAGCTTCTGCTGCCTTGGGTTTAGGGTGGTATTGGCAGCCAGCCTATGTTGAGGGCACAGGTGAGAAGGAGACCCCTGGACCTCAGCATTACACATGCAGATGTCACCAAGGAATATTCCCCTTCTGCCATATAGCGTGCCCTTTATAAGGGCACAAAGGAAAATCCCTTACCTTTTAATACCCAAAGTGGTTCAACTTTTTCTGAGCCTCACTGTGATGGATTGACATAGAGGCCAAACCAATGGACTCAAATACACCAACAATCACAAGATGGTTCAGGACAGGACAACATTCTGTTCTGTTATGTGCAAGGTCACCATGAGTTGATGGCAACCAACAATACCCACAATAGGGGATAACTCACTGCTTTTCCCCTTTTTGCTTTGGCTACTGGGAAACTCAAATTTATGGCTCAAAAATGGTAATGTGTAATTAATTATAATCTGGCTTCACCCTAGGTTTTTTCTTTCTCCTCGCTTTTAATATATACACTTTATTATAACCCATGTATTCTTATAAGCCACTTTAAATCTTTCCTGGAACTAAGTGGACTAAATTTATGGGCAGGTGCTATTCTAGGTCTTTTATTATAGTTTATCCCACTTAATCTGTACCAGTATTACTGTCCTTGTTTACAGATGAGGAAACTGAAGCTCAGAGGTTAAACAAGCATGCCAAATGCAGGGCATTTGTATATCTAAGTCAGCGTGTCTCAGCTGTCAGTGTTCAGAGTTTGGACCCAGCAAGAACCACTTGGACATTGTCCTGTGGTAGGCGGGGCAACAAGGAGCTGAAAGGGAGCAGAGGGGAGGTTCTTGTCAGGGGCCTGAGCCTTGAGACTCTACCAAGCATCATGGGATTTTTCCCAGCATGCTCTGGGCCAGCTCAACCCTGGTTGGGAGTCTTCTTCATGTTTTATTTACCTATTTTCCCAGTTTAATTGGCCATGAGGTTCTCAAGAAGGAGAATGATTCTGGGGCTGGTGCAGGTGAACTACTTTGTAGGAGAATGTAAGTGGTTCCAAGATGCTGGTCTCTGCCCACCTTATTGTCAAGGCCCTAAGTTCTTGAGGCCAGGACTATTCTCCCCATTGCTAGTTACTTACCCAAGGCAAGCTACTTTCCACAAAGACTCAAATAAAACTGTGCTCCTGGAATCTTAGGATGAGTGTAAAAGAGGATACAAAACAGCTGTTTGAAAATAATAATAATAATAATGAAGAAAATTTGTATGTACCAACAAGATAGGATTATTGCTAATTGAAAAAAACAAATCAAATAGTAGATGTAATAAGATTTCACTGTGAATGTGTTTTAAATACACACACTCAGACAATACATACACGTAGACATGCACACAGACCCTCCTACACAGAGACACCTCACACATGTGCACACACACACAAGGTCTGGAAGGAAATGCCAACTTGTGAACAGCTTCTTTTGACAAGAGAGAAAGGACAGTTATGGGCGAGGGAAATTTCACCTTTTAGTTTTTACTCTACATATTTCCGTATGTTTGAATGTTTAATAATGTTATCACAATAATTTTAAGTCATTTTTAAAAGTGTATCAATAAAATCAGCCACTGTGAACATTTCCTGTAAAAATGACAGAACACCCAGATGCAGTGGATTGTCTCAGAGAAGGTCTAGGGGCTGAGTGTGGTGGGACATGTATTTTCTGGCTGGGGGTCCAGAGGGAGTCAGGTGTCGGTTATCCACCCCTGTGGTGATCTGGGATTTCAGAAGCCTGAGCGATACCCTAGAGCTGTTGCTGTAGTTATGGTGTCAGAAATGTAGGGCAGGTGCCTTCGTGGAGATAGAGTGCCCCTACTGGCCCCTCTGAATATTGTGTTGAATCTAACCTTTTCACTGTAGAAGACACTCCTGCAGCTGACCTCTGTTGTTCCAGTGTAGGGGAAGGGGGAGGTTGTGGTGGGTGGCCTGGGGGTGAGGCAAAGTAAGCCAAGGTCTCACCCACACACTCCATCAACTGTTGAGCAGCAGGCACATCCTCTGGGACGGCTGGTTTCATCACCCTTCTCCTCACCGTGAAATACAACAATCAAATGTTGTTGTTGTTATTTGCCATCGAGTCGGGATACGTATTGCTATTTCCCAGCCACCTAGTGTTGTATAAAGGAGTGAGTTTTGTCCTGGAATGAGGAGATCATCTGGAAGCATAAAATACTTCAGGGAGGGCAGCCTGCTTGAGGTGGCTCTGGGGAAGACGCTGGGCAGCCTGAGGGCACTGGGCATCTTTTGAAGAAGTGGAGAGTCATAAGGTGGAACAGTGGCGTTACTTGTGGGGGGTGGAGGGGGGTTACAGAGAAAACCAGGTAACACTGTCAGAGGGAGTGACACAAAAATGTCTATAAAATTTTTGTGCCGTGGTTCAGTAGAAATTATTTTTTAATAAAAATATCCCTGTGGTCCGTTATAACAACAAAAACACTTTTCATAAGCCCAGCTTACATGTATCGATATACCTACAAGGCTAAAACACTACGCTAATTTACTTACTGAACCTTCTAATGTGCCCAGTCAGAGCTTTCTATATTGTCCAATCACAATGACTCCTCAAATCACATGGTTTCATCTGCACCCAACAAGAACCGCTGTTGTTTTTGTTGCTGCCAATGTTTTTTATAGTCACTGATTTTGTCAAATTTTCTGGTGTTTTTCACTACAATATCGTGGTAATTAATATTTGTGAACCTATATCAATAACTTTTTTGAGACTGAAGTAGTAATTAAAGGAAAACCAAAACCCAATGTCATCGAATTGATTCTGACTGATAGCAACCCTATAGGACAGAGTAGAACTGACCCATAGGGTTTCCAAGGTGGTCAGTCTTTATAGAAGCATACTACCTCATCTTTCTCTCATGGATGTGCTGGTGGGTTCGAATCACTGACCTTTTGGTAAGCAGCCAAATGCATCACTGCATCACCTGAGCTCTTCAATTAACGGGAAAACAAAAACAAAACAGAACAAAAAAACCGGAACTCACCACAGTGGAGTTGGTTTTGACTCATAGCGACCTCTCCTTAGGTTTCCAAGGTGGTATCTCTACAGAAGTAGATTGCCCATAATTAAAGGAAAAGAAGGAATTAAAAAAAAAAAAAAAAAAAGTCTTCCACTCAGTTGCTAATAATGATGTAACTCAACGTCAAAAAAACTTTCAAAATGTCATTGGTATATAATCTAAGAAATATTACATTTAAGCAATTTCCAACACTATCACATATTATTCTATGATTATCATCGTTAGTAAGCATTACTAAGGATTCTGTATGGTCTGGTATAGGAGGAGGTCTGTGAGGACAGAGTGATACCATGTATTGGGTGACACCAACCCTCGCGACACCACTGAGGTAGAAAGAGGACGCTGAGGTAAAGGGGGAAGGCAAATTACCCTTGAACCCTTTAGCCTGGGTTCTTACTGGGATCTCTGCTAGCCCACAGGCCCCTGGATCCCCAGCTTCCTAACCGTGCTGGCTCTGCGACCACCTTTCATTCAGAAGGGTTAAGTCATGAAGTATCACCCTTAACCTGCCACTGTGAGAAACCAGACGGTCTAGGGGACAAAGCTAACCTCTTGCTGAGTTGTGAAGACAGTCAGTAGATGTTATAGTCAAGAGCACTGGCGTAAGAGTCAAAGACCTTGGTTGAAATACCACCTGTGCCTCCCCTTCCTAGCTGTGATCTCTGAATTTCCCTGTGTATAATATGATGGTAATAATACCTTCTGCACAGGGATGCTGTGAGGGTTGAATTAAATAATGGGTATAAGGTATTTAACCAACACCTGACATGTAATCTCTTATCAACTACCAATTGCTTGGGCTAGATTAAGTGTGGAATTTCTGGCTCTAACAGAACCATGGAGCCACCTTGTGGTTTCTGTCCCTGAGAACAGCTGGTTAATAAATGTAATTTTTCAAATGCCTATAAGCAGGCCATGCTTGGTGTTTTGGTTACTTCGTGCTGCTCTAAGAGAAATATACCACAAATGGGATGGCTTTAACAAAAAGGAGTTTATTTTCTTGCAGTTTAGGAGGCTAGAAGTATGAGTTCAAAGTGCCAGGCTGTAGGGGCTGGATGAAAGCCCCTCAACCTTGGGCTTCAGCTCTGCCTCTTGCTCCTGGCCCACTGAAACTGGAGGCTTTTTTTCACTCAAACAGCTGGTGGCTGCTCAGGCTGACAAACTAGTAAAAGGGCACAGTCCTGGCCAACATCAGCAGACCACATCCCTAAGGCAGCTATTCAGCTGCTCTAGTGGATTTCACCATGGAGGTGATTACCAATCTCACCAGGTGGAATAACTACATTCAGCTGTTCAGCCACTCAAAACCAGGCCCAGCGAAGTTGACACATAACTATAACTACCACATTGGTTAAAGTCATTGTTATTTAAATAGGTAAACTCTGCAATGGTAAGTATGGTATTGGTATCTAACAAGGCATTATAGAAAGAGATTATGGAGAAACATGATTTGGGAGGATATCCCTTGTCAAGGAGATGCCCTAGTCACCAATCATCATTGCCTAAGTTTTACAGTAAACAGGAAGTAAGGTTTTGTTGGCTTTAGGAGAGGGGATGCATAATCAGAAGAAAACTTCTCTCCTCAGTTTCCCAACCTCTGGCACACTTTCAAGCCCTACCCTATTGCTTCTCCCAATTACGTTCAACCCCCACTTTTCCTTACCTTTTCTTCCTCATTTCAGCATCCCTACCTCTGGTGGCATAGTGCCTAAGGCATTTGACTGTTAACCATAAGGCTGGTGGTTCAAACCCACAAGCCACTTATTGGAGGGAAGCTTCGGTAATCTACTTCTGTAGAGATACCCCCTTGGAAAGCCAAGGAGGGGTTGCTATGAGTTGAATTGACTTGACAGCAGTGTGGTTTTTTGTGTTGTTGTTGCTGTTTTTTTGTTTGTTTGTTTGGGTTTTTTTTGTTTGTTTGTTTTTGGCTTTGCAGCTTTATTTGGATACTTAACACTTATCACTCACATACCCTGAATTTTGTTTATTTGTTTATTGTCTTCCCCCATTTGGATAGAATCCTCATGAGGGCAGGAATTTCAATGTTTCTTCGCTGCTTTAACTTCAGTACCTAAAACACCCATCTGTGACTTATAATACTCAAACCAAACTCACTGCCATTGAGTCAAGTCCAACTCATAGCAACGCTCATTGGGTTCCCAAGGCTATAAATCTTTATGGAAGCAAACCACCCCAACTTCCTTCCACAGAGCAGTGAGTGGGTTTGAACCACTGATTTTTTGCTTAGCAGCCAAACACCTTAACCACTGCACCACCAGAGCTCCTAACAACTTTTAATAGGTGCTTAATAAATGTTTGTGGTTTGGATGATGAGTGAAAATAAAGATGGAGTCTGGAATGGGGAAAACTAAAGAAGTTACCCAGCATGCCACAGTTTTCAAAATGAAAACAGTATTTTCCAAGGTGGGAAAGGAATTTCTTGAGAAAAAGTTGGTTTCATAGATATGCCGCACAGGGCTCCACACTTGGGATTTCATGTTCTGTGGCTGCCATCTTGAAATTATTTTTTCCCCCCATTTTGAAATTCTTAATAATTTCCGTCTTTGAATTTGTGTTTGTAAGTCAATCAGTGAAGCAATGAACATGTGTGGAGGCTTAGAGTCAGCTCACACATGGTCCTGCCCCCTGCCCCCTCCTCAGGATGGTTCTCAGCCAGATGTTCCTGCAACGCTTGGTGCCCAGCCCCATCCTACTACCCCTTCCCATCTGCCCTATGACGACTAGCCCCGTCAGCTCCCACTAGGGGTAGTCTAGGGAAGGATCAGGGTTGAGTGCCCAATGCCCCAAAGCATTTTGGGGGCAATATGTGACAGCAGCTTCCCTTTTCCCCCATGCCCACTCCCCTTCACCCCCCACTGGCAGCCCCATGGCATGTCTGGTAAGCAGCTAGCATGAAGCCATTTCTTGGAGTGAGGGTGGGTGAAAGCCTCTTGCCCACCCCTGATCCAGGTACAAACTAAGTCCCAGTCTAGAGGTTTAAAGATCCTTGGGGGTTGCCCATTTACTATAGATTGGGGCAGTGGGCCTGTAGGAAAGAGAACCATCTGGCTCAACTTCTCCAGAACCTCCTCCCCTGGCAGGGGTCCAGTTCACAGATCTGGTGGTTGGAGGGAGGGGCAATAGAGTCTATGCCTGTCATGGGTCCTCAAGGGTCTATAAGGTCAGCAAGTATCCCCATGCCTGGGAGCACTCTCTTAGCTGGGTTGAAATTTGTGGGGGGAAGCCATTTCTTCCCTCCTCCTACCTTCTTGATTCTGGATTGTGTGTTTGTCTCTCTGGCCAACTCAAGGGCCCCCTTCAGGGATGAATCACAAAATACACATTATGTAATTTCAGTGATTTCACATACAAGTTCAATGTTCTGATATTTGGATTTAAAACTGGCATTGTACAATATAAAGGTGAATGGCAAAATTTATACTAATAATTTAAAAGCTAAAACTCCGTTACTTGGGACAAGGAGCGCTGGTGGAATAGTGGGTAGGACATTTGGCTGCTAACCAGAAGGTCAGCAGTTCAAACCCACCAGCTGCTCCACAGGAGGAAGATGAAGCAATCTACTTCCATAAAGATTTACAGCCTTGGAAACCCAAGGGGGGGTCACTATGAGTTGGAATCAACTCAAGGGCAGTGGGTTTGGTTTTTGGTTTTTTACTTAGAACACTAAATAGCAAATAATGCCATAAACAGGGTGTGTCTGTACAAAAAGAGAAAAGGCATTATATCTGCCTTTAATGGTATCTTTTTCCTGGTTTTTGAACAGAGCCCCATATTCTCATTTTGCACTGGGCCCTGCAAACTATGTAGCCAAGCAGGAGTTATACTCAACATTTCTATCAAAATGGTACCATTAGGACTAGTTCTAGATACACCATAAAGATGTGATAGTCAGTTTCTGAGTATGTTTGGATATGATTATTTGTCTTTAATAGAGAAGTATGTTACCCACACACCTCAGAAACCCAAGGAGGGGTCGCTATGAGTCGGGTCCGACTCGACGGCACATAACAACAACAACAACCCACACACCCACATAATAAAGCAATTGATATAAAGGAGCTGCTTTCTCTCATTATTAATCCCTCATAACTTGGTCTTATTTCATTAAGCTAAAATGATTAGCATTGCCAGGAAAACATCACATGAAAAAATGTGATGGGCACAGCAAAAATGGTTAATTTCTATTAAAATCTAGACGTATAAAAGTATCCATCAAAATCCAAAATAAATTTCCTTCAAAGGTGGGAAAATAGTCTAGCAGTTTGAGACTACACTGGAGTTCTTGAGAGTGGTGATATTGACATTTTGTGATGGGGGCTGTCTCAGTGCATGGTAGGATGGTTAGCAGCATCCCTGGCCTCTATCCACTAGATGTCAGTAGTACCAATCATGCCAATTAATTAAGATGTCCCCTGGGGGTAAGATCCCTCCCCCTCTTCCCTCAGATGAGGAGCACTGCTTGAGATGGTTAATGAGATGGGGGGAAGTGCCTTTGCAGTTAGGCGCTCCTGAGCACCAGATCCAGGTGTGCTTCCCTCCCCTGCAATGCCCGTGAGTCACACATACAGTCTCTCCTCTGACACATAAACACAGGAAAATGAAAGAACTCTCTTTTAATTTGTGAGAAAGAGGTGGGTAAATGACAGCCAGCTCACATACTGTGAAACACAGTAAATTTAATAGTTATTGTTAAATAGAGTGAAAAGGAAAAGAACAATATAGACATCACAGTGATGAATTTTCACAAAAGGTGATAGATTTGATGTCAGGTTACTGTGACCTATTTGAATCCCGTTAAGTTTTCCTAAGAAACAAGAACACTTAAAACCTCAGACTTCAGGTTTAAATCTAGACATGACAATTGTAAGCACACCACTCTGACACAGAAAACTCAGTAAGTGCCATTGCTGGATAAATATTTCTTTCCTAACATTATTTCTCTCCACTCCCTAGATTCAGAACATGGCATCTTATATTTCCAGTATTAATTGCATATGGAATTAAAAATCCAATCAGCCAGGAAAGTGTCATTGTTTCTATGAAGTGTTCTTAGCTTCTGGTAAAGAAACAAAGAACAAGGAAAAATGTGGGCAGTTTCTACAACTGTTGCTGAAGAACAGCAAAAGCAATTCCAAAGTATCATGCTTACTGTACAAAAGGCATGGCTCACAGAACCAAGTATAGAAGGCTACAGCAGTTGAATATCAATCTTTAAAGGCTTGGCAGTATTAAATACTGTACGCAGCTTGGTGTCCCCCTGTGAGGCTAGCGCATGCCCAGGATCTGTCTGCTCTTGAGGTGGTAATTCTTTTCGATATCTGACAGGGCTTGAGCACGCAGCTGGGCAGCATGAAGCCTTTTCTTTAGGTCTCTGCACTTGGACTTTGACGTCAGCAGATTCTCTGAATTCTCACTCTTCCTGACATTCTCTTTACTTTCTCCACTGAAATGAACTTTCTTCTTCATCATTGAGGATGGAAGATCAAGAAGGTCTTTAAAAAGAAAAATAAAAAGGGTTTTGCATTACTAGAACAGGAATTCAACTCCTCCCCACCTATATTTATCCAAAAATACTTATTCACTCTTCGGTGCTCATTTGACTGCCAGGCACCTATCTTACTTTCTGAGGTAAGAGGTGAAGTGGAGTGGTGGCTGGCAGACATCAGTCAGCCTGTTAGTCCACAGCACTGAAAAAATAACCCTTGAATTTTCCAAATATCAAGGCACATACATTTTTCTTTCTTAACAATCAACTTCTCCTCCTAAGGTTTAACCCACCAGAGATTATGGGCCCTAACATAAAACTTCTAGAAATCAGTGTTATTTATCCTTATCCTTGAAAACAGTACCACTCTATCTAGAAAACATTACTTGCAGAAAAGCATGGGAACCGGGGCTCATTCTTATATAGTCCTCACAGTTTTGGTTAAGAGTTCAACAACACTTCATTCAGAGTAGCTTAATTGACTTGAAACTTGTTTCAAATAGAACCTAAATAAGTTTAATGTGGAAAAGGTAATGACCAGGGAAATCAACAGTATAGAAACAGTATAAACAGTTAAACAAGGACACATGACGAATAAGTGATGGTGATAAGTGCTATGGGGAAAAATAACATGAGAAAGGGAATCAAAGGTGTTTGGAGTGAACAGAGTAAGTCTCACACAGTAAGTGTCTTCTGACAGTGACCTGATGACAGTGAGGAGGAGGTAAGCCTGCTGCTATCTGGGGGAAGAGCACTCAGGCCAAAGAACCACACGGAAAAGGCCCCAGGTAGGAGCACACAGCACAGAGAACCACTTCCTTCCGGCTGTCACAGGACTCTGACTTCCCGCTTTAGACACTGATTCTGCTTCAAAGCAAAGTTGTGGATTGCTTTTAAGACCTTAACTCCATTGTTTCAAATAAGTCCATCTTTTATAACCATAGTCAGTTCATATCTAGTTCAACAGAATAAATTTAATATACACTGTTAAATACAGTAAAAAGGAAAACAAAGAATATAAACATCACAGTGAATTTACAAGCCAACATTACATTACTAATAGGATAGTTTTATAAGCAAGACAAGTATTTACAAAAAGAATGAAGTTCATTGACTAGAATGAGGATGGCTTTTAAAAAAAAAGAAGATAGTGCTGCTTACTGTGATGATCTTGATAATATTTATATTTTCTTCATGTTTGAATTTTATAGCCCAGGGCTGGGAAGAGGATATTTCGAACTGTTTTGAGTTCAAAATGACACCTGTTTCCCATTGCTTTGTTTTTGTTTTTTATCTAGAGCTCTGGCACACTTGGTACCTTCAGTTCTAAGAATTTTTAAATGACTCCTACCCCAGTGGATACTAGATTCCTATAGCTACTTTTAGGTACCTGCCATGGTTCACATACAGGGTGGGGTCCCTAGATAAGGATATGCTTCATTTTCTACCCTAGAAAATGAAGCATATCCTTATCTAGGTATTTTCTTCCTTCTCTCAAAGGCTATTCAGGGAAAGATGTAAATAAACTCTCTAACTAGAAGAGCAGTCCCCACTAGGACCTTCAATAATGCTCTGCAATGACACATGCAATAATGCATGAAAACTGCCTGGATAAAAATTTCCTCCTAACTCTATTACCAGGACCATGATCTAAGTCTATTTTACTTTTATGGATAGCAATGTGGAGTCTAAGAAAAACTGAAACAAGTATCATAAAAATACTGAAATGGTAGATAGTGATAGCTAAAAAACGAAATAAATAAGGAGGCTATTTTAACAAAGATGAAGTCAATTATTATTTCATTTACTTCTATCACTAGTTTCATTTCTATCACTTACTCACTGTAAAGTTATTGAAAATCATCAAAGCAACTGAAGTAATTTCTTTTTGTCAGCACCATTAACAAAATGCTGTCATGATCACTGATGTAATCAGATTCTCTCAGTTTATTAAAGATGAAAATGACAGCCTTAATTGATGCCTTTCCTTCATAGTACAGGGGAGCCATAAGAACTCTGACTAAATTTCATTGAAAATTCATATACTCAATTTTTAAAATGAATAAAAAACTTTTAAAAATAATTAGTATCATAAAGAAATCCACAGGACTTCTGGTAAGATGGAGGAATAGGCAAACAAGCGACACAGACCCTCTTCAACAAAAACAGAAAAATCAACTGACAGTGATACAGAAGATAATCCTGGAGCCCTGAGCTTTGAAAGGAACTATACAGAAGTGGATTAGGCAGCAACTTGTGGAAAAACCTGAACAAAAACAGTGAGTACGGAGATGGTCGGAGCTGCACACTGTCAGCTACTCTGACAGGACCAACAGCCTGGATATTTCCAAGTGGTGTTGGGATCTGAGAATTGACTTAAAGGTCAGCCCTGATCACCAAGGGCTGCAGGGATGACTGTGCTGGTGGCCTATGACTAGGAAGGAAACAGCAACAAGGGAGACAACCTGACCTGTTGACTTTCCGCTGTCCGAAGGGCGCAGCCATTTTGATTGTTTACACGCAGCAGCCATTTTGAATATTTAAAGTGATCGAGGGCACAGCCATTTTAAATGTTTACAAGTGGCAACCATTTTGGATTTTAAGGTGACAGATTCTCATTCAGATTCCAGGGACCTAAGAATAGGCTCTGTTTGCCAAGTTCAGCAGGGACATACAAGAGGCTGACAACAGGAAAGAAGACAGATGGTGAGCATATAAATGCTGCCAACTAGCGAACAGAGGAGCACAGCACAGTACCCTGCTTGCATAGATAACATACAAAAAAAAAAAAACAAAGAGAATGAAAATCGTGGGCAAGTCACTACAACACACAATCACCAATTAAATATAAACACAAAAATGTCACAATGCCTCGGAGACAACAGAGCATCATAGTCCACACAAAGAAGCAAGATAAAGCAGGAGAAACAAGGGACCAGGATATAGACCCAAAACACATCCCTGAGGAAGACACAGCAATGGAACTCCCTGATAACAAATTAAAAAGAACTATATTTAGGTATCTTCAAAGGATTGAGAGATAGATCAAGGAAAACACAGACAAAACCCTAGAAGAATTTTGGAAGAAAATACAAGAACAAAATGAAAAAATAAATTAAAAATTAGGAATGATTCTAAATCTACAGATGGAAATCCAGAAGATTAATACTAAACTTTCAGAAACAGATAACACATTAAAAGGGCAAAGGAATACAGTTGATGCAATGGAAGACAGAATTAATGAGATTTAAGACAAATACCTGAATACGTCTTTGAAAGGGATCAATCAGAGAAAAGATCAAGACAAAATGAAGAAAGCCAAAGGTTCATGTGGGACACCATCAAAAGGAATAACCTACGTGTAATCAGAATTCCAGAAGAGGAAGAGAAAAAGAAAAATACTGAAAATATTGTCCAAGATTTGTTGGAGAAGAAATTCCGTGATATGATGAAAGATGAGAATATATCCATTCAGGAAGTCCAACGAACCCCAAACAGGATAGACCCCAAAAGAAAATCACCAAGACATATCATCATCAAAATCACCAAAACCAAAGACAAAGAATCCTGAGAGCAGCATAGGAAAAATGAAAAGTTATCTACAAGGGGCAACCAATAAGACTGAACTTGGATCTCTCAGCAGAAACAGAGCAGGCGAGAAGACAATGGGATGGTATATATAAAACCCTGAAAGAGAAAAATTTCCAACCAAGAATTATGCACCCAGCAAAACTGCCCCTCAAATATGATGGTGAAATTAGGACATTTCCAGATAAGCAGATATTAAGGGGTTTGTTAAAACCAGACCAACCTTACAAGAGATGCTAAAGGGAGCCCTTTGGACAGAGAAGCAACAACAGCCAACAACAACTGACCATTAACACACATGATGATATAACTCAGAAACCAACCCATCTATGGAAGTAGCCAAGGTAATTAAATAAGCCTACAAGATTATAAACAGGGAACCAGAGACAATTGACAAATGAGGACAACTACAAACCAAAAAGAGGGAAAAAAATCTGTGTCATTACAGAACTTCTAGATGGTAAGGATGTCAACAAAAATTCCGGGTAGAATGAACTGTTCTAAGCTTGGGAAGAAAACTATAAATCACAGGCTAACCTCAGAAAAATGATAAACCTTCACATCAAAATAAAAAAGAGGACCAGCACAAATATTTAGCAAATACTAAAACAATAGCAACAAAGGATGTGATAACACTATTCATAAACAAAACTCAGTATAGAAAATTATATGGAACAAAGACATCGACACCACAAAAAAGCACGTAACAAAAATAACAGCAACAAATTCATATTTGCCAATAATTACATATCTAGCAAGGTTATCTCTAAGATTTATAGAAAACTCCAATGCCTCAACACCAAAGGAGTTAACAATTCAATTGAAAAATGGGCAGAAGACATGAATAGACACTTCACCAAGGAGGATATTCAGGTTGCCAGCTAATACATGAAGAGATGCTCACAATCATTGGCCATCAGAGAGATGCAAATCAAAACAACAATGAGGTACCATCTCACCCCAGCACTGATGGCAAGGTTCAATAAGACAGAAAATAACAAATGCTGGTGGGGATGTGGAGAGATTAGGACTCTCATACACTGCTTGTGTGACTGTGAAGTGACACAACCACTGTGGAAAGCAATATGGTGATCCCTTAGAAAGTTGGAATTGGAGATACCATTTGACCCAGCAATCCCATTACTAGGTATATATCCTAGAGAGGTGAGAGCCAGGCTAGGAACAGATACATGCATGCTCATGTTCATCACAGCACTATTTATAACAGCAAAATGATCAGCAGAAGAGTGGCTGATCAAACTATGGAATGAAGAAACTATGTTAGATGTTGATTCATTGTCTACACAATGCCACACCTCACTAGAGCAGTGGTGGGACAACGCACACACAAAGACAGGACCAGGAGAAAGTCAATGTTTTCTACCTATAAGACTGAATAAAGACAGAAACATGCAGGACAGATGTAGAATGGGGCCATAAAAATTTTGACAAACATGTATTTCAACTTGAACGGGACTTAGCAATGACCCAAAAATGATCGCCTACCCTGACATTAGTTTCTCACACCTTTCAAGGCACACTTTCCATAAGGATGAGGGGCAGTGGTATTACAATGTTAGAGGTTTTGCTTGAAGCTTGAGTCTAAAAATGTAGAGTTTTGATAAAACCAGAGAAAAATCTTGGACTGCTTAATATTTTTTTTAATGTTCTAATTTTAAAAAGTAGATATCAAATACTAAGCATGTAGTTTTAATCAGGTAAATAAAATCAAAGGAGAAATTATGACAACTCGTGGCCTCAGGTCTATGAACCCAACAGATAAACCACTGCTAAACAGAACTCTTATTTAAGGGCATATATTCAATGAAATACATCTTAAACTTTGAGACTTTGTAAATCAAAAGAGCTCCCACAGTCATCGCAGAGCAACACTTACACACTGTTCTTCACTGGGGCACTAGTTCCTGTTCACTGAGTTAGTTCTCATACCTGGATTACTTGCTAGAGATAGGAGTTTCTGTTCCTTCAGCAGGCTGTAATTCTTCAACAGACTTTCTGCTCTTGCCAGTTTATCCTCTGCAAGTCTTTCACGAATACAAATCTCACGTTCCTTCTCTTTAAAAAAGAATGAGAAAAGAAAAGAAAGAAATGAACAAGTGGCTTTGGGTATAGGCTAATTTACATTTAGTAATCTTACCTCTTTGTCTCATCATGTTTGACCACTGGTAGTGATGTTTTCTGAAAGTGTTTACTGTATACCCTGGTCAACCTGACCATGCTAGCTTTGAATTCAGTGTTTTGATATGGTGCTCACATTATCGTGCAAGGACTTTAGGCAAACAAGTACAGAGTTAGCTTCAACCTTTGATCATGTGTGGGAAGCAACAACTAAAGCCACCTCTGCTGTCTACTGAAAGCAGACAATAGTTGATTTTCAGGACCTTGCCTGGCCTCACAGTACAAAACCTCCTTCTGGCTGAATGAAAGGCACCTAAATAGAAACAAACAAACCACAACTCAGGAGTTATTTAAGCTATTATTTCTTCATGGCCCAGAATTCAGAAAGTACTCAGATTTCAGGTGATATATGAAATTACAAAACACTGAGAAAAATTTTAAGAACAAATTTTGTTTTGTTTTTTATAGGATCTTTTGACAAGAGTCAACAAAAGGTTTCCAGATGAGCTTGCTATATAGTAAGCATATCTCACAATACTACATAATATTTGTCATTAAAAAGTAAAACATCAACCAATGCAGTAGATTCTTTATAGGCACATTTAAATTCGTAAATTCTACATCCTAGTTTGGTAAGTAGTGTTTTGAAGTCTTAACAGTTTATGAGCAGCCATCTAAGATACAACCATTGGTCTCTACTCATTTGGAGCAAAAAAGAATGAAGGAAATCAAAGATTCAAAGACGAAACCAGTTCACAGGGAAAATAGCCCTCACAAACCATGCCTCTTCTAACCTGAGACCAGAAGAAGTAGATGGTGCCCAGCTACCACTACTGACTATTCTGACCAGGGACACATTTGAGGGTCCCAGAAAGTATAGGAGAAATATGTAGAACAAACTTCAAATTCTTAAAATAGGTCAGACCTACTGGACTGATAATAGACTAGAGGGACCCCTGAAATTACTCCCCTAAGATACACTTTGAACTTGGAAGGTCATCTTTCAAGCAAATAATAGATTGGCTTCTGTTGTTGTTGTTGTTATGTGCCGTCGAGTCGGACCCGACCCATGGCGACCCCTCCTTGGGTTTCCGAGGCAGTATCACTGCGGAAGTAGATTGCCCCATCTTCCTTCCGAGATTGGCTTCTAGCACCCATAAATAATGTGCTCCCTTAAACAATCAACTATATGAGACCAAATGGTCAACGTAAGGAGGGGAGGAGAAGCGAGATCAATAGAAACAGAACATACCAAATGGAAATAATGAGAATGCTAACACGTTGTGAAAACTGGAGCTAATGTCACAGAACAACCTGCATAAAAATTCATTTTAAATGAAAAGCCTCCCTGCAGTTGCTACCTCGAATAATTCTAAAACCTTGGCAGCAGCTCCCATCTTGGTGGGGTGGGCAGATTTTTACTCTCAAAACTAAATAGCACCTACCCAGTAAATACCATCAAGTCAATGTCAATGCCCATCAGAGTATTATTTATAAACCTGGACTATCTTGTACCCACATTTTCTCTATGGAATTGCCTAAATATATCTAATCTTACACGGTAGGATTTTAGACCCCAAGTGGTGCTAAAGTAGCCATTTCAGAAGACAGAAGCAATGAATTTTTTATTACGGAAGGAAACAAATCCCAAGACCTTCCTTTACAATAGAAAAACTTCAGGGTATTTAAAGAAGAGAAGGGAAAAATAACTCTATAAGCAAAGTAGAATGGTTATATGTGAGGGCCATGACAGCCAGTGTCCAACAATATAATGCCTAACAACTGATCTCAGAGAAGTCAAGCACAAAGCGGCCAGCAAGCTTATATAGTCTACAATACATATTTTGGTGTTTCAAGTGTTCATAAGAATGTTCTAATAAAATATACACATGTAAAATACTCTGTTTGAATAAATATTCACTCGCATCAAAATAACCCTTCCACAGCTCTTTTTTGCTTTAACCCCCATTCAGACTTACGCTCCAGTCTTTCTTCTCTTGCTTTGAGGGCTCGCTCTCGCTCCTGTAACTGCTGCTCCTTTAGTTTCAACTCACTCACTGCAGGGCTGGAATCTTGCTGCAACTTTTCTGACTCTCCTAATCGTCGCCCTCTTCTCTCGGGATTTTTTCTTTGCTCTTCTGCAACCAAGTCTGCTATCAAAGGGCTCTCAAGAATTTCTTCAACAGAAGGTCGATGGTAATCCTGGGAATAAATGTGCAATGTTACAGCCAGATTTCATATCAGAATGCTCATCCTAAGAGAGGGGTTACATTAAAAGGTGCATATATTTCCAAGACAAAAGAAAGGACTCCTTTTCAGATGAGTCTTAAATATCACAAAAAATAAGTCCATTGGTGGCTTTAACTGCAGGTTCCCGGTCCACAAGATCTTCCAGATTTAACTTACTTTTTCCTCCCTTCAATCTTTTAACCTTCCCAAGGAGGCCCTGAAGTACTTTGGGATATCTTGTGCTGGTCCTTGACAGAGGTCTCTTTTAGGAGAAGGAGCCCCTGGGTGGTGCAAACAGTTAACACACTTGGCTCCTAACTGAAAGACTGGGGGTTCCAGTCTACCCAGAAATGCCTCAGAAGAAAGGCCTGGTGATTTCCCTCCAATGAGAAAACTCTGTGGAGTACAGTTCTACTCAGACACACAGGAGGTCTCCAGATGTCAGAATCAACTTGAAGGTAACTGGTACCGGTTACTTCCTTTGTTTCTCTAAGCTACCTCAAGCAGGATACTTTCTCACTAGCCTTCAGTCTTATTAGTTCATCTGTATCCTTTCATGATCTTATAGCATTTCCTTCCCCTCTTACATCAGCCTGATCCCCAGAACATCTCCCTCTCCAGCCCATGGCCAAATCTTTTCCACATAATCAATCTCTTTATTCAAGCTATTTTCCCTCCACATTTTCTAGACTCCTCTTTTTCTTATCTCTAAACTCTCAGTTAGAGCTAGAGGTGGAATAGGAAAGTCTTGTTTCTGGCCCTTTCCCTTACCACCTACCACTTTAAGGTAGGCAAGGACAGGGGTAATTGAGCATTTTGATCCTTTCTGTAATCTTTTTTTGTTACCAACCATCTGCTAGCAGGGCAGTGAGCAGGAGGAGAAATAAAGAAAAGCACAGAAGGTAGGCTAGCAAGGATGTGCAATCTGTCATATTTATATGTGTTTTCTCTTGTTCTAAGGATCCCTGGTGGCAAAGTGGTTAAAGCACTCTGCCACTAATCAAAAGGCTGGTGCTTTAAACCCATGAGCCACTCTATGGGAGAAAGATGTGGCAGTCCACTTCTGCAAAGATGTGTAGCCTTGGAAACCCTATGGGGCAGTTCTACTCTGTTCTGTAGGGTTGCTATAAGTTGGAATTGATTTGACAAAATGGGTTTGACTTGGTTTTGGTTTTCACTTGTGTTAACAGAATATATTTAGCTAAGGAAATATTTGTAATGTTTCTTCAGTGTCCGTTGCTCTATAAGAGCATATACTCCAAAATTTAACTGAGAGAAATGGACAATATGTAATTTTATACTCTTTACCTTTAAATTTAACATCCTTGTAATAATGTCATTCAATTCATCAGAGTAACGATAAGGAATTCGCCTGAATTTGCCTTCTCTGATCTTCCCAGCCAGTTCTTTCTGGTTGAAAGCTGTAAATGGAGGCCTGAAAAAAAAAAAACAAGAAATTTTAAAAGTGAAAATGTGTAACAGAAACCAAATCAAAAGTACAATTTAAGCTCTAGTTTGGACTTATGCTTCTACTTCTGTGATTCCCCCCTATAGCTAGGTTTCTCAACCTAGCTCTTAACATGTAGGGTCATACACTTTTGTTGTTGTGGCAGGCTGTCCTGTGCATTGCAAGATGTTTAGCACCATCCCTTTACCCACCAGAGACCAGTAGCACTCTCAGCTGTGATAACCAAAGATATCTCAAAAATAAATAAATAAATAAAAACACCAAAAGCAAACTCACTGCTGTCAAGTCAGTTCCAACTCATAGCAACCCCTCCTTGGGTTTCTGAGGCATTATCTCTAGGGAAGTAGATTGCCCAGTCTTCCTGCCGAGGAGTGGCTGGTAGGTTTGAACGACCAGCCTTCTGACATTGTTAAATGTCCCTAACCTGAAGCCCCTAGTTGAGAACCACGGCTCTACAGTATAATTTAGAAGGGGAAAAACAAATGACAAGAAGATAAAAGGGAAAGAATTGAAGCTCCCTCTGCAAACCTCTCCCATGTCTTTACAGCAACTTTAAGTTACCCACCTGACCTCTGTGCTCTCCTTTTAAACTAAGCATCTAATAGGGAAGCATCTAACCAGTCAAGTAGCTTGAAGAAGTCAAGACCCGGCCTCATGGGTTATAGACTTAATTTGTAAATATTTTTAAACCTGTCCATCTACACCCAAGGTACAATTCTTTCAGACTTGAATATGCTTTCATTAGAATGTATGCACAAAAAGCTGAACACAGGGAAAGGGATGAACAATTTAATCTGCAGACTAGGAATTCCTCATCATCATACTTACATTAATGCACACAATTCGTACAGCAAACAACCCAGTGACCAGATATCCGATTTCTCATTGTAGGACATACGATTCATTTGTTCCTTAGGAGGAGAAAAAAGAAGTAAAAGGATTAGGAGTTAATTTTGTTTTAAAATTTATAAAATTACTTGAGACAAAATGGAACCTTAAAGTTTGGTAATATTCACTCAAAAAATATATACTTTATATAAGTTTACATATAAACTATTAATTATATATTTATGATTTATTTAATACTTTCCATATTCAGAATTATGTATTATAACTATAAATATTTTATATCTGTAGCAAAAATTCAGATACAAAAGGCTGACTAAGCTTGTGTGACTCCTTGCATCCCAATAACAAAAGCTGGTACCTTACACTTGAAGGGGAAAAAAAGGCAACAATCTTGTCCTGATACACTTCATCACATACAATTCATTAAATATATATTTATTAAGTATACACTATATATAGTCTAGACACTGGTAATTCAAACATGAGTATGAAAAACCTCTACCTTTAAGATATTCCTAACCTAGAAAATCCATTTTAAAACAGAGAGAATTTCCAGTATAACTGAAGCATCTATCTAGCCTATATTTAAATGGCTAGACATAAATGGCTAATTAGATTCTTTTTTTTTTCCTTAGTGTATCATGTAAATCATGGCAGTAAGTAATAGTCTCACTATTTTAATTGTTTGTCTTTCTTCCACTTATTTCTACTGTTGTCACTGTACAATAGTCTGCCATTGCTGTTATTCTCAACAGATGCACAGAGGCAAGTAACTAAATCTCCAGGAGGCTGATTAGTGTTTTAAAGTCCAACAGGAGAGTTTCATACCATTTTCTACAACCAACACCTCAGGGAAGGCTGAACTGATCTAATTACAAGGGCAGGAAGGAAAGGGAACAAAAGAATTGTGTAGGTGTCAAATTTTTCAAGAACCACCTCTAGATAAATCTCCTTATGTTAAAGGCTTTCTATTTGGAATTTGATCCAATGTGAAAATGGTACTGTTCTGATCATGTCTGACCTTAGTCAAAAACAAAATTGTTAATTTACAAAGTTCTATAGCATAGTGGCTAAGACACTTGCCTGCTAACCAGACGGCTGGCGGTTCAAACCCACCAGCCACTCCTCGGAAGGAAGGTTGGGCAATCCTACTTCTGTAGTGATACTGCCTCGGAAACCCAAGGAGGGGTGGAAACCCAAGGAGGGGTCGCTATGAGTCGGGGCCGACTTGACAGCACATAACAACAACAATACTGTAATCAGATCTGTTAACATAAGTAAAAACGACTTGAAAAACCCTAGAAATGTTTGTTAATTTAAAAAAAAAAAAAAATCAAGCATAAATATCTCTTCATCTTTATCTGCTCAGATTTCATATACTAACATATTAGTGGTATAGCTCTTGATTCAAGTTTTCAGTAACCTACCAGGCAATAACCACAGAGTCACAAACCGTTCTTTCATAACCTTTTACCTGGTAATTTCATTTTGAAAGCTATCCTCCAAGGAAATAACCAAAAAGAAACAAAGAATAATTCCTACAAAAATATGCATAGCAGTGCTCCTTAGAATGATGAGGAATTTTGCAAATAATATATCTAGCCATAGAGGAAGCTGAAATGGAAGTGACTCTGCAGATGCATAAAAGTGAAAGGCAACAAAAGAGAAAAAATTAACACTTTAAACACAAGTTATCATGAGTGAGCCTCTTGAGCCATGAATCTCCATTCATAAGATTCATTTAGAGAATTAGTTTATTAAAATAGAGTCCAAAGCACATGGTAGAATTTCCTCTGCATTGGGTACTTCTGCAGAATCACCATGCTATTGCTGGACATTTGGTCAAAACTCCTTCCAGTACCTTAACAAGAGTAGAGCTCTTACACTGATATTAGGAATCCAATCACAAATTCAACAAATATTCCCATTGGCACCTGATACCTCCTTAGCAAGAAGGGGCTCACCTTGCATCAGATTGTATTGTCTTAGGATTTCTTTGTGTATGGAACTCTTTAATTCTCAATATGATGTGCCTTTTGTTTATTATTTTTTCCTAATGGATAAAGTTAAATGTATGGGAATTATACATTTATAATAGAGTCCAAAATAAAAAGTTAAAAAAAAAAGCTGAGTCCAGGGACCTGCCCAGAGGTTTCAATTCTGGATTTGTTTGGGGCTCAGGAATCTGGACTTTAAACAAGCACTCCAAGTGTGAGCGTTCAGGGCTCGCACTTTAGGAAACAATGCTATTGAAAGTGGGGACAAAGCTTATTTCATCTTCGTAATACTAGCACATGGAGTCACGCAATAAAAGCTTGAATTGAATTGCTGATATAAAAGAGTTTAATAGTCTGGTAGACAGTTTGGAAAAGATAACAGTTTAAAATGAAACAATATTATTCTTAGCAACTGAATATAACTAAAGAAACAAACAAAAATCTCAATTGCCTTGCATTTGAATGCTTAGCCTTAAGACATTAAAGGAACTATCTAAATTCTGTAATACTTACTGGTGACATGTAATATGGTGTACCAACAAATGTTTTTGCAAAACTCGTGTCGTGGTTTAATATTCTAGCTAGTCCAAAGTCTCCAAGCTTGACGTTTTGCTTGCCATCCAGGAAAACATTGGCCGGTTTCAGGTCTCGATGCAGCACAGTGTGGCCACCATCACTTCGTCTGTGACATTCCTTTAGGGCCAGGGTCAACTGAGTCATCACTCGAAGAACAAACTCTTCATCTAAGTATTGTCTGAAACCAAGGTAATTATGCAACTTAAAATTCGGAATAAAATCATTACAAAGAAGGAATGATGTCAATTACTAGGTTTTAAAGTATACAAATGAGAAGATAAATTATTCTTTTGATAATTATGGGTGTGTGGACACTGATTCACCAAGGACTTTCTAAAGTACAGTGGACCCACCTAACATATAGAACACTCTTTCATATTACTAAACAAAGCACTCTCAGATCCTAAAACAAGATGTTTAACCAAAATGAACCTAGACCCATTTCCAGTTCACATTTAAAAGACTGCATTACCTTTCCTTGGTTCCCTTTGTAATTACACTAGCCAGGTCTCCTCCTTCACAATATTCCATTACAATGTACAGTGTTGTGTTGGTACGGTCAATAATTCGATCATAGTAACGAACAATGTTTGGATGTTTCAGTTCCCGAAGCAAATTCACTTCAGAAACAAGCATTTGTTTCTCAGCCTCTGTCATGGAGCCATAGTCAAGTTCTTTCCAAACTAATATCTGAAATAAGAATTAAAGGGTATCAATGAACTCATTATATTCCAAACAAATAATTAAAGTTCTAAAGCTTAAAACATTGCCCTTTTATTAAGTATGTCCTGTTAACAAGGTCATTATCATCTAATTTATTTCAATAAACTTAAGGTGCCCTGCGTTTATTTCATAATCTTTCATTTTTAAATGGTAAATGATGTTATAGGGGGGTAGTATATGAACTTCCCATGCCCTGTCCCCCAGCTCCCTAGCCTAAGATGTTTACTGGGAGTTAAAAAGTTTGTTTAATCAAAGCTAAAGCATAAGAGGGGAAAGTCCAGGGCAATTCCAACTGTCCAAGCTTTCCCAGGAGGGAGAGACCTTAGTAAAGACCCATTCAATCAGCAGCCAGGCTGTTTCCGCAACCACTGTTTCTTTCTGTGAAAGGTACTTGAACAAACTGAATCCAATAATCCTAATAACGGGTATTTAAATGACTTCTGACTGCAAGGCATAAAATTCAGCTTCTGGTGGTCCTGCCCCTTTCTGACACCTGAGACGACTGCTATTAAATACTCTAAAAAAGTAGCTGAGTTAGCTACGTGTCACCCAGGGTGGACTTTGGAGAAATGAAGGAAATGAGAAGGGGAAAAAAGATATATATATACAGATATATATATACACACACATATATACATGCATACATATACACATATATATGTATATATACATATATACACTACACACACACACACACACATATATATATACACATACATACAAAATCTCCCCACTGCCATCGAGTAGATTCCGATTCATAGTGACCCCCATTGGGTTCCCAAGGCTATAGATCTTTACGGAAGCAGACTACCTCATCTTTCTTCCGCAGACCAGCTGGTGGGTTCAAACTACCGACCTTTTGGTTAACAGTCAAATGCCTTACCCACTACATCACCAGAACTCATTATATTTACATATATGTATATAGATACAGGGAGCTCTGGTAGCATAGTGGCTAAAGCACTTGACTGCTAACCAGAAGGCTGGCGGTTCAAACCCACCAGCCACTCCTCGGAAGGAAAGTTGGGCAATCCTACTTCCGTAGTGATGTTGTTGTTGTTGTTGTTATGTGCCGTCGAGTCGGCCCCGACTCATAGCGAGCCCTCCTTGGGTTTCCGAGGCAGTATCACTACGGAAGTAGGATTGCCCAACTTTCCTTCCGAGGAGTGGCTGGTGGGTTTGAACCGCCAGCCGTCTGGTTAGCAGGCAAGTGTCTTAGCCACTATGCTACCAGAGCTCCGTAGTGATACTGCCTCGGAAACCCAAGGAGGGGTCGCTATGAGTCGGGGTCGACTCGACGGCACATAACAACAACAACAACATATAGATACAGATATCCCACCCCTTCGGCGACACAAGACAGACTGTCTGACGCAGACCTAGGGAAGACTTGCTGACTCTTCCGGGTACCCAGCCCTCGAGACCCACAACTCCAAGCCTCTTCCTTTCCGGGCTCAGGGCGCTCGCTCCCGGGAGGTCGAAGCCACAGCAGAAACAGGGACCGGGAAGAAGAGGCCAGTATTCACCTTGCCGTCGCTCCTCCTCCTGATCTTCTGGCAGCGGCCGTAGGAGCCCGTGCCAATGGTGTATAGCACCTCATAGTCCTCGGCCCGGGACGGCATGGCCAGGTCCGCCCCCAGGCTCGTGTTGCCTCCTACAGGTCGCGGAGATGCCGCGCCAGACCCAGAGACCCTCCAGGCAGCAGAGATACTCCGAGGCAGATAGACTGTCTAGCCCAGCCTCCAGCCCCGTTTAACCGTCGCGGGCTCTGACCTCCTAGTCTATTGGCTGTCCGTGGGGTCACTACGACTCTCTGATTGGGTAAGAGGAACACAACACCTCCCTAGGCATCTTGGGAAAAGTGTATAACTAGGCAACCGCGTCCGCGTCAGTGTCGGCGTCGGATTTCAACCTCTGAGGAGAAAGGGGCGGGGAAAAGAAAGCGGCGGCTCGCAGGTCTCCGCAGGTCTAGCCCTCTGGCTGAAATTGCCAAGGTAACCTAGGCACAAGACCTTCTGAAACTCCTTTGCACGCAGTTTCAACCAACTGCCTTCTGACCATTGCACTCTGACTTGTCAAAGTACCCACGCTCCTTTGCACAATGCCCTTCTCTCCCAGTACCCTGAACCTGGTCCCTGAATTCCGGCGTTCTGAAGAAGGTGGAAGCTGAGTGCAAAAATAAAAAAATGCAGTTCCTCACTGAAAGATGCGCGAATTAGTGCTTATTATGATGCAGGAAAGGAGCTTTGGTGGTGTAGTGGTTAAAGCATTTGGCTGCTAACCAGAAGGTCGGAGGTTCAAACCCTCCAGTCACTCTTCGGGAGAAAGATAAGGCAATCTGCTTCTGTAAGGATTTAAAGGCTTGGAAACCCTATGAGGCAGTTCTACTCGGTCCTAAAGGGTGACTATGAGTCAGACTAGATGGCAATGGGCAGTGGGATGATGCAGGACTATGTACGCTAAGCACTCTATAGAAGTGCAGCCAGAATGCTGCTTAGAAGCCAGCGTGGCCAGACTTTTCTCACATAATTTGGTCCTGTTGTCAGAAGGGGCTGTTCCTGGAGAAGGGTATCCATATCATGTTTGGTAAAGTAGACCAAAAACAAAACCAAACACTGCAGTGGAGTCAGATCTGACTCATAGCGACCTCTCCTTGGGTTTCCAAGACAGTATCATTACGGAAGTAGATTGCCCAATCGTCCTTTCAAAGAGTCGCTTGTGGGTTTGAACCGCTACCCTTCTGGTTAGCAGTCAGATGCCTTAGGCACTACGCCACCAGAGATCCCTGGTAAAGTAGAGGGTCAGCGAAAAAGGGAAAGACCCTCAACCAGATGGATTGACACAGTGGCTACAACAACGGGCTGAAGCATAGCAGGGATTGTGAGGATTGCGCAGGACGGGGCAGGGTTTTGTCCTGTTGTGCATAGAGTCTCTATGAGTCGGAGCCCACTGGAAGGTACCTAACGATAAATCTTTAGGGAAGCTGACTACCTTATCTTTCTCCCTCAGAGCAGCTGGTGGGTTAGAACCACCCACCTTTTGGTTATCAGCCAAATGATTTAACCATAACGCCACCAGTGCTCCTTAACTGATGCACCAAAAAAATCTCACTGTCACCGAGTTGACTCTACTCATAGCGACCGCCCCCCTTGGGTTTCCAAGGCGGTAGTGCCTAAAGCATTTGACTGCTAACCAGGAGGCTAGCGGTTCACACCCACCAGCCACTCCTTAGAAGGAAGATTGGGCAATCTACTTCCGTAGAGATATCACCTCGGAAACCCAGGGAGTGGTCGCTATGAGTCGGATCCGACTCCACGGCAGTGAGTTTGGTTATTTTGGTTTATCTCTATAGAAGTAGATTGCCCAGTCTTCCTTCTGGGGAGTAGCTGCTGGGTTTGAACCGCCAGGCTTCTGGTTCACAGTCAAATGCCTTAGCCACTACGCCAGAAAGGTTAAATTATTTGCCTTAGGTTTAATAACCAGGAAAAGAGTTGATGCAAAAACAGTGGATACTCAGTAATCACTTAAGTCTGTTTCAGAGTTCAGTCATCACACCCACAGTAGTCCAGTTGATTCCTGCTCATCATGACCCTGTAGAATAGAATGAACTACCCATAGGTTTTCCAAGGCTGTAAATGGTTGTGGAAGGAGACTGACACATCCTTCTCCTATGGAGCAGTTGGTGGGTTTCAACCACAGGCCTTTTGGTTAGCAGCCAAGCACTATTAACCACTGTGCCACCAGGACTCCTTGCAGGCATCATAGAATATATTTCTTAACATCAGCTTTGGAGGCCTGTTTCATATGCATGGAGATGTGTACAAAACATCAGAGAAGAATATGGAAGTCCCTGATGTTTTTGAATACATAGGAGAATATGGAGGAGCTCCGGTAGCATAGTGCCTAAGGCACTTGACTGCTAACCAGAAGGCTGGCGGTTCAAACCCACCAGTCACTCTTCGGAAGGAAGGTTGGGAAATCTACTTTCATAGTGATACCGCCTGGGAAACCCAAGGAGGGGTTGTTATGAGTCAGGGCCGACTCAATGGCACATAACAACAACAACAAGGCAGAGACGGGGTACCTGGGAGGTGCAAACAGTTAATGTACTTAGTTGACTACTAACTGAAAGGTTGGAAGTTCAAGTACCCAGAAGAGACTCATAAAAAAAGGTCTTGCTATCTACTTTTGAAAACTAAGCCATTAAAAATTTTACGGAGCACAGTTCCACTCTGACACATTCTGAAGTCACCATAAGATGACATCTACTAGCCAGTAACTGGTGAGTTAGTTGAAGGCAGGCATGGTCAGGTTTCTAGACTTGTTGGGGGGGGAGGGGTTGTCTAAATCTAATCAATAAGTTAGAGTTAAAAGATTTTATTAGGTGAAAACACTGTTCTTGAACAGGGGACACCCCTCCTAAGTGATGAGCTGGTCCCATTAGATGAGCTTATATACAGTACAGACTGTTAGTGGATCTCCTAAAGGGGACATTTAAAGTGATTGCTTATCATTCACTTAATTGGCAGGAGGTGGGCTGATTGGTTTATGAAGTTTGTGTGTGAGCATTCTATAGGGTAATTATGACTTACCTAATTATTTAAACTTTTCCCAGAACTGTCTTTATCATGAGTTTTTAGTTTTTGTGCAATGTTGAGTTAAATTTAAATGGGGAGAATTTTTTTAGTAGAAAAGATACCAAATAGGTTATCTAAAGTGCTGAAAACAGTTAATTTATAATCCTTCATTTTTCTCCAGTTTGGTGGTTGCTTGAACAGAGCCTCTTTTGAGCACTCACAGAAATCAACATTTTCAGCTCATTCTGAGAAAAGTAGATCAGTCCCATTTTTACCTGTGAGAGGTGACAAGTCCTGGCCTTCATCCAGGACTGCACAGAGATATGTGTGCATCATCAGGAAACTAATAATTTGGCAATTATAAATAGGTCAGTTTCCTTTAAATATCTGTTCAGAGTAAGGTTTAAAATAGCTTGACTTTATATTAATAAGATTATAAAGCTCTTTAGAATAAACTACTGTATAAGGAATTTATTATATGCACTGAATATAATATAATTAGAATTTCAAGCCAAGAGAATTTTTGAAATTAATGTTTGAGGACAATGTATTACCTTAAGGGAATAGGACCAATTTAGAATTTACCAGTTATGTAAGGAGCTACAAGTGGTTTGGTTAATTGACATCATATATATATAAATATATATATATAATTTCAGTGCCTCTTATAGATTGGCACCTGTTGTGGATTGAATTGCACTCCTCAAAAACTTATGTTGTAAATCCTAACCCCTAAGAAGTAGATGTCCACCACTCATCTGTCAGAATAGCCAGACTTCTCACCTACTTTGTTTGGTCATGTGGTCAGAAGGGACCATTTTCTGCAGAAGGATATCACAAAGTAGAGGGGCAGCAAAAAAAGGGAAAACCCTCAACAAGATGGATTGACACAGTGGCTGCAATGACTGTGAAGATAGTCCACGACTGGGCAGTGTTTCGTTCTGTTGTACATAGGGTCACTATGAGTTGGAGCTGACTCAATGGCACCTAAAAACAACAATAATAACATAAAGTAGACATAAATCCCTTGGGAATAAGATTTTCTTTGTTATGGTAATGCAGTCATATAGGTGTAGGATGTGTCTTAAGCCAATCACTTCTGAGATATGAAAGAACAGGATTTGCATAGAAGAAAGCAGACACAGGGGAAAGGCCAACGTTATCTGAAGATGACAGAAGTCAGACAATGTACAAGCCCAGGAATTCCAAACACGGCCAGTTAGAGAAGCTGAGACAAGGATTTTTTTCCCCAGAGAAGACAGGGAAAGAGACTTCCCTTAGGGTTGGTGCCCTGAATTTGGACTTCTGGCCTCCTTAAACTGTGAGAAAATAAATTTCTACTGATTAAAGCCACACACTTGTGGTACTTCTGTTACAGCAGCACTAAGGAACTAAGAGAGCACCCACAGAGCTCCCTGACTGGCCTGTCCCAAGCCCAGCCCTATACCTTATCTCTGACCACTCTTCTGTTCTTATTATTTGCCCCCAAACCCCAAACCCAGTGAATTGTCTCACCTTCCCAGCACCATCACCCCTCTGTACCTGTTATTCCATTTGTCTGGAATACTGTCTGTTTTGTCCTCTAGTGCTGCCATAACAGAAATACCACAGTGGGTGACTTTCACAAACAGGGATTTATTTTCTTATAGTTTAGGAGACTAGAAGTCCGAGTTCAAAGTGCTAGCTCTAGGGGATAGGTGAAAGCCACTCAACCTTGGACTTCAGCTCTGCCTCTTGCTCCTGGCCCACTGAAGCTGGAGGCTTCTCTTAACTCAGACAGCTGTTGACTGCTGAGGCTGACAAACCCAAGGTCAACAAGTAAAATGGCACAGCCGCAGGATTATTAAGCAAAACGGTAGGCCACAAGTTCAAGTCCAGAACACAGTCCTAAGATCAGCAGGCAACATGACAGGCTGCTGAATGAAGACTCGGCTAAGTGCGAGATCCAAGCATGCCAAAAAGCTCAAGACCTTTTTCAAAGTTTCTCTTTATGTACTGGAAGCAGACCACATCCCTAAGGCAGCTACTCAACTGCTCATAGCAGATTCCACCATGGAGTTGATCACTAGTCTCATCATGGGGAATCACTACATCCAGCTGCCTGGCCACTCAAAAACAGGCCCAACCAAGTTGACACATAACCTTAATTACCACACTGTCCAATCCACTCCCTTATCTACTTCCTCTTGATTATGTCTGTCCAGAGGACAAAATTTGTCTTTCAAAATTCAATTCCAACATCCTCTCCTCTACTCTGTGAAGCTTTCTCTAGCACACTGCCATTGTTGTTAGCTGCCATTGAGTCAGATCCTGGCTAACCCCCTGCACAATGGACCATTGTAATCCACTGGAATTTCATTGGCTGATTTTCAGAAGCACATCACCAGGTTTTCTTCCTAGTCCATCTTAGTCTGGAAGGTCCACTGAAACCTGTTCAGCATCACATCAACACAAGCTTTCACTGACACACAGGTAGTGGCTGTGCATGAGGTGCATTGGCCAGGAATAGAACACAGGCCTCCCACATGGAAGGCAAGGATTCTGCTACTGAACCACCGCTGCCCCTCTCTCTGGCACACTGGAACAGGCAATTTGTCCATCTACAGTGTTCACTTTGTCAACACTTACCTTATTATTTATTATTATTTGTTTATGTACATCCCACAATAGCACCACCCCAAGCTCCTTGTACTCAGCTTAAGTCCTGTTGTAGAGGCGGTGCTCAACTGATTTTTGTTAACGGAATATTTAAGAAAGCAGTTGTAAAAGAAAATGCCCCCCTCCTTTACACTTAACCCTTACCCTTCACAGAAACTAGAAATTCATGATAAAGACCATCTGAGAAGAGTTTAAATAGTTAGATAAGCCATAACTAGTCTTTAGAATTCAGACTCACAAACTTCAAACACAAATCCAAGCTGCTTCCTGCTTATTAATGAATGACAGCCAATCATTTTAAATTTCTTCTTTAGGAAATCTACAAACTATATATAAATGGATCAAAATTGTAACAGGATGAGCTCATCTCTTAGGAGGGGTGCTTTCTGTTCAGGAACACTTTTTCTGCTCAGTAAAATATTTTAACTCTAATTAACTTATTGATCAGGTTTTTTCCTTTGAACATAGCTTATAAATAATCATACAAGGATATGGAGCAAGCCCACAAATACTACTCAGTTTACAAGTGCTCCCAGATCTATGGTAGAGGCAAAATATCTAGGAAGAAGCCATTCCAGGAGTGCAGAGAATGGCTCTTGGTGTATGTATTCATTCAACATTTACTGAGCACTTACTATGTGCCAGGTATAACAATAGCACTGATGTGCCAGGTGTTCATGAACAAAGAGACAGTGGAGCCATATGCACAGTGATTAAGAGTGACATGGGCATGGCATGATGTTATAGATTAAATTGTGTTCCCCAAAATGTGTTGGAATCCTAACCTATATATCTATGGAGGTAATCTCATTTGAGAATAGGGTTTTGTTATCTTAATATGGCCATATTAGTGGTGTGTATGAAATCTAATCACTTCTGAATTATAAAAAGTTATAAGTTAAAGCCTTCCTCTGTAGCCAATAAAAGGAGGTCTGTTTGGTACTGTGGTTAAAGCACTGGGCTGCTAACCAAAAGGTCAGCAGTGTGAACCCACCAGGTGCTCCACATGAGAAAGATGAAGCAGTCTGTTTCCATAAAGATCTACAGCCTTGGAAACTCTATGGGGCAGTTCTACTTTGTCCTTCTAGGGTCAGTATGAGTTGGAATGGACCTGGTGGTAGTGTTGGGTTTTTTTAGAGTCAGTGCCTGGAATTCAGACTTCTGGCCTCCTAAATAGTGAGAAAACAAATTTCTGATCTTTAAAGCCATTCACTTGTATTTGTGGTATTAGATAGATGACAAACCCTAACAAGCAGCACAGTTAGCCCACATCACTGGTGGGGGTGAGGAGCAGGACAGCTGGCAGAGAACACTAGGGACTAGAGCAGGAAGAGCTACTCTTGGCTGAAGTGTGTGGAAGTCAATCAAGAAGAGTGGGATCCCCTGTTCTCATCCTTCTCTCTCATCTTCATATTCTATCCATCTTTTAAGACTCAGCTCGTGCCCAATTTCCCTCTGAAATTTCCCATCTACCTTCAATCCACTAAGGAGCACAGTGCCTAAGGCATCTGACTAGTAAACTAACCAGAAGATTGGTGGTTCAAAGCCACCAACCATTCTGCAAAAGCAAAAAAAAAAAAACAAAAAACAAACCTCACTGTTGTCAAGTTGATTTGACTCATAGTGACCCCTCCTTGGGTTTCCAAGGTGGTATCACTACAGAAGTAGATTGCCCAATCTTCCT
>NW_006921600.1:12710455-12713132 GCF_000298275.1 Orycteropus afer afer | reverse complement strand
GCCCAATCTTCCTTCTGAGGAGTGGCTGGTGGGTTTGAACTGCCAGCCTTCTGGTTGGCAGTCAAATGCCTTAGGCACTATGCCACCAGAGCTCCCCAGGACTGGGCAATCTACTTCCATAAAGATTTACCACCTTGGAAACCCAGTGAGGGTCGCTATGAGTCAGAATCAACTCAACAGCAGCGGGGTTGGTTTGGTTTTTGGTTTTCAACTTATTGTGATATCAAAGGAGAGTAATTGTGCTTCTTATCTAGAATTTGCTCTATATTAATCTATGTTAAGGAGCCCTGGTAGTGAAGTGCCTAAGGCATTTGGCACCAGCCACTCCGTGGAAGGAAGATGAGGAAATCTACTTCTGTAAAGATTTACTGCCTCGGAAACCCAAAGAGGGTTGTTATGAGTCGTAATCAACTTGATGGCAGTGGGTTTGTTGTTTTGGTTTAGTCTATGCTAATTTCTCATATGTATGTAGCTTATCTAACCTATTAACTTGAAAACTGATCCTTCAACAAATATAAATTGAGGTCATGCCAGGTGCCAGGTGCCAGGTGCCAAGAGACAGGTCTGGTCTCTTCTATAGAAAGTAGTCCTGAAGGTGAGGGAGATAGCCTTAACAGAAGCAAACAGGGAAATCCAACCACTAGAAATTGGTAAGAGTTGATAAGAAAAGAAGCAAGAGACAGGGACAGAAAATAAGATTTTCTAAGCAAAGAACTAAGAGATAGGACTCAAACTTCTTTATAACCACTTCCCCAACACCTAAGGTCTAAGGTCACTGTCTTCACACTTTTCTTGCTAAGTTTGCCCATGTTGTCAGTTTTTATTTAAATTTGGACAAGTCTCAAGATTGCACTGAACCCTTTATTTGCATTATGTCTGATGTTTTCTGCCCACAAGTGCATGATAGGTGTCCCTGGAGATCTTGACAAATTTTTGTTGTTGTTCGTTTGTTTTGGTTTTTTTTTTAATATATTTGCAGCATATATAAATATGTAGGTAGAAATATCCTCTGTCAAACTTCTATGTATACATGGATGTAGTATCATTTGCCTTCTGATGCATGTTTAGCTTGAGTGTCTATCTGTGTATCCACTCATGGAATATTGTTATTACCGTTATTGCAGGATTGTGTATGTAATAATATTTACCATTGTTGCCTTTAACTTTTGGCTTTACCAAAGTCTTCCTCTGCTTTGATAATTTTGTGCTGACCTCCCCCTTATTGCATATTGTCTTTCCCTTCACCCAAGTTAATATATATCTACCCTTTAAGTAGTGATTTGCCTTCCCTTCCCCTCCCACTGCTGGCAACCTTCCAAAAGAATGTTTCTTTCTATGTGTCAAGTTTTTCTTGACTTTTTTCAGTAGTGATCTCATATAATGTTTGTATGTGATTGACTAATTTCACTGATCATAATGTACTCTTGGTGCATCCATGTTATGAGGAATTTCTCATATTCATGGTCATTGTTTAACATTGCACAGTATTCCATTGTGTGCTGTACCATAGTTTGTTTATCCATTCATCTATTGATGGGCACTTAGGTTGTTTCCATCTTTTTGCTATTATGAATAATGCTACAATGAGCATGGGTGTGCATGTATCTCTATGTGTCATGGCTCTTGTTGTCTAGGATATATGCATAGTAGTGGGATTGCTGGATCAAATGGTATTTTTTGTCTAACTTTTTAAGGGAGCACCATGCTGTTTTACACAGTGGTTGTACCATTTTACTGTCCCACCAGCAGTGTACAAGAGTTTCAGTGTCTCCATATCCTAGACAGCATTTGCTGTTTTCTGATATTTTTTAAAAATCTTTGCTATTAATGCTGGAATGAGATATCTCATTGTTGTTTTGATTTGCATTTCTCTAATGGCTATTGATCACAAACATTTCTTCATGTACTTGTTAGCTGTCTGAATGTCTTCATTGGAGAGATTAATTTTTGAGTAGAAACTACTAAGGAGACTAATGGGCTTCTCAAGCTTGTTGCTGTTGTTGTTAGCTGCCATTGAGTTGGTCCCCAACTCCTGGCGACTCCATGCACAGCAGAATGAAATGCCGCTCAGTCCTGTGCCATCCCCATGATCAACTGCAGATTGGACCATTGTGATCCACAGGGTTTTCACTGACTGATTTTAGAAAGCAGATTGCCAGGCTTTTCCTCCTAGTCTGTTCTCATCTGGAAGCTCCATGGAAACCTGTTTGGCATCATAGTAACACATAAGCCTCCAATGACATACTAGTAGTGTTTGTGTAGGAGTAGTCCAAAATCAAGCTCCTGATCTTTTCCCCACATTTGTTCTATTTGACTAAGCATATGGCATGTAAGGAGCTCTGGTGGCATAGTGCCTAAGGCATTTGACTGCTAACCAGAGGGTTGGTGTTCAAACCAACCAGCCACTCCTCAGAAGGAAGACTAAGCAATCTACTTCTGTAGAGATACTGCCTCAGAAACCCAAGGAGGGGTCACTATGAGTTGGAATCAACTTGACGGCAGTGAGTTTGGTTTGGTTTATGACTATGTATATGCTGAAAGTGAAGAGGATTTTAAGCACTTACTGAAGATCTGAGATGACAGCTGTGTTAGACTGGGTTCTCTAGAGAAACAAAACCAATAAAGCATATATATATATATATAAATTTATCTTAGGAAAATGGCTCACACACTTATA
>NW_006921600.1:12706173-12710195 GCF_000298275.1 Orycteropus afer afer | reverse complement strand
TAGTAGAAGCAGGTCAAATCCCTAGGGAAACTCCCTTTCAACAGATTGCCTGCTCAAAACATAATCATCTGATCCCATCATGGGAATAACCACATCACAACAGCTTAAACCACACAGAATTGTGGTCCAGCCAAGTTGACACACAGCTCCAACTATCACAACAGCCTTCTATGTGGACTACATCTCAACATAAAGAAAACAAAAACCTCACAATTAGACCAATAAACAACATCATGATAAACAGAGAAAATATTGAAGTTGTTAAGGATTTTATTTTACTTGGATTAAGAATCAATGTCCTAAAGCAGCAATGAAGAAATCAAATGGCATGGCCATCTAAGATATAAGTATTGGTCTCTCCCTGTCTAGAGGAAAGGAAAGTGAAGAAAACCAAATATTCAAGGGACCAATTAGTCCAAAGGATTAAAGGACCACATGAACCACAGCCTACCCAAACCTGAGACCAGAACTAGATGGTGCCTGGCTACCACTACTGATCACTCTGACTGGGACCACAACAGAGTCCTGGACAGAGTGGAAGAAAAGTGTAGAATAAAAATAAAATTCACAAAAAAGACCAGACTTACTGATCTGACAGAGAATGGAGGAACCCCTGAGACTGTGGCTCTAAGGCACCCTTCTGACCTGGAACTGAAGCTATTCCCAGAGACCACCTTTCAGCCAAACACTAGATAGCTCCATAAAATAAACAACAACTCCTGAGAGGAAGATGATTCTTAGAAAAATCAGTTATATAAGATTAAAACGACAACATTTCTCCAGAAGTAAAGACAAGAAGGCAGGAAGGGATAGAAAATCCAGATGAAAGGACATGAGGAACCCGGGGCAGAAGTGGAGAGAGTGTTAATACATTGTAGAGAATATAACCAATGTGATGGAACACTTTATGTACAATCTATTGAATAGGAAACTAATTTGCTCTGTAAATGTTCACATAATTTAAAGAAAGACAGAAGAAGAAGGAGGAAGAGGAGAAAAGGAAGAAGGAGAAATCAAATGATGCATTGCATTGGGCAAATCTACTGCAGACCTCTTTAGAATCTTAAAAAGCAAAGATGTCATTTTGATTACTTAAATGTGCCATGGTATTTTCAATCACCTCATATGCATATGAAAAGTAGATAAAGAAAAAGGAAGATGGGAGAAGAATTGACTCATTTGAATTATGGTGTTGTCAAAGAATATGGACTATATCATGGATTGCCAGAATAAAGAACAAATATTTCTTGGAGGAAGTACAGCCAGAATGCTCCTTAAAAGCAAAGATGAGAAGGAGTTCCGGTAAGATGGCAGAATAGGCAGAAAGACTGCACAGACCCTCTTCAACAAAGAAAAAGTGAACCAATTAACACAGATACAGAAGATAATCCTGGACCCCTGAGCTTTGAAGGGAAGGATATAGAAGTGGACTAAACTCCAACTAACAGAAGATTTGCATGAAAATACCAAAAAAGGAGACATACGAAGCTGCGGTCTGGCAGTGATCTTGACGGCACAGACAGCTTGGATATTGAGTGGTGGTAGGACCTAAGAATTAACCTAAAAATCAGCCCTGCTAGCAAGGGACTGCATGGAGGACTGCTCTGGAGGTTGGAGAATAAAAGGGGAAGCAGCGAAGAGAAAGGCGGGCTGACCTGTGGACTTTTGCCTGTCCGGAGGGCACAGCCATTTTGAATGTTTACAAGCGGATTGACCATTATCGATATTTAAAGCGACAGCATTCTCCCAGACTCCAGAGGTTTAAGAATAGGCTCCACTTGCTGAGAACTGCAAAGACATCCTGGACTCCAGGACTACTGAAAAAGTGCGACATTCCCCTTGTTATTCTTAAATCTCACATCCTCTTGGTGAATGGAGGTGCAGACATCCTTTACTCCCACCCACCTTCTAGGCTGACAGGAATCCCATCCTAGTCTATGTGCTCAGACAGAGCCCTGCCCCACCCTGTCTGGATTTTTTTTTTAAGTTTGTTTGTTTTTGTCTGTTTTAAAATTACTGCTATTATTATTACTTTTGTCCTTTTTTATTATCATTCTTTATTCTTCCCTTCCCAGGTTCTAGTTTTCAGCTTTTTTTCTTTTCTCTGTTCCTGGTCATTTTTTTTTTTTCTTTCTTTCTTTCTTTTGGGTAACCCTGTTCTTTATTTTTCTTTTGGCATTTTTCTAATTTTTTATTCATTATTTTCCTTCTCTACTTTTTTTCTCTTATTGTCCTCTCCCTAGATATTGCAGTGCTTTTGTTTTGTTTTTTCCTTTTCTCTTTTTTTGGTTACTGTTCCTGTTGATTACATGGTATGTTTTTTGTCCTTTTGCTTTTACCTTTTTGATGGTTATTCAATTGTCATTTTTGTCTAACTGAGTGGGAGACAACAACAGTCCCCATATGACACAACTACACCCACACATCCTGCAGCTTCACTTACTGAGAGTCACCACCTCTTTGTCCACCAACGGGCCTACAATAAACAACCACCAAGAAGAGCCTGATTCACCCTTACCTGCTCTTCACAAACAGTTAACAGAGATCTCAACAATGTCACAATGTCTTGGAGACAACAGACCAACACAGTCCACACAAAGGAGCAAGATAAAGAGGAAGAAACAAGGGAGCAGGATACAGACCCAGAACACATCCCTGAGGAAGATGGAGCATTGGAACTCTCTGATAAGGAATTCAAAAGAATTATATTTAGGTATCTTCAAAGGATTGAGAGACAGGTCAAGGAAAACACAGACAAAACTGTAGAAGAATTTTGGAAGAAAATACAAGGACAAAATGACAAAATAAATGAAAAGTTAGAAATGATTCTAAATCTACAGATAGAAATCCAGAAGATTAATACTAAATTGTCAGAAATAGATAACACATTGAAAGGGCAAAGGAATAGAATTGATGCAATGGAAGACAGGATTAATGAGATTGAAGACAAATACCTGAACACCTCTTTGGAAAGGGATGAATCAGAAAAAAGATCAAAACAAAATGAAGAAAGCCTAAGGATCATGTGGGATACCATCAAAAGAAATAACATACATGTCCTTGGAATTCCAGAACAGGAAGAGAAAAATGAAACCACTGAGAAAATTGTCCAAGATTTGTTGGAAGAGAACTTCCCTAATATGATGAAAGATGAGAATATATCCAATCAGGAAGTCCAATGAACCCCAAATAGGATAGACCCCAAAAGAAAATCACCAAAGCATATTATCAGCAAACTCATCAAAACCAAAGACAAAGAAAGAATCCTGAAAGGGAGAATTTCTGGTAAGATGGAAGAATAGGCAGACAAGTGACACAGACCCTCTTCAACAAAGAAAAGAAAAACCAATTGACAAAAGATAATCCTGGAGCCCTGAGAACCCAGAGAAAGTACAGAAACTATACAGAAGTGGATTAGGCACCAACTAGTGGAAAAACCTCAACAAAAACAGTGAGTCCATAGAAGGTCGGAGCTGTGGACTGTCAGCTTCTCTGACAAGACTAACAGCCTGAATATTTCCAAGTGGTGTTGGGACCTGAGAATTGACCTAAAGATCAGTCCTGGTAACCAACGGCTGCAGGGACAACTGCTCTGGTGGCCTGTGACTAGGAAGGGAAGCACCAAGGAGGGACACAACCTGAGCTGTGGACTTTCTGCTGTCCGGAGGGTGCAGCCATTTTGATTGTTTACATGTGGCAGCCATTTTGGATATTTAAAGTGACCGAGGGTGTAGGCATTTTGAATGTTTACAAGTGACGGGCATTTGGGATATTTAAAGTGACTGAGGGTGCAGCCATTTTTAATGTTTACGAGTGGCAACCATTTTGGATGTTAAAGTGGTAGCATTCTCATTCAGATTCCAGGGACCTAAGAACAGGCTCTGTTTGCCAGGGTTGGCAATGACATATGAGAGGCTGACAAATGAGAGGAGACAGGTGGTGAGTATATAAGTGCTGTCAACTAGTGAATAGAGGAGCACAGCACAGTACCCTGCTTGTATAGATAACATACAAACAAAACA
>NW_006921600.1:12695778-12703743 GCF_000298275.1 Orycteropus afer afer | reverse complement strand
TCCCTCAAATATGATGGTGAAAATAAGAGATTTCCAGATAAGCAGAAACTAATGGAATTTGTTAAAACCAGACCAACCTTACAAGAGATACTAAAGAGAGTTCTTTGAACAGAGAACCAAAAATAGCAAACAACAACCGACCATTAATACACAAAATGACATAGCCCAGAAACCACAGCTATGGACATATCCGAAGTGAAATAAGCTTACAAGATTGTAAACAGGGAACCAGAGACATCAATTGGCAAGTGAGGACAACTACAAACCAAAAAGAGGAAAAATACCATGTAGTTACAGAACTTCTAAATGGTGAGGAAGTCAAGAGAGTTGCAAGATAGAATGGACTATTCCAAACTCAGGGGGAAATTATAAATCACAGGGTAACCTTAAAGAAATATGATAAACCTTCACATCACAATAAAAAGCAAAGGTGACAAGACTTCAGTCTCACTTACTTTGAACTTGTCATCAGAATGGACCAATATCTGGAGAGGGAAATCATGCTTGGTAAAGTAAAGGGTTAGCAAAAAAAAAAAAAGAAAGAAAGAAAGAAGCAGACCCTCAAGGAGATAGATTGACACAGTGGCTGCAACAACGGGTTTAAACATACCTACGATTGTGAGGATGGCACAGGACCTGGCAGTGTTTCATTCTGTTTTACCTAAGACCACCATGAATTGGAGCTGACTTGCAACTAACAAGAACAACATGATTTTGTTGTTTGCTTTGTTCACTGCAGTATCCCCAGTACCTAGAACACGCCTGGAACATATTGTTGTTGTTGTTATGGGCTCAGTATTTGTCCAATGGATGAATGAATGAACCAAGCCTTACCTCATTTCTCTCTGCTCCCTTTTTATGTTACATTAAAGACCCACTAGAGGGCTGTACATTACTGTATTATAAGCAAGGAGTCAGTTCAGCTGTGCTAGAGCCACCTGCAGCAACTGGTCCTTACAGGAAACCCTGAGATTTGCATATTGAGACTTTATGATCTCAGACAAGTTTTGTGCCTAAGTCTTTCTTTCCAGTTACTTAGAACAATTCAGAGTCAGAGACAGGGAAATTTGTTAATGTGCTTTAATAATTATATCTAGAAAGAAAAAAGGTGAGATTGTTTGTAACAATCAAAAGCTAAAAGAATGAGATGTTATGAAGATGGGTCCTACTAGTTGTACACCATTTGATATAAACAAAAATACAAGATGGCAACTAAGAGACAATTTTGGTTTAAATGGCAGGCAGCTGATGAAAGAATGCAATAAGAAGAAATTTATCTTTGAAACCAAACAATGTATAATTCTGAGGGTCACCACATTTTTAGAAGAGATTTTGACAAACTTGCATCCAAGGGCACAAATTAAGGGAAGGCAGATTTGAATTCAGATAATGATGGACTTTCAGACAAGGAGAGCCATTGGAATACAGCTCCTGAGTGATCATGGACTTCCAGAATCTGGACGGCCACTTGTCAGTACAGAGCTTCCATGCTTTGGCGGGAAGGCCATCCAGCCCTACCTCTTGGCCTTTGCCCATGCTGTTCCCTCTATAATTTTTTAAACAGCTTTCTAAGAAAAACCAAACTCACTGCCATCAAGTCAGATCTGACTCACAGCTACCCTTCCTTGGGTTTCTGACGCAGTATCTCTACAGAAGTAGATTTAGATTGCCCACCCAGTCTTCCTTCTGAGGAGTGGCTGATGGGTTTGAACTGCCAGCTTTCTGATTAGCAGTCAAATGCGTTAGGCACCACGCTACCAGAGCTCCATAAACTGCTTTATTAAGATATAATTCACATATCATATAATTCACCCACTTAAAGTGCACAATTCAATGGCTTTTTATATAGTCACAGAATTATGCAACCATCATCACAATCAATTTTAGAGCATTTTTACCCTAAAAAGAAATGTCTCATCCATTAGCCATTATTCTCCCAATTACCCCTTGTCCCCTACCTCCACTCTACCCTAGCTAGGCAACCTCTAATCTGCTTTCTATGAATTTGTCTATTTTGGATATTTTATATAAATGGAATCACACCGTATGTGGTCTGTCTTCTTTCACTGAGCATAATGTTCTCAATGTTCATCCATGCAGTAGCATGTATTAGTACTTCATTCCTTTTTTATTACTGAATAATATTCCATTACATAGATATACCACATTTTATTGATCCATTCATCAGTTTACAGACATTTGGGTTGTTTCCATTTATTGGCTATTATGAATAATGCTGCTATGAACATTCATTTCTGTGTGGACATATGCTTTCGTTTCCCTTGGGTATATACTTAGGAGTGGGACTGCTGGATTTAATGGTAACCAAGCACTTGACTGCTAACCAGAAGGCTGGCGGTTCAAACCCACTGGCCACTCCTCGGAAGGAAGGTTGGGCAATCCTACTTCCGTAGTGATACTGCCTCGAAAACCCAAGGAGGGGTCGCTATGAGTCGGGGCCGACTCGATGGCACATAACAACAACAACAACTATGTTTAGTTGTTTGAGGAAACACTAGACTTTATTCCAAAGAGGTTGCACCATTTTATATTCCCACCAGCAGTGTATGAGGGTTTCAGTTTTTCCACATTCTTGCCAATACTTGTTATTGCCTTTTATATCATAGCCATCCTGGTGGATGTGAAGTGGTATCTTATTATGGTTTGTGTGTGTGTCTGTATGTGTTTAATAATTTATTTTGTCTTGTTATTGTTGAGAATATACACAGAAAAATATACACTTATTCAAGTTTCTATGTGTACATTTAAGTGACATTGATTATTCTTCAAGTTATGCAACATTCTCAGCCTCCTTTTCTGAGTTGTTCCTCACCCATTAACCTAAACTCACTGTCTCCTAAGGTGCCTATATAATCTTCCCAAATTGTTGTTGTCAGTTTTATCCTGTATAGATAGATCTTAAAAAAGTGTAATGCTCAAGGCAGATGTTATTGACTAGTTAAACTAAACTATTATTTGGTTCTAAGAAGGCTTCATGGGTTTAAGATTTCAGGGGTTTTTGGTTTAAGGTTTAAAAATTATTTTAGGGTAACAGTTTTGTAGGTTCATTCACCTTCATGGTTCCAGAAAGTCCATGAGAATTTGAAATTCTGTTCTGGATTTCCCCCCTTTGGTCAGGATTCTTTTATAGAATCTTTGATCAAAATATTCAGTAATAGAAGCCAGATACTATCCAGTTCTTCTGGCCTCATGGCAAAGGAGGTAGTTGTTCATGGAAGCAATTAGCCACACATTCCATTTCCTCCTCCCATTCCTGACTCTCTTTTTTGCTCCTGGCAAATAGAGACCAATTGCCTTGAATGGCTGCTTACAAGCTTTTGACATGCCCCTCCACCATACAATGAACTAGGAGGTAGGACAGACACACTAAACATGTTATTAGGCCAATTAGTTGGAAGGTCCCATGAAACTATGACCTAAACCTCTGTCATGGGTTGAATTGTGTCCCCAAAAATTACATGTCAGCTTGACTGGGCCATGATTATCAGTGGTTTCACAATTAAGTAATGATGCAATCTGGCAGTTATATAATCATGTAATCCTCCCTCATGATGTGATATGATATGATCAGCTAATCAGTTGTAAGGGGATTAGCATGGGGTACAACACCCTTACTTAAGTCACAGCCACGAGCAAATGTACTGGGAGTTTCCCTGGGATAGGACCTGCATCACCTTTTATCTTACACGAGATAAAAGGAGAGAGAATGGAGCAAAAGAGGGACCTACTATCACAAAGAAAAAGAGCCGGGAGTGAACTGTGTCCTTTGGACCCAGGATCCCTGTGCTGAGAAAGGCCCACGTGCAGGGGAAAATTGAGGCCAAGACACATGAAATGCCAGGCCCACAAATGGAGAGGAGGACTTTCCCCCAGACCCAGGAGACAGAGAGAAATAGCCTTCCTCTAGAGCTGGCACACTGAACTGAATTCTGACTTCTAACCTCCTAAACTGTGATAGAATAAATTTCTCTTTGTTAAAGCCATCATCTCTCTCTCTCTCTCTCTCTCTCTCTCTTTTTTTTTTTTTTTGGTCATTGTAACTATATCTATTGTACCTTTCCTACTAATTCAACTTTTTATAGGTATACAATTTATTGACAGCAATTATAAGAATTGGTTATTCAGTCAACCCCCTAATCATGTGATTTTTCCATCATTGTAAACTAAAACTCAGCTCATTGTGATTTTGATTTTCATTTTCCTAATGGCATCTTTTCTTGTCCTTATTGACCACTTCTATATATTTTTTGGAGAAATGTCTATTTGAATCTTTGTCCAATTTTTAATGGGGTTATTAAAATTAAATATTTAATGGGGTCTTTTTATGATTGAGTTATAACAAGTCCCTTATCAGATACATGATTTGTAAACATTTTCTCAACGTCTGTGGGTTGTACTTTTACTTTCTTGATGCTTTTGAAGCACAAAATTTTAATTTTGACAATGACCAAATTAAAATTATCTTATCTATTTTTTATTTTGGTGTCATGTATAGAAAACCAAGATCGCAAAAATTTACAATTATGTTTTATTATGTTTTATTCTAAGAGCTTCTGTTGTGTTAACTCTTACATTTAAATCTTTGAGTCATTTTGAGTTAATTTTGTATAGCGTGTGATGTAGGGATCTAATGTCATTCTTTGGTATGCTGATATCTGAACCTTGTAAAGATTTTGTCGTTTTATAATTTTTATTGCTATAGCACAAGCTTCCTGAATGTCTTCATTCTTGAAGGTTTCTATTCAGTAGGACTCCAAGCTTTTCATTTCCCTGAAGCTTTGAGATCATATCCACAAGGAGTGGTAACATACATTTGTCCCTGAGCTGGGCAGAATAAGCCAAGGAGAGCAATTGCTAGTTTCCATCTTAACAACTAAGTAGGATTTTTCACTTTGCAAAAGTAGCCACTGATGCAGTAGTCTGATGCTGCATCAGGAACTCTGAGGAAATGGAGGAAACATTGGGAGTGATCTGGAGGGATGGAAGAGCAAAAACCAAACACCAAAATAAATGTTGAGCTTATGGATGAACTCCTTAATTTTCAGTCTAAGCCATAAATAATCAGGTGAAGAACATCAACTTGAGTAAATGGGAGGTGGTTCTATTGTTGTTGTGTGCCATTGAGTCAATTCCAACTTATAATGACCCTATAGCACACCCAGAAGAAAAGAAATTAAATAGTGTTCACAGGACAATGGACTTGAGCCCAATTATCAAAAATCATTGCTAGATGTTTCCTGAAGACACTGGACAATAAAGACCTCAGAGCTGAGTATTATGGCCAAGGCAGTCAGTAACCAAGAAGAAAATCTCATGAATCATCATAAAAACATCTTAGAGCAACATTGGAAGGCTCTTCTTGTCACTACGCTTAAAAAAAAAAAAAATGGAACTTGAGCGCAGTCAGAGTAGGACAGCTAAAATTTGTTCATTCAACAAGTATTTATTGAGTATTCTCAATAAATGTTCCAGGCATTATCCAAGGTAGGGGCATACAGTAGTGAACAAGATGGATTCTGTTTCTGCCATCAGGGAGCTAATATCATAGATAAGAGAGACAATAAATGAAAAAATAGATCATGTGGGCAGCTGAATGATGGCTCCAAAAGATATTTACATCCGAATCCCTGGATCCTGTGAATGTCACCTTATATGGCAAATAAGACTTTTCCAGATATGATTCAGTTAAGGATTTTGACATGAAGATATCATCCTGGATTATCCAGTTGTCTCTAAATGTAATGACAGTGTCCCTATAAGATGGAAGTAGAGGAAGACTTGCCTATAGAAGAGGAGAAGGCCATGTGATGACAAAAGTAGTGATCACTAAGGAATACCAACAGCCACCAGAAGCTGGAAGAGACAAGGAATGGATTCTTCCCTAAACCAGCCCTACCAACACTTTGATATTAGTCTCAAAAAACTAATTTTGGGGCTCTGACCCCCAGAACTGTAAGGGAATAAATTTCTCTTGTTTTAAGCCTCTAAGTTTATGGTAGGAGCGCTAGTAGCATAGTGCCTAAGGCACTTGACTGCTAACCAGAAGCCTGGCGGTTCAAACCCACCAGCCAACTTGACGGCAAATAACAACAACAACAAGTTTGTGGTAATTTGTTACAGCAGCAGCAGGAAATGAATACAATCTATAAGTTAGATGGTAAGTGCTAACAATAAAAATGAAGCAGGATAAGAGGGAGAAAGAACTCTAAAGTGGCAGGAGGAAGTAGGTTGCTCTTTTATGTTGGGTGGTCAGAAAGTGCAAAAGACCTGAAAGAAGTGAGGAAAAGGGATATGTGAATTTCTAAAGGAAGAACATTCAAAGCAGAGGAATAGTAAGTATAAATCCCTGCAGTGGGGACAGATTTTTGCTTGAGAAACAACAAGGAAATTGGTATAGCAGGAGAGGCGTGTGCAACAGGAAGAATACAGGGATGTGAGGTTGGCAAGGTGTCAGTCAGATCAGATGGGGTCTTATAGTTCCCTGAGTGAGAAGGAAGCCAACAGAGGGCATTGAGTGTGGAGGTAACATGATCAGACTTATTCTTTGTCATGATTACTCCAGCTGAACTGATAACAGACTTAAGTGGGCCAGAGCAAAAGCAAGGTCAGTTAAGAGAGTGATGCAATACTCTAGGTGAGAGATGATGGTGGCAGAAGAGAAGTGAGAGGTGGTCAGATTCTGGGCATATTTTGAAGGTAGAGCTATAGAATTTGCTGAAGGATTACAAGTGAGCAAGGAGAGAAACAGGACTCAAGGATGACATGTAGGTTTCTGGCCTGGGCGACTAGCTGCTTGATGGTGTCATTCACTGACTTGAGGAGGACAGTGGAAGAAGTAAGTTTATGGGGATAAATCAGAAGTTAAGTTTTGACATGTTATGTCTGATATTCCTATTTAAAATATGCTGGAGAGGTTCAGAAGGCTATTGGACATAAGAGTCTGGTCTTTACAGGAGAAGTCTGAGCTGGAGATATACTTGTGAGCTGTGAGAAAGACAGGCAGGTGAGCAGGAAGACCCAAGGATTGAGGCAATAATATTATAAAGGTTATAGAGTCTCAGCAGAAGGTTTGAGCAGACTGATATTACCTGATGTGTGTTTGAGGAAGACCACTCTGGTAACAATGTAGAGAATAAATGTGGAGGGAGATAAATGAGCAGTGTGGGAAGCTAGGGCAGCTATAGGGAGGGGGGTGATGCCAACTTCACTAAGGCAATGGCTGTAGAATGAAGAGAGGGGAGGGGTCTGGAAATTTTGGGGAGGTCCATTAGATGAGAAATGGTGGTCAACTGAAGGGTGAATAGGAATAACAACTATTGGCTCTAGTGATGAGAAGATGGAGGACATGTTGGAGGAGGAGCAGGTGATACTGAGTTCATGTTCTGCTCCAGGGTCTGTGAGTGAGCTGGCCAATAGGCAGTTGGATCCAAGATCTCAAACAAGTGGCCTGGGCTGGGGACAGAGAGCTAGTGTGTGGATGGGTATGCCTAGGGAGAGTGAGAAGGGAGCCTGGAGCTTATTCAGGGCAGAAGGAAGAAGAAGAGGGAGCAGTGGAGACCAAGGAAAAGCAACCAGAGAGGTAAGAGCAAAATTGAAGAAATAATGTGTAATCCAGGTTCCAATGGAGGAGGGTGTGATATACAATGGAAGATGTTGCAGCAAGAACCAATATGGTAAAGGCAGAAATGTAAACACTGGATGTGGTAATTTGGAGAGTGTTTGTTGTTGTTGTTGAGTGCCGTGGAGTCATTTCCGACTTGTAGCGACCCCATGCACAGCAGAACAAAACACTGCCCAATTCCGTGCCATCTCCATGATCCCTGCTATACTTGAGCCCATCATCGCAGCCACCATGTCAATCCATCTTGTTGAAGGCCTCCCCCTCTTTCATCGACCCTCCACCCTACCAAGCATGACATCCTTCTCCAAGGAATGGTCCCTTCT
>NW_006921600.1:12685753-12693119 GCF_000298275.1 Orycteropus afer afer | reverse complement strand
TGCTGGGTTTGAAACACCAATGGCTCAGCCTCAAAACTCACATCAACACATCACCACAGTGGGACAAACCAACAGACAAGTTTATCTTCCTGTTGGAAACCTCTCGTACCACCCTTACCTGGATCCCTGCAGCTGACTGCTCCTCTGTCCAGGTTCCTGGCTTTTAATCCCCTTTCTCCTGCTCTCCCACCCTGCTGCTTTGGGCGTGCCTGAGTTCCCTCCCTTGAACACTTACTTGGAGAGTGTAAGTGACCTCAGTGAGAGCATTTGCAGGTCCAGTGGGGCAGAAGCCAGCTGCACGGCACATGGCACAACCAGAGGGTGAGGCAAGTGGATGGAGTATGAAGTATGGGCCCTGCCTTTCTGCCTGTTTACATCTTGTAACTTCACTGTCCTAAAGGCTTCCTGCCCCTGGCTGGCACCACTCACAAGGCATCAGCCTCCAGCTGATTTCAGTTACTGGCGTACCATACAATCTCCATCCCAGATTTGTGTCTCAGGACATGCACCTTCTCCAATCGGCCATCAGTGAGGTTCCCTGCTGATGCGACACCATGAAGTCTAATGGCCCAGCAGAGGCCTGGGGAAATGCTTGGTGAGCAGTGGTAGAGGGCAGCTGAAGGCTGAGCAAGCTCCATGGGCATGTATTTGTTTAGATAAGGATGGTTCAGAAAAGGGACAGAGGAGAAACTCTTGTTCTGCTATCCAAGGGCCTGAATAAAAAAGCCTATTCATGAAGGCTGGTGGTTCAAAACCACCAGCCACTCCTCAGAAGGAAGGTTGGGCAATCTACTTCCGTAGTGATACCACCTGGAAACCCAAGGAGGGGTCGTTATGAGTCAGATCCGACTCGACGGCAGTGCATTTGGTTTTTTGGTTATTCACAGTCAGAGAATGTAATGTAGCCCAGGTACTTGGATTAACAAACTGGCACCTGGATTCCATCCAGAAGGAATAAAGCCACACTCCTTTTTGTTGTTTTTGGTGCTATTCCTTTGACTTGATTAGCCCTGCAAGAGAATTGCCTTTGACAGGGATAATATCCCACAGCAAAACCAGAGAGGAAAGTCAAAAAACACAGTCCATTCCCTCTGATCCTCAGAACATTTACTGAACTCTTGGTATGAACACCATCTCATTTCATTTCATCTTACAGCAACCCATGGGGAATCTACAGATGAGCAACTAAGAACAAAGATATTCAATAATTGATTGAAGTTGATGAGTGATAGATACAACCTGTCATAGAACAATATCACAGAGTCTGTGTAAGTAAAAGCAAAAGAGATTTATTAAGAGACAGAGACAATCCAGGCAGAGAAGACATCCAAATTAACAGAGTGAAAATGGCTATTCTGCTGGACAGTGAGGAAGAAAATATTTTTGTAGAGTTGGAGCAGGAACTAAAAGTCACCAAATCATAATTGGCTGAAAGATAATTACAGAGGAGTCAAAGGAAGAATATCTAAATGTGGGCTTTAGCAGGGATAGGTGGATAACATGTGTGGTATTACATGATTGGTTAAGGGTTCATAATTGCAAGTGTACATACTTTTCAGTTTGTTACAGGAGGGTCACAGGACTATGCCAGGACAGGGTTTTTGGGTAACATGCTACAAAAGTTGTTTTCTCAATCATGTCTGTTTCTGGGGTCAATTGTAAGACTTATCTATAATGCTTTGCCTAAGACCCTTCGAGAATAAGCTATCATGGCTTGCATCTGAAGTTGGACTAAAGTGAGTTCACACACCCTGTGTACTTGAGGGGTAAGAAAGATTTATTATCATGCACATGGTAAGGGGACAGGAGCCAGTACCCAAATCTGACTCCCTGAGTTGGGGTTGGAGTACAGTTTTTGTAAAGTCCAGGAAAGGGGTCTATACATATTCATATAAATTTCAGAAATTTGGGTGTGAATTAGCTGGAAATTGGCTGAGATTTCATTCACCTTGGTTTAAAGGGACAGTCAATTTTTAATGAGGTGCACTTGTACATGTGATGAGTTATACCAACTTCCTGTCATCAGCTGATCAGGGCTTAGGCAGAGGGGGAGATGTTAGTTCCCGAGCAACTTTGTTTCTGTTTGTATCACTGTGCAAGTCTACGGGCCAAAACTCATCTGAGCCGATTTTAACCAATTTTGAGTTGGTATTGGTTGTTTCTGAAAAATAGCTTTAAGGAAACACATTATCATGCCTATTCATCTGTCCCCAACTAGGCTGGTAAATGGTTATAGAAAGGGTGGGGAATTGAACTTCCATTTAACTCAGCTTTTAAGGAAATGATTTATCATGCCTGCTTATCTGTCTCCAACCAGGGTGGGGATGATTGTAGAAAAGATGGGGAATTGAACTATAATCAACTCGGCTTCACATCTCTTTGACCATAGTGGAAAGACCCTCTGGGAATAGATTGTGATATCCTGCACCTGCCAGACCTCAAAGAAAAAGAATGTCTCTTTCAGGGTATATCGTCATCCCCAAGGTTAGAGAAACTGCTGTTAGAAAAGGCATCTTCAAAATTCAACATGAATTTTAGATTCATGTCAACACTTTAAAATGGAATTCAGGCTCTACTTTTCAGACTGCTTTATTTACACACCTCAGGTGCCCCTGATTTTAAGCTGTCATACAAACTGAAAGCCAGTGAGATCCATCATGTAGCCAAGATCTTGCTAACTAGTTTGTGTGGCTGGCCTAGTTTAGTTTAGGGTGGAGGAGATTAAAAACAACAACCCAATTTATGCGTTAGATTCTGTTTTTACCAGGGCTTTGAACTGGTTCAAAACAGTTCAGTAATAGTTGTCATAATCAAGGGCCATGTACACATTGCAGAATAACCAAACATGTTGCCTGTGATATTGATTTATTTATTGCATTTTTAAAAATTGTGATTTGGGTGAAAGTTTACAGAGAAAATTCATTTTCCATTCAACAGTTTATATACATTTTGTTTCATGACATTGATATGTTTCAACAAATGGATGCCATGCTGGAGGCACTCACTCAGCTATGCCAAGAGATTTGGAAGACAGTTACCTGGCCAACTGACTGGAAGAGATCCATATTTGTACCTATTCCAAAGAAAAGTAATCCCATGGAATGTGGCAACTATCAAACAATGCCATTAATATCGCATGCAAATAAAATCTTACTGAAGATAATTTCAAAAATGGTTGAGGCAGTATATTGACCAAGAAATTCCAGAAATGCAAACTGGATTCAGAAGAGTATATAGAATGAGGATATCATTGCTGATGTCAGATGGATCTTGGCTCAAAGCAAAGAATACCAGAAAGATGTTTACTAGTATTTTATTGACTATGCAAAAGCATTTGATTTGCGTGGATCATAACAAATTGTGGATAACATTGAGAAGAATGAGAATTGCAGAACACTTCATTGTACTCATGAGGAACCTGTACATAGACCAGGAGGCTGTTGTTTGAACAGAACAAGGGGACATTGCATGGTTTAAAATCAATAAGGGAATGTGTCAGGGTTGTATCCTTTCACCATACTTATTCAATCTGTACACTGAGCAAATAATCCAAGAAGCTGGACTATATGAAGAAGAACATGGCATCAGGATTGGAGGAAGGCTCATTAACAATGTGTGATATGCAGATTACACAACTTTGCTTGCTGAAAGTGAGGATGACTTGAAGCACTTACTGATGAAGATTGAAGATTACAGTCTGCAGTATGGATTATGTCTCAATATAAATAAAACAAAAATCCCCACAACTGGACCAATAAGCAGCATCATGAGAAACAGAGAAAAGATTGAAGTTGTCAAAGACTTCATATTACTTGGTTCTACAATCAACACCAATGGAAACAGCAGTCAAGATATCAAACAACATATAGCCCTGGGAAAATCAGCTGCAAAAGACCTCTTTCAAGTGATGAAGAGCAAAGAGATCTCCTTGAAGACTAAGGTGCACCTGACACAAGCCATGGTATTTTCAATTGCTTCATATGCATATAAGAGTAGGACAATGAATAAAGAAGACCAAAGAAGACTTGATGCTTTTGAGTTGTGGTGTTGGTGGAGAATGCTGAAAGTACCATGGACTGCTGAAAGAACCAACAAATCTGTCCTGGAAAAAGTGCAGCTGGAATGTTCCTTGGAAGCAAGAATGGCCAGACTTTGTCTCACCTATTTTAGCCATGTTGTCAGAATCTCCAATTCCTGGAGAATATCATACTTGGTAAAGTGGAGAGTCAACGAAAGAGAGGAAGGCCCTCAACAAGACAGATAAACACAGTGACTATAATGATGGGCTCAGATACAGCAAAGATTTTGGAGTTGGCACAGGACTGTGCAATGTTTCATTGTGCTGTACATAGGGTCACTATGAATCAGAGACGACTTGATAGCACTTAACAACAAAACAAGAACAACCCCCACAAGGGTGCTATGTACCTTATTTACATTACTAACAAGTTATTCAATCCCTTTAGTAGACCACAAGCAACTCACAAATTTACATAGTTCCACCCAAAGACCATGTCTAGAAGAGCCACACCAAATAATTCCCTACATCAAAGGGCAAAACTGTAGCTAATTTTGGAAAGAATGCTTTTCCACAAGTTACCATGTCCTTGAAAGATATGTGGAACCATTTTCAAAAAATGCTAGCACCGTACTCAGGGGGCAGGAATGCATAGGAAAGAAGGACCCAAAGAAGAGGTATTTATAAGGAGGAATTGGAAATGGAGTTGTTACATTGTGGGGAGATGCAGTCAATGTCATGAAACAAAATGTGTATGAACTCCTATATGGAATATTAATTTGCTCTGTAAACTTTCACCCAAATCACAATAAAAATTAAAAGGAAAAAAAAAAAAAAAGATTTAAAGACTTGGAAACACTATGGGGCAGTTCTACTGTGTCCTAGAGGGTCACTATGAGTTTTTTGGTCTTAGGGTTTCTACTCCTAACAGAGTAGTAATTTTGTTCTCCAACATTTCAGGATTGTGGGATTTCAAAGGTGTGTTGCCTTTCACAGCTCCTGAGGCACTGAGGACATGGGCCCTAGTATCAGCAGAGCCATTTTGGCTCTCTGCTTCTACAGAATCTCAAGAGTCAACCTAGGATAAATAACCTCTCAAATTGAGCTCCACTTTCTTATGTTGAAGCTTTTGAGTTTTATTGTAGGATTTATTTGTTCTCATGAGTGTGTTTGGAAATTTTGTTGTTTTGAACATTTTGTTAAAAATAGGAAATGCCACTTTGAATGGCGCTTTGCAACCACCTTCAAGGACTCATACCCACTACATGAACAAGCACTTTAGTCTTTTAATGTATGTGTTTCTGTTTAATTAACATAACCTCGCCAAGAATAATTTTGAAAATCAGTGGCTACTTTGGGGTTCATTTGATCTTCTACACAATAAATTAGATAAGAAAGTCTGCCAGGTTAAAACAATCTCAGTGGGATGCCTATTTTGATTATTATATTAATTTTTGTAGGACTAGTCAAATACTTTGTGAAATATTTGTCTGTTGCTTACAATTGAGATAAGACTCCCTTTTGCTGTGTTAAGAATTATGTATCTCAAAGAAACTTATATCAGGTAAGCAGCCAAACTTTTACTCCTTTTCCCCTGGAATATTGCATATTGCCTTTACTGTTTAGGATTGATCTGAATTCTTCCTCAAATGTGGCCTTGACTGCTACCTTAATAAGAACAAACCCAACTCACCCTGAAGATGAACCCTATTAGCATGGCAAAATGAAGAGACTGTTCCTTTTGAAAAGGTAGATAAGAAGCTATTGCAAAAGAAAGGTGACTCCATTGTGGGTGATGTGCTCAATGTCTCTTGGTAGATGCTTGATCAAAAGAGGGGAATGTGCTAGCAGATCTGAAAAATGAGAGACGTTTAAGTCAAAGTCACAGTAACAGATTAATCAGCTCTGTCACTAAGGGAAACAGGGGAGGGGCAAAACTCTGACTGTTCTTGGAAAGAATCTTTTGCACAAGCTGCCCTTGGCCTTGAAAGACCAGTGGAACCATTTTCACAAAATTTTTGAACAGGCTGTCTCTAGGACATCAATAAACAGATGTACAACTTATGGTTACTAATGTATAACTAATGGTTACTGTTTTCCTAAACTTCTATGTAAAAAGCCCTACTCATTTTCTATACTTTGGAGCACTTAGCACTCTCATTCTGTTCTCTCCAACTGCAGTTGTTTAATTCCTCAGTAAAATTCATTCCTTTTCTACTTAGAGTAAGAATTTTCTTCATCAACAAATACCAACCTCCCAGATTTTGTTGAGGGTTTAATGAAATGTATTCCTGATCCACCTTTAGATGCCCCACAATAGCTATTATAGTATTTAGTATATTACTCTCAAGAAGCCTGATGATGCAATGGTTTAGTGCTTAGCAACTAATTGAATGTTTGGCAGTTAAACTCACCAGCAGCTCTGTGGAGAGAAGACCTGGCAATCTGCTCCTGTAAAGATTACAGCTTGCTATAATCTACTCTGTCTTATATGGGGGCAGTTCTACTCTATCCTATATGGTCCCTATGAGTCCAAATCAATTCAATGACATACAGCAACAAATAATATTCTCAATAGGTGGCACCAGAATGGAAAATATAACATCCAGACCTGCTACTCACTGAAAGGTCAGTGGTTCAAACCCATCAGCTGTTCCATGAGAGAAAGATGTGGCAGTCAGCTTCCATAAAAATTTACAGCCCTGGACACCCTATGAGGAAGTTCTACTTTGTCCTATAGGGTTGTTATGAGTCAGAATTAACTCAACAGCAACCAGTTTGGTTTTATGATTTACTGAGGATTCATTATTGACATTTATACAACTTCTGTCATGGACACCCAGCCAGTATCTCTGGCTTGCTCCCATGGCTTCTGCTTAGCCTGCCCTTTTGTGGCATCCTGCTAGGGGTGGATTACCCAATAAGCACAGTAAGCACAGGGTTATTTACTAATCTGTAGTGAACAGTTTCACATGTTTTTCACTGTAAAAAGTGTGTAAGTAAGTACAAGTAATCCCATGCTTACCTTGCTTCCTGGATACTCTATCCCTGTCAGGGATTGCAAATTTGAAAAGAGGCTTTGATTCTATAGGAAGGTGCTATGGTGTTGGGAAAGAGACAGATGCCAGTGACACCTAAAAGCAGAATCTTTGATGTGGTGGGAAAAAAAAATGTATTCTTCCCTACAAATTAGTAAGTAAGCCCATGCTTATTGAGTAATCTGACACTGCATCCCATCCTGGGTGGGTTCTCAAATCTGTATTTAAGGACACTGCAAAAACTACAAGGAGGCCACATGTTCTGACCTCCTCTAACCCTACAAGGGGAAGGCAGGATTACCAGCAGTAA